>NC_043711.1:99406435-99526498 GCF_006229205.1 Suricata suricatta | reverse complement strand
AAAAAAAAAAAAAGAACAGACAGTCCTTACACTCCACCAGGGAGGGAACTGTGGTACGTAAGAAAGGCCAGTTGGAAACAAGGTTGTTCCCTCGTTGATGGTAATTTGGATTAGAAAACAGACCCAAAGATACAACTTTCACTGTGACCATCAACTCATATGCTAACTACAACAGGATCATTAGGGGGAGGAGAAGTGCCCACAAAAATTTCCACTCTATGTGCTACAGAGGGGCTTACAGTTGAGCTAAGTATAACCCTCAGACTCTAAGTCACACACCATGTGTTCAAGGTCCACCCTCACTTGGCTGCAGGTGACAAAACCTAACCTCAAATTTGTTTCAGCAAGGGTTCCAACTTAGAAAATCACATAGCTGGGGTGTCCACCACAAGCACGACCACCTCAATACCTCAAAATTATATATATCCTTTCCCCCTCTCATTCCCTCGTAGCTCTGATTCTTTGCTTCTTTGGATATATTGGTTCTACTCTCTCCTTAGAGGAAGCTTTCTCCGTTAGTCTGGAAAGATGACCACAGTAACCACAAGCACACATAGACCACACGATGCAAAAGCACAGAGATATATCTCTCAAATTCTGATCTGTAATGTTCTGGATAAAGACAGATTGGTCTGGTTGGGTTATCTGCCCTAAAAGACATGGTCTTGTGATTGCCAGCCTGTAGACCACTGAGTAGCTCCCATGGGTTTCGCCAGGACCACATGGAGTAAGTGAGGAGTTTGCATAAAGGAGGAACACAGAACCGGCAAAAACAAGAGATGGGAACAATTCCCCGTCATCCTGGTTAAGAATACATGGTTGGTGATCAAGACCAAGAGCAACTGAAAGTTAATGCAGACCTGATTTAAATTGCACTTTTGTTTATACATTTTAAATCCTCAGTTTACATACAATCAAATAGTCAATGTGTATAAATTGAAGACTTGTGGATACTAGTGACATTGTTTTGAAGTTTATTTATCTTTGAAAGGCAGAGAGAAAGAGCCTGAGTGGGGAGGGACAGAGAGACAGGGAGACACAGAATTTAAAGCAGGCTCCAGGGGCGCCTGGGTGGCTCAGTCGGTTAAGCCTCCGGTTTTGGCTCAGGTCAGATCTCACGTTCGTGGGTTCGAGCCCCGCATCGGGCTCTGTGCTGACAGCTATCTCAGAGCCTGGAGCCTGCTTCCAGTTCTGTGTCTCCTTCTCTCTCTGCCCCTCCCCCTCTCATGCTCTGTCTCTCTCTGTATCAAAAATGAATAAAAAAAACAAAATTTAAAGCAGGCTCCAGGCTCTGAGCCATTAGTACAGCACCTGATGGCAGGGCTCCAACTCACAAACCATGAGATCATGACCTGAGCCCAAACCGGCCACTTAACTGACTGAGTCACCCAGGCACCCCTAGTGACATTGTTTTGAAGAAGAGTTAGAATCAAACAACATCAGGAATGAGCTGGTGTCACTGTTTTCATAAAGATGGAGGCTATTTTAACAATCAAATCCAACTGAGACAGTCCCTAGTCATTTTGGAATGCGTTGATTCCTTCATTGAATGCATATGAGGACAGATGGCAGTAGCCACTGTGGCAGGACTTAATTTATTACTTCTAGTATCCATTCACAGACTTGAAAACTTTAACTATCATGAACAATATGTTCATATTTTGAGTGGCAACAAAAACCAGGCCAACTTTACAGATCCACACTAGAAAGAAATGGCAGAACTTCTTTAGGCTCTGGGCAATGCTCTTACCATAATGATATTCTCACTTCTCTTTCAGGCAATCATTTATACCCTAGGTTGGCCTCCCTTTTACAACATCCTTTCACTGACTTATGTCGAGTTCAGGGTTTACAGTGTCCCCAATTTGTTTTCTGGCCTTTCTTGGAAAAAAAAGTCTACATTATGAAGTGACCCATTTTTTATCAGTCTCTATTTATCCCCATATAGGATTATTCATCCTAGAAAAGGTCTGAGGAAGATGGGATAATTCTCTAAATAATAAAACCTTGCAGCCTTTTTCTCTGACAATACCCATAGTGCAGAGAGGTCCAGGGAAGTTACTGCCAGGCAGAGACAAGAGATAAGGTCAGACACTGGCATTTATTCATGAAAATAGTAGCAAGATGGTTCAGATTTATTATTTTTAAGGTCCCTTGGAAATGCATGACAATGCTTTTAATAAGCCTTCTGCACAAGAATATCAGCGCAACACTGCATAGGGAACTCGGGCTTGTCTCAGAGGTGTTTGGAGGAGTCTATAAAGCTAATGGCTTAAGTGGAAATCATCATTGTAGGAGAGGCTGCTGGCATTGCTTCACAAAACTCAACCTCCAGGAGAAGAAAGTCTGCTGTTCAAAGAACACTTTTCCTTCTCCTGTTATTATAAATATACCCACAGGCATCTGAGAGCAAGGGATAATCTATGGAGCTTTACAGCACTAAAAAAGAGTAGCTTTCCAACGGGAAATATCTTATGAAAGGCACAGACATTCTAAGAGGAATTTATTCTCATGCAAAACAATAATTGTTGTACCTATTTTCCATTTTTTTCCCTTTGGTACATACTTCTGTAAAACTCTTGAGGAATATTTTTAAAACATGAACTCTGAGGATATAACCATAATGGAACTGTACACATTTTAGGTCTTGTTCACATCGGGGGGGATATATTGAGTAACGTATGCTGTCTTTTTGAGAAACCCAACTCCACGTATCTCATAAATATTGAGCTGTAAAAAATCATGAAACCTGAGGAAGATGATGAGAAGGACTAAATGTTGATTGCTTGGAGAAAGGAAAGATAGAAACTCCTGATGTATGGATAAGCAATTTTTGAGAAATGGTCCCATTTTCATGAAATTGAACAAAGTGGCTGATCAACATACATAAGCTCAATATGAAGTGTATTTACGAGTCACATGAAGCAATCTTATCATCTCGGAACTTCAAAAATGTCGCCTGTTACAAGGAAGGAGTCAAAGTATACTTTCTGACATTACCATGCAATTCATCTGTTGGACTTTCCACTCAAAAATGAGAATAGAAAGGTAATTTTCTGAACTAATGAAAATTAACAATCAAATGCTCCCAATATGTCTCTGTTGAAATCGCGGAAGATTCTAACAAAGGTAAAAATATGATGAACGTCCAGGGGCACTGGTAGCTGTGGTAAGCAGATGTTAATTACAAAGTCCCAAGGTGAAGAAACGGACTTGGTTGGTTTCTTTTATTGGAGACACCAAGGTTTAGAGCAGTACTACCAAAGAGCAGGACCTGTTGGAAAACATAACCCAACAAAATCCTTTTAATCTTCCTGTTGGTAGGTATGCTTTTTTTCTTCCCCTCTTAGGTATATTAATTTACAAAACACCCTCCTTAAAAAGCAGACATCACCATGGAGACAATGCATGGAAACCGTTTTAACCAGAGTCGCCAAGACATTGCTGCTCTGTTGATTTAGCATTCTTTTGTTTCTTAGCAGACAGGTGTGTGTGTGTATTTGTGCATGGTGGGTGGTGGGGGTTGGAGGCTGCATGTCCAAGTCCAGTCTTTTCAGACAGACACAGATATACTAAAATTGTATTCCTGTTGAAATTTCATCCAGACTCTACAAGTCCACACACAGCCTCTACCATCAGGCTTGTCTGTCCAATGGAATTAGCTAAGGAACTTGTCAAAATGGATTAAAACAAATGATACCTCCATTTGGCGTAATCCAGTACATCAATGAGGGCAAATTCAGTGTTTATAGAGCCCAGGTAGATACAACACATTAGGACTATGAATCTGGTATAGAGACCTGCAACTCCATGGCCTGTGTACAGAAGGCAATCTCTACGCAGCACAATAATCTGCTGCCCTGTCATAATGCACCTCCAGTATTGGGGGACCTGTTCCTTTATGACAAGAAAAAAAAAAGGACATTGTATGGAATTTTCTCTTTTTTAATGTTTATTATTGAGACAGAGAGAAACAGAGCATGAGCAAGGGAGGGGCAGAGAGAGAGGGAGACACAGAATCTGAACCAGGCTCCAGGCTCTGAGCAGTCAGCACAGAGCCCTACATGGGGCTCAGACCCGAGAACCATGAGATCATGACCTGAGCCAGAAGCCAGACACTCAACTGACTGAGCCACCCAGGCACCCCTGGAATTTTCTGAGTTTTCCTGTTGAAAACAAATCCAAACTTTTAAACTGCTGTCATCGCCTCAGGCCAGATTTCAGGTTTGGTCTGCAACCCCACCAGATTGGGTCCCCATCTCCTCAAAGAAGGAAGGATAAAGTCATGCCTAGTCTGTGTTGAGTAGATACTGTTCAAACAGTGCTACTTCTCGAATAGGCTGGGGACCATATCAAAAGAAAAAGAATATAAATTGGTGTTTAAGCCACATTCTAGTAAACATTTTCACAGATGTACAGTATTGGTTTTTGTCTCATTCAACCACCATTGATGGGGTGCCCAGACACTGTTGAGGAAATATGGGGACAGGCGAAGAGTTTAATGTTTGTTGGTAAGTGTGGGACCTCATTTCATCTTTGCAAGCAAATGGAAATGGCCTAACTGAAAACAAAACTAGGACTTTGCACAGCAGAAACTGCAAGACCACATATTATTATTAAATGTGAAACCCAGCATTCTCTTGCACACAAATCTTCCAGAGTATTTCCGCCCTCTGGGATGATAATTTCACTTCAGAGACTTCTCACGGAGAGGTGCCTAAGGCTTAGATCTGGCAGTATCTTTTTCTTCCTCTGGAGTCCTCTTTCTTGGTCTCCCCGTTGTTCTGTGGTTGGTTAAATCATTTTTGTCAAGATAATTGCAGTTTGTAGAGTTTGATGCACCAATTTTAGGTTAAAGGGACACATTTACTTTCTCACATAAAGGAGGCAGATCAATTTTCCCCCGCAGCAGTCTGCTAATAAAATATTTTCTCTCTTCACTAAATGCACGTAAATACTCATAAATACTTCTTCACCAGTAAACGGTTTAACCCTTCATCCCAGTTAAAGCCTGGGGATTGGTGGACGTGGAGTTGTGAAAGGAAGACGCAAAATTGACGGGAAGCGTTCAAAGGAGATGGCTTTCCTCAAAAATCAATTTAACACAAACCCGGCATTTTCAGTCTTTCCTGCTTCCTTCCCCTTTCTTTCTGTCCCCTGCACATGCCTAAAGCATTTTTTTTTTATTAGAGGAAGCAAGACGGAAAGTGGGAGTGTATACGCAGAAAACAGATAAATCGCTACTGAACACAGAAGCAGGCCTTTCAGTTTTGTGGCATCTGGGCCCTCTGAATCAGGGCTGTGCTTCCTCAACGGCGTTGGTTGGAAGATGTTAGCTTCTCCCATATTTGTGTAAAAATGTGGCATGAAGTTTACTGCCTATAAAGAACATGCTCTGGAGGAAAATACACCAGGCAGTGATCAATTTGATTGTCTTTATTTGTCCTTATTCTTTATATAAAGACAATCAAATTGCACATTAACAGAGACATAAAGAAGCATGAGCCCAGACATACACGGACAGTGTGAAACACCATGGAAATTTGAGACTCAACAGGCAGTTGGGAGGCTGTCTAGTAGCGCTCATTGTGGAGGCAAGGAGATTGCGGGCCAAGAGACCAAAAGTCACATGGCTAAGCTAATATTAGAATTTAAGATGGAATCCAGATCTTCAAAATGCCCAACTTCTAAAGCCTATACCTACACTCAGTGCAGAAAGAGAGAAATAATAGTAACAGAAAGCCACAAGCCCAAAATGAAGTGTTCTCCATGTGCCCCGCGTGGTACGCCATGTTAAGTGTGATGTGTCGCATCCCTTCTAATATTCTGAAGGTACTACTGTCATCGCAATCTCATAGTTTAAGAAACTGGAGTTTGGATGGGTTCAATTGATTGCCAGGACTCCATACCATTCTCTATGACTCCTGGGATGAGAGTCTCCATTAGCTTCTAAGGCATGCCTGCCTGGGTCATTCTTTAGATTCATAAGTATGTAAAAAAATTGATGACACTTTAAATGCCTTTCAACCTACCCAATTTTTAATTCAGAATGAACTGATCTATTTTATTTTACTTTATTTTATCTTATTTTACTTTTTTATTTTATTTTATCTTATTTTAATTCAAATTAGTTAATATATAGGGTAGTCTTTTCCCTTCAAGAAATGCTGTTTGTTACTTAATATCATCTAACAATAGTTGACAGGGTCTAAAACATTACTTAGATTTTTAAAAAATATATTTAACTTTTCTTTTTTCTTCATTGATGAAATCAAATAATTGTTTAAGCTCATTTTTATATTGAAAAAGTGAAATTGCAAGCTTTTCCTGCAATATCGATATAGTCTGTTTTCCAACAAAATGGCATGAACCTTCCTCCTCTTAGATAGGATGGAAAGTTCACACATTACCCAGCATGCCCTGTGCGCTTTGTGTGTCTTCCCTATGCTTTTCAGGATGAATGCCTGACTCCACTGAATTCTCAATCACTCCAGTGCCATTTATTTCTTGGACTGCACATTTCTTTTGATGCCATTTTGGGTAAATCTGAAGCTATTAGGTGCCATCAGATTTCACTGAAGATTTGGAGTACTGAGGGGAGAGAGCCCAGAACACATGATATGTTACAAGCGTGTGTTTGTCCATACTCCTCTTGTGTTGTGGGACAGCTTCCATTTCTCCAGTTACCACCGCAGGCTAGTCACCTGACCCTCCTCTTCCTAGCGAGCCTCTTCTCGTTTTTCATTTTTCTCTTCCCAACATTTTTTAAATAATTTTTAAAAATGTTTTTATTTATTTTTGAGAGACAGAGAGAGGCAGCACGAGCAGGGGAGGGTCAGAGAGAGAAGGAGTCACAGGATCTAAAGGCAGGCTCCAGGCTCTGAGCTAGCTGTCAGCACAGAGCCCGACACGGGGCTCAAACCCACGAACCGTGAGATCATGACCTGAGCCGAAGTCAGATGCTTAACCGACTGAGCCACCCAGGCGCCCCTCTTCCCAACATTTCTAAGCCTCCAAATTCCCGTCTCCCCTAGCCACTAAAGCAAAGATGCAAAGTTCTATCTACTTTAATGCACAGAGTTATCATTTGCAAGTGACCATATGCCCAAAATAAGCAAAAAAATGGACCCAAGCTCAAACTGGAAGAGATTGTATTGCATGACCAAGTTCCAGAGCAGAGCTGGCTTCATACAGAACAGAGCATGAAGGTTGAAGCAGTGACAGGACCAGGCCACCTTCTCCGTGGCTTGGTTCTGGTTCCTCTGGGCTCACTCCACTCACTCCACATGCTGTCCATATGAGGACAGCAACATCAACCCCTACAGTGTTAGGGTCAAGTGCAGCGAGAAGGAGAGAATGCCTTTTCCAGTGATCCTTTAAGAGTCTCAAAGTTTATCCTTATTGGGATGGTCATAGGCAACTGAAACAATCATGCTGGCCATGGCTTAAGACAGAGTCACTTCATCCCGGGGAGGTACCAACAAGATCACATAAATGAATAATCAAGGAGGACCACAAAATTTGGGGATACTGTTGGAAAAACGAGGGATCATTCTACTGAGACAAACAGCAATAGATAACTACATTCTTTTTGTCTAAATGTCTTCTCCTAAATTTTATTTTTAATTTTGTAAATTTTATTTATTTACTTATTTAATTTATAGAGGGAGAGAAACAGAGGGAGAGGGAGAGAAAGAATCTTAAGCCCCCAGGGCTTGATCTCATGACCTTGAGATTATGACCTGAACTGAAATCAAGAGTCAGACACTTAACTGACTGAACCACTCAGGCACCCCATCTTTTCCTAAATTTTAATATAACTTTTTCCTCAGAGTAGGGCTCATTTTCATAACCAACATGTCCATCAAAGTATTTTCCCCCAACAAAAAAGAAATTCTCTTTGTAATAAGAAGACTCCTGTTCTACTTTTAGCCTGACCTTCAATCTTAACTTTAAAAATAATCCCTTTCTTCCCATTGTATTGAGAAACTTTATAAAGTCATACAGATAGGTTTATTTCTATGATTCTTTAATGTTCAAGTACATGGACAAACTGAATGAAAGCAGGCCAAGCGTTGCTTGATGGAGGGTCTGGTTTAATGAGTTGATAAAAATGATTTGCAATTTAAGCACAGCTTCTTTGCAGAGATAGGAGAGGTTAAGATAGGCTGTTGCCATTATTTGAAGGTGCTCATAAATTAATATTCAAACCTGTGTGAAAATTAAGTTTCTGTTTTATGCTTTGTTTAAAAAAAGTTGATATTTATCAGCAAGACGGATGACTATGTTTATTGCAGGTTGAACTCTAAAGGTTTTATAAGCTATAAATAGTGATTATATACTTAGAGCTTATCTATTGACAGTCTTTACTATTTTTCTCCTCTGTGAATATGGTGAGAATATGTGCAGTGTATCACATAAGAAATGCATTGAGTATTTAAATGATAGAATGAATATAAAATGCACTGCACAGTTCCTGACTCTTCATAAGCTTTAGAGCGATTCCTGCTATTAGTATTATTACTAAAGCAATGATGATGATTATGTAGCTTGGAGATAGGACCTATATAGACTCATTAAAGATGAGATCATATCTGACATCCATTAAGAGACCCAATGGGAATTTCAGAGTTGTATGAATCCATCACACTGTCACAAACTCAAGTGTGTGACTGTGTGTGCATGCGTGTGTAAATTATATGTATACTGAAATGCACATGCACACAAATACTTTGTGTTCAAATCACCAGTGGAAGGCCGAAAGCCCATAACATACAGTAATGATTTCTGATCCTGCCCTCTGAGTAGAACACAAGACTAAACCATATGTGTAAGACTGAAATATCCTCACAGTGGTTTTCCTGATGAAGATGAGAAGGTACAGGCAACAGAGCTGATAAAACGTAGAATTGTATCTCACACCAAACTTTTAACGGTTTAGAACAAAAACGTATTCTTACGTCCATCAGTTTTCAGGGGCACCAACCATTTCTTTCTTGCTCTGTCACTGCCGATTTCGCCAAGGGTGGCAGCATGTCATTACCAGTCTTTAGCTTACGATTCCTTATCGCATTCCAGCACATATCAAGTACTTTTAAATAATCCTACAACCTGTATGATAAAAAGGATTTTAATATTAGTTTTTCCAGAAAGAGCCTTTTCCGTCATACACACGCGCGTCTTAAGGGCTGAGGAATGTAGTCCTGAGCAGCTTTCAGTCTTCGCTCTGCTGTCTGTGAAACGGAGTGACTCCTGCTTCTCTTGAATAGGGCATCAGTGAGATCGCGTGTCGCCTTCCTGGGCACCTGAAGTCCCCCCGTCCTCAGGTCCTCCAATGCTGCTGTCTGTGTCCCCACCCATTGTCCTTTTTAAGCCACAGCCCTTCTCCATTCAGCACCCTGCAAGTGTATATTTCAACTAGCAACAAAATGACTTAAGGAGATGGTTGGCCTCTTCTTTCTACTGGGCTTGTTCTCCACATTACTAATGGGACCCCCAGACAGTTTATTTTTCACGGATCGTTCTCAGCATGCTGTGTGAGCAAGTGCCTGCTGACTCAGCACATCCTCAACTAGAGAAGTGTTTCTCGGTGAATTCAAAGCTGGGACCTAAATCGCTAAGGGCGATGAATCGTGGGTACCTACTTTCATCAATCTCCTCTACCAGTTGATTGCGTAGGAGGATTGTTCATGGGCAGTGACTTTCCCTTGAAATTTCAAAGATGTGTGCATTTCTCTTGGGTAAGAGTCGAATTTAGTTTTAGAGGCTGTTTTCCCTCTTTTTCTCTATTTGCTCTTCTTTCTTTGTGAATCTTGGAACAAAAGCTCCCATGTCTAGAGTCCATTTAATTGTGTTACACAATGATCAGAGGTGTGACAATTTCTATAGAGGTTCTATTCATAAAATGTACTGTTTGTCTTCAAACCAAGGTCTATGGAAAGAAAGAATGAAGACAGGGAGTCATTGAGGAAATATGGAGAGAGGGAGCAAAGGAGGAAAACAGTAGAGAGAAAGAGGAAATGTCACATATAAAAGAGCCCAGGTTCTGAATTTAGAAAGAACTTGTTTTAAATCTTGGCTCTACAACTTAACTTCAACACTAGAAATGGAGACATAAAGACAATTAAAAGTCTACCTAGAGGGCGTGGGTGGCTCAGTCGGGTAAGCAGCCGACTTCAGCTCAGGTCATGATCTCAGGGTCCGTGGGTCTGAGCCCCACGTCGGGCTCTGTGCTGACAGCTCAGAGCCTGGAGCCTGCTTCACATTCTGTGTCTCCCTCTCTCTCTGCCCCTCCCCTGATCAGTATCTCAAAATAAAGACATAAAAAAAATTTTTTTTAAGTCTACCTAGAGGGCTCCTGGGTGGCTCAGCTGGTTGAGCATCTGCTTTAGATTTCAGCTCAGGGCATGATCTTATGGTTCATGGGTACGAGCCCCATGTCAGGCTCCTGAGATTATCATTCTCTCTCTCTCTCTCTCTCTCTCTCTCTCTCTCTCTCTATCTATCTCTCCCCCCCCAAGATAAAGAAATATACTTTTTAGAAAAGTCTACTTGGAATCTGATTTATGAGCAAAGGAATCTTTGCTAGGATGTGAGAAATGGCAAAAATTGATTATTTAAAACAGGTTGTCCAGACACTGAAAGGCACGAGGAAGCACCTGACTGATGTTTGCCCGACCATTTTGAGTCATTATAGAGACTGAAGGGTGAGGTAGCTTGTTTTAGTGATTCACTAGCATTACTGACTCTCTGTTACAGATTTTAAGTTCTTGGGATTTTTGCCAAGGAACAGATTGCAACCCCCTTTCCTCAAATAATAACAGTCAGTGGCTGGGAAGCAACTAGAGGGTAACACAGCGAAGGGTCCTCTGTCACTCTGACACCAAATGGAAATGTCATCTACATGCCAAATAAAGCTTTTATTACGTGAAGATGTTTTAGATTCGATAAGTGACACATACAAACAACAACAACAACAACAAAAAACCTCAGAAATTCCTTTTACTCCTGACCCGAATCACAAAGGTTTAATATTAGGTAATGAAGAGAATCGGATCCCATTGACAATATATACAATCCAAGTTAGCTTCTGGTTTTATATTCTCGTGAGTGGACAGCTGCTTAGTTTTTCATACTCTCCAGAAAGCTCTTTAACCCATTTCAAAGTAGCCCTACTACCCAGAACTCAATTCCTGGCATTAAAATCTTCTTAACTGCTGAATACTTTATTTTCCTTCCTGTCTGTACTGGATACTTGTCACCATCAATGGTATCCTGATCCTCTGTTTGGTTCTCTTTGAGTAGCTTACTTGGTACAACAATCTTATTTTTTCCCCCAAACAGTCTGTTTTCAGGAATTTCTGTTTTTATGCTTTACTTAAATGGCTGTAGGCATCTTCCATTCTCACTTCATGTGCTCTCCCTGAACGCCCGGACAGCCTCAGCTACATCACCGCTAAAGCCATCCTTTATGACCCACTGGCTTCCCAAGGCTGCACCTTCCAATCCAATCACTCCTCTGAGCTTGGCACCTTCTATCCAACTGCTAGCTCTCTTGTGAAGTCCCACGGGGCTCTGGAACCCAATGTGTATAAAAATCTATTCAATCATTTTATCTGTGCCACATCCTTTATACTAGCGACTCCACAAGGCATCGCTGAAATAGTGGATAGCATTACTCAGTGGCTCAAGTGAAAAATGCGGACACTGTCCTCTATTCCAGTTTTCCCAAACTTTTCTGATCATCAACAACATGTGTGTTACATGCAGATTCCCAGATCCCCACCCTAAAATGCTGATTCAGGAAACCTGGGGTTGGTTAAGAATCTGTGTTGACTAGTTATTTATTTCAATTGATTCTTATAATTGGACAGGCTTGGAAAACACTGTACTCTCTCTCTCCAATTAAATCGATTTTTTAAATCCTACATATTCTGATTCATGAAGAGTTCTGGAATGCATTCAACTTCTATCCTCGTGTGGAAAACTGGGATGAAGCCTCTATCCCAGGTCGACGCCGTCACCCACTTCCCACCTGCCTGGTGCGTCTTGCAGTCAGCCCCTGGCCACCACAGGAGCCCCCATCCCTCCTCGCCAGTCACTTGCTTCGTGCTCCTCACCTGACTAACTTCCACCCATCAGTCAGACATCCACTTGGATCTTTATTCTTCTAAAAAGCATATACTGACTTCCAAGTTCTAGAATAAGAGCTTTCTAAGTACAGTAAAACCTTGGTTTGAGAGCATGATTCGTTTCGGAAACACGCTTGTGATCCAAAGCACTTGATCAAAGCGAATTTCCCTATAAGAAATCATAGAAACTCAGATGATTCATCCACAACCCAAAAAATATTCAGATAAAAATGATTACAACACTGTAATTGTCTCCCTCTCTCTCTGACCCTCCCCTGCTCACACTGGCTCTCTCTGTCTCCCAAAAATGTAAAAAAAAAAAAAGTGACAAAAGATACACTATTGCCAGTTGTGGGCATCTTCCAATGTGCTGAAAAATTACTGATTTCTACCAAACACCATGGCCTAAATCTGAGCATCCGAGCATGTGAGATGATCACCCACAATCCCACAGTGAGAGAGAGAGAGAGAGAGAGAGGGATTGAACCACTGCTCCAGTTGTGATCATGTGCCCTCAGCATCCCATACTATTCATATTGCAAGGCACTGCTTATATATCAAGTTAAAATGTATTAGAAATGTTTACTTGTCCTGTGGAACAGTCATAGAACAAGTTATTAGCAACCCAAAGTCTTAGTGTATTCCTTTAAGACCTATTTTGGGGTGTCTGGGTGGCTCTGTCAGTTAAGCATCTGACTCTTAGTTTCAACTCAGGTCACAATCCCATGCTTGTTGAGCTCAAGCCCCACGTTGGACTCTGTGCTGTCAGCCCAAGTCTGCTTAGGATTCTCTCTCTCCCTCTCTGCCCTTCCCCCACCTCCATTCCCCAACTCCCTCAAATAAATAAATATACTTATAAAAAAAAAAAGATAGGGGCACCAGGGTGGCTCAGTTCATTAAGCAGCCAACTTCAGCCCAGGTCATAATCTCACAGTTTGTGAGTTCAAGCCCTGCATTTGGCTCTGTGCTGACAGCCCAGAGCCTGGAGCCTGCTTCAAATTTTGTGTCTTCTTCTCTCTCTGCTCCTCCCCTGCTTGCACTCTGTCTCTCTCTCCCAAAAATAAATAAACATGAACAAAAGAAAGACATGTGTTTTCATTGGATGAGGGTATCTTGTTGTGCATTGTTGACTTCCATCATCAGATGAAGGTCTGAGAAGGCAGGAGCCATACATCCCTAATACCCAACACAGCAGTTTGCCACAAGTATTCACTGAATAAATAAATGACTTCATAAAATAAAATTATTAATATGCAAAACTGTGGTTGAAGGGATAAGTTCATTGGTCAATTAATGAACAGGGACTAGAGCCACAAATTTGAAAGGCACATCACATCAGTTAAAAATCAAGGCGCTTGGATTGGATACACAGAAATGACAAGTGCTCTAGGACTGTCCCATATTGGCATTACGTCAAAAAGATAAAACATTGACCCCAATAGTATAAAACATGCTTTAAATTTGCATGTAAAGAACCTCTGATAACCTCTCTGAAAGGCATCTAGCACAGATTCATAGATTTGTTTAAATTATAATTTCCATTAAACTAAAATTAATCGAACACGCTATGTAAATGCCCCTTAAACATATTTAGATTTTGAAAACTGCCATTAAACAGATGAGAACATAATGGAAGTGCACTTTCAGCATAATTGTCATTACGATAGCTAATTGTTTGTGTTCATTTAAAGCCGAATATACAACTAGTCACTTATGGTGTAATCTTTCCAACTCTTACCAGAGAAGACGCTGGTAACACTGAATAAAGAAATAACTAAATGCAATATTATGGATGTGGGGATAATGAAACCTGAATTAGAAAAGATTTCTCCAGCTTAAGATGGTGGTGTCCGAGTGGAGGATTTGGTCACCTTCCTCATGCGTCCTTCCAAACGTTTAGTAAAATACATAAACAGATCCAGAGCTGTAGCCATGTTTGGAACAGTGAACACAAATTTCTGAGGGGCAAGTACTCGGGGCACCATGCCCCATTTCCATTTTGGAAAAGGTGCAAAAGAACACCAACTAAATCACGGGTTCATAGCCCCCCTCCTCCCCACATACACATAGAGGCATCACTTACTCTATAACATATATTCTATCTTCGTATTTTGGCAAGTATATACTCATGATGACAATTTGTAAAAATATGTAAATGTAAGACTTTTGTATGACTGAAAGTTGGCCAACTATAGAAAAGCACTAAATGTAACTATGATTATAGATGTCTCTGACAGACAAGTAATGAAATGGATCATTCATACAATGCTTTAAATGTATCACATATAATTTTCCAGTTTTTATTCCAGAAAAATCACAAATGACAAGAATATCCTCAAGATTTTCACAACATTTGTGCTCTATTGGTAGCAATGAGCTAAAGAATTAAAAAAATAAAATGCTTCTATGCAAAAGACACGAAGCCAATGATAAAAATAAAATGCAATTAATTTTTCCATGTTTTAAAAGGTTATTTGTTTTAAAATGCTAAAATGACCTCTTAAAATTCAAAGATGAAATATAAATCTAAATAAATGCATGTCAACATTTTAACTCATATTATTTACATAAAGCGAAACAAGTAGGGAAACATACTCCTACTAGAGCTACAGATTTTTTTCTGAGTGTGATAGGAGTGTAATCAAGCAGCCCCTGAGCAAAGTTCATAGAAAGAGTTGCTCATTAAGACAACTTGGGTGAAATTCCTGAATATCAAGACTACTGGGAATAAGGAGAACTTTGGAAAAAAATAATAAACCATTAAGAGTACTTATTTTGGGGTGTTAGGACCAAAAGTCCTATGTATTCCTTGTACCTTTCTGTCTCTTTCAAATTCTCCACAAAGTGCACACACTACTTTTGAGTCAAAGTGAAAAAATATATGCTATTTTTTTTGGTAAAATTACACAAGCTCATATCTATTAAGCACTTGCTCCCAAGTTTTCCCTTAACTGTTATGCTATTATATTAAAGCTATTTGTTAACAACATTTCATTGTGAAAAGAACACATGAATAGGCATTTAATTGCATAAGGGATTTGTACTGAAACCATTTTAATAAATCAAGCTTGGAACATCTGCAAACATTTGTACCTAAACTACATATTTGAAAGAACAACAACCAAAAAACACAAAAGCTCTGAGTCAAAATAAAGATGAAATATTTCAACACAAACCTGCTGCCAAAAAATCACAGAAAATCACTGTTTTTTTATACACAATTCTGATTTGTGTAATGAAGTATTGGTTGTCTTGATGCAAAATAGCAAAGCTTTCCAAACAGAATAACAACGTTTTCTTTAATACATACCCAACAAGAAAAACACAGAAAGTCAAAAGAACATTACCAAATTCAATGTTCTTTGCTTTTTCTTCTACCAAGAACATTTGGTTTTCTTTCCAACAAAGGCATATTGCCACCATTCTCAAAAATAATAGAATACAATTGAGCTGCTACGTCCAAAGAATGTCACAAGGACAAGGCACTCCCTATCTATAACTAAGAGAAGATAAGTCACTGAATTCCTTATAGACAGAAATTTATCTGAAAAATGGAGGTACATTATTAATTGTGTAGGCAATATGTAAAACACATGATGCTTGGTCAGTTTTTAGTGTTTCTCTCTTCAGTTCCATTTCTTGAATATTTACTGAGTAAACTAAAAGAAATAAATTGTGGACAAAAAGAATGGCAATTGGCTTGCTCCTCATAAACCTCCCTACTATTGGAATGGTTTCCATACTCCCACGGACTTGAAAACAGTTGGTGGTGTTAATACAGCAAGGTATAGAAATTATTACCACTTCTCAAAAGGCTTAAATGTAGATTTACCACATGACCTGATGATTCCACTGCTACGTATATATCCAAGTGAATTGAAAATATATGTCCATACTCACAAATAAATACCCATACAAATATATCATAGTAACATTATTCATATTAGATAAAGAGTAGAAATAATACTATGTCTGTTAACTAATGAAGCACTCAACAAGAGTGATAATATCCATACAATAGAATATTATTCAGCCCCGTAAAGGAATTAAGTACTTATACGTAAATGAACCATAAAATCATGAAAAGCAAAAGAAGCCAGCCTCTATAGGCCACATACTATATGATACCATGTACATGAATTGTCCAGAAAAACAAAATCAGAGATACAGAGTGGACTAGTGGTTTCCAGAGGCTGGTCGGGGGAAGGGGTGGTCAGGGGTAGACTGTGGTGGCTAATAGGTATGGAGTTTCTTTTTGGGGTGATGACAATGTTCTGGAGCAGTTACCCTCGCACAACCTTGTGATTATACAAAGATCCGTGAATTCTATGGTGTGTGAATTCCATTGCAATAAAAAAGGAAAAGGAAAAGAAATTAATGCCTTGTCAAAAAACTCCACTTTGCCTGTGCCACTGGAGCCCATACCCAATATCATGTCATATTGTCGCAATGTTTTGTTATAAAATAAAAGGTCTCATGGTCAACACAGTTTGAGGAATACTGAATGAAGCAGATTTCATTTCTGAAAGACATCAGAGTTTACAGATGTGCTTTGTGAATGTCTGCATTTTCTATGCATGTTTTCTGTCTTCTGCTTACGGAAACTGTCCGGGGACATGTGTCCTGCAAACTTTGGGAACTGCAGCCTTCGAAGACCGGTCTACAAGAATGTACTGATGAAACGGCTTAAATTCTCCTTTGATCAAAGTGCAAATCATTATTTATTCAGAGGCTTTATATTGCTTACAAAGCTGCTGATATTTACACTTTGCTACATAATGTAAGTTTTTGCCTTTAAATCTAACAGTCACAAATTTAGAAGCTTCAATACTTCAATAAGAGGTATGTGCTTGACAAACTACATTAGTGTGAAACAATCCAATAAAGTTAAGTGACTAGAAATTTAAGCAAGACTACTCATTATGAATCAGATCCCAAGGAGAGCTTTTTGGCAATGTCCAACAAAATTACGAATGCATAAACCATTTGATGTAGCAATTCTATATCGAGGAATTTATTGTTATATAGGAAGGAAATATTTTCAGAGATGGATAGACAGATATCAAATAGACATAGCAATAGATGAAGAGATGTAGATATAAAAAAAGATACAGGAATATTATTTTAGCTTCCAACATGCATGGTTTATAATGATTATCACCTCGTGGTGTTCCTGACCTTGTGTAGTCCCCTCCCACACCGAATGAGGTTGACCCACTAAACCTATCGCACCTGATTAGAAATGATGAAATGTAACTTCCCACTGTAGGTCATAAACGACATGGTGGCTTTCACTTTACGCTTTCTCCTGGATCACACACTTTGGAAGAAGACAGCTGCCAGGTCACAAAGACACTAAAGCAGCCCTAAGAAAAGACTGATTTAGTCTGGCAATGAGACCTCTTCCTCCCAGTATCTAGTGAGAAACTGGCTACTTCTATGGCTATGTCAGTGAGCCATCTTGGAAGCAGATTCTCCGATCCTACTCAAACCTTCAGCCCCCTGACTGTTAGCCCTACAGATTCTGAACCAGAGTCAGGCAAGCAAAAGGGCTCCTGAATTGCTGACTTACAGAAACTGTTTTCACCTGTGAAATCTGGGGTAAATTGTTACACGGACTGTATGTCTAACATAGTTACCTATTATTATTTTTTTAATCTCAGTGTTTAAAGTATTGAATATTCAAGATTTAACATACAGATATTCAGTGAAACAGTGGATGCACAGGCATAAAATTAAGAAATACCTTTATATGTGGATGTAAAATATTCTAATAAAATAAATATGCAGAAACATATATGAAAAAAGAAAACTAATGTATGTCCACACCTGCTAATCTATACATAAAATATCTCTCAAAGGATGCATAATAATTTACTGACATTTATTGACTCCCTTCCAGGGTAGCTGGAGGAGACAGGTTCGAAAAGGAGAATTTTCGTTATAATATACTTTCATTGCATTTTCAATCATGTGAAGGTATTACTTTTTTGTTTCCAAGCATTCATTTCTGTTATTGGTATAGCAGCATGAGACGTTTAGACAATTCCCCCTCCATAGTAAACAAGCATAAAACTGTACAAAATTATTTTTAAAACAACTGAAAATGACCAAACTCAGGCACCAACTTGAGAGGTGTTTACTTGTGGGCAACTCTATTGTTTCAAATAAGAGTGATGAATTTGTAAAGCTTCTTGCTTGGAGGCATGTCTGTCTCTCCCAGCTCAAGTGATTAAAAAAAACAAAAAACAAAACAAACAAACAAACAAAACCCAGTTGAGTTAGCCAGAGGTGATGGACTCAGTTTGGGCAGGTGCCAGAGCAGTTAGGAATTTAAATGGAAGATAATGAGAACAGAAGACCTTTGGAAGAGTCAGGAGGATACATTCTTTCCACATTCCTAGCTGACTTTTCAACTGTGTGCAGGGGAGAGGATGCATCTAGAAAAAATAGAAAGCCCTGAGAAACTTTTTTTTCATTTTAAAGTTTTTATTTAACTTCCAGTTAGTTAACCTACAGTGTAATATTAGTTTTAGGTGTAGAATTTAGTGATTCATCCCCTACCTACCGCACTCAGTGCTCAACACAAGAGGTGCCTTCCTTAATATCCACCACCCGCTTAACCCATCCCCCTGCCCACCTCCCTTCAGTAACCCTCAATTTGTTCTCTATAGTTAAGAGTCTGTTTTCTGGTTTGCCCCTCTTTTTTCTTTTCCTCCCTATGTTCATCTGCTTTGTTTCTTAAATTCCACACAGGCATGAAATCATATGGTCTTTGTCTATTTTTCTTAGATTTCACTTAGCATAGTACTGCTCTCTAGTTCCAACCGTATCATTGCAAATGGCAAGATTTCATTTTTTTTTATAAACCTGAGAAACTTTAAATCAATGGCACATCTAAATGAATTTCTTAACCTGCACAAAACCTGGGCAGTGGATAAATCAGACCAAACAAACAAACAAAACAAATCAAACTGCAGCACAGATATCTGTGACTGCTCTGAGTGAGGGAGACAGATTTTACAGTTGGAGTCCAGGCAAACGACGTGAGTGAAACTATTCTGTATGAATAAAAACGTCAACATTTGGAAGAATAAATAGAATCCAGAGTTGTTGCGATGCATTGACAATGATGTATAGTTTTCAACCAAAAATTACTAAGACATGTAAAGAAAGCAGAAAGTCTTACCTGTGCTCTGAAAACAAGGAGACAATAGAAACAGACTCTGAGTTGTAACATATTTTGGATTGAGTAGATGAATACTTCAATTCATATATTATAAATGTGCTCAAATAATTAAAGGAAAGTATGTTTAAATAATTAATGGGAGATATGCCAATGATAAGTGAATAGAGAATTGTGCCAGAGAGAAGGAAACTATCAAAAAGAAAAAATAAACAGAAAAATTAAGACTTACAAAGTACAATAATAAGAATGGAAAACTTATTATATGAGCGCAAGAGAAGACTTGACAAAGCAGAAAAAAAAATCAGGGACTGGAATATAGAGCAGTAGAAATTTTACAATGAGACGTCAGACAAAACATATTGAAGATAAATAAACAGAGCCTCAGAGACATATAGGGCAATATTAAATATGCCAACATTCATATGATCGGAGTCCAAAAAGAGACAAAGAAAGGGAAGAAAAATTATTTGAAGAAATAAGAGTGGGAAAGTCCCATCATTTAGTGAATTTGGTGAAATTTAGTGAAAAATTACTCTGTAGGTTCTGGAAGGTAAAGAAAATCCAAGTAGCATAAGCAGACATATCATACTCAACCTGCTAAAGGATAATTTGTAACTAATAGAGATAAGTAGGAAATCCTTAAGCAGCAAGAGAAAATTATCACACAAAAAACATGAATCAATCTTAAATGCACATTGTTAAGTGAAAGAAGTCAGTCTGAAAAGGTATGAACTGTACGATTCCAATTTACAGCATTCTGGAAAAGGCAAAACTATAGTGAATATAAGGTTATTGGGTTGCCAGGGGTTTATCTGGAGGCAGAGGAGACTGAATAAATTAAGCACAAGGAGTTATTTGTGGCAATGAAACTATTCTATATGATATGTTATTGTAGCTGTGAATATAAGATACTATGCACTTGTTAAAACCCATAGAGTTTTACAGTGTGAAGAGTAAATCTTAATGTATGCAAACTTAAAAATCATTTAGGAGCTCAGAGGATTCCTGGATGGAATGCAAAAAGTGACAAAATATCTAATTATATTATAAATGTATGAAAGAATTCACTAAAGAGGACGAGAGAAAAAAGTGCTGATCTAAGTAATGCAAATAAGCAAAGTCTTTAAGGCAAAGGAACTATATGTAAGCACTATAGTTTAGTGTGGTGTATGGATTAACAATTGTGATTTTACTATACATGTTGACTGTAATTGAACAATTAAGAAATAGATAGTGGATGATGGGAACCAAATCTCCCACTGTTGGAATAAGAAGTTACAGAAAAGCAAAAGACTAGAATGATCCATGTGGTTTAATGGACCAGAATTGGAGATAGCAGCATGAACTCATGTTTAGCTTAATATAGAGATGGCTATATATGAAAAATTTTATAGAGCTATGTGTACACATGTGTTAGTACACACATATGTATGTCCTTGCTCTACTGGTTAAAAGGATTGATATCCCAGTAGCACTGAGCACATCAGCTCACAGATCTTGGTTTCTAATACCATTAGCCAGTAAAAGGGACCAGGGATCCTCAGAGAAATAGTTGATTCTAGGAATGAGGAAAATATATAAGATGAATCTAGAGCACAGTATGAGGCTGGGAAGGTTCTACAATTCATATGAAAATGTAAACGACTTAGAATAACGGAAGTGATTTTTAAAAAGAGTAGGTTGGAAGGGGTGCGTGGGTGGCATCAGTTGAGCACCTGACTTCAGCCAGGCCATGATCTCGTGGCTCATGAGTTCAAGCCCTGTGTTGTCTCAAAACATTTGCCTACCCCAAGATTGCAAAAACTGTCTCCTATATCTTCATGTAGAACTTTTGCAGTTTTAGGCTTTACATTTTGAATTAATTTTTGTGTATGATGTGAAGAAAAGGTCAATGTTCAGTGTCAATGTTCCTTATGGAAAATCTAGGTGATCCAGTGCATTTGTTTAAAAAGAATTTTTCTCCCTCACTGACATTGATTTGGCATCTTGGTCAAAATCAAGTAATCATATATATGTGAATCCATGTCTGATCTCTCTTTTCTATTCTATTGCTATATAATTCTATCTTTTCATGGTGTGAAATTATTTTAATTACTGTAGCTTTATAACAAGCCATTAAATTAGGTGGCCAAATCTTCCAACTTCCTCTTTTTTATTTAAAAAAAACCTACCTTTTAAAATGTTTATTTATGTTTTGAGAGAGAGAGAGAGAGTGAGTTGGGGGAGGGCAGAGAGAGAGAGAGACACAGAATCTGAAGCAGGCTACATGCTCTGAGCTATCAGTGCCCAGTCCAACATTGGCTGCAGCTCAATCCCATGGTCACACACCTAACTGCAAAGCAGGCTAAAAAATGCAATCTAGCTATGTGGCTAGGAAGAAAATGACATGGGTTGAGTGAAAAGTTAGATACTTCCTGCTATAGAAGATACAGGAAATGGTTGCTGTTTCTGCCTGCCAAGAATCCATTGTATCTTTCTCTGCTTAGAGCCACCTGATTTTATTTGAAGTGCTACAGTAAAAGTCTACATGCTTTGGGAGGCCGTTAAGGTGTCATATTATTTAATCAAGCCAATGAGAGCCAGTGATCTTTTAGCCTCGATTTTGTTGGAACTATTGGGAGTTACAAGTTGGTAAAATGTAAACATGGACCTGGTGGTGGTCATTTCCACCACCATGTTGCCGTAACACCTGATTTAGAAGGGAGCCAACAGGAATGAAAGAAGAGCAAAGGGAGATGAGAGGAAAAGAATCCTGATAACACTGGTTTAGTTGCTCCATCTAGTTGTACCTACAGCAAACACTCTATTTGAACTTTTAAATTATGTGAACCAATACATTTCTTTTTTTAAATTTGAAACGCTTTTCTATCATTGATAACGAAGAGCTCATAACGGTACAAGGAATTATTGGATCATGGATCCAGAGAGAGAGAAATGAGCAAACACCCAAAACAGTTACTAGGTCAAGGTAGCTAGTGGCCAGGTTGGGTTGAAGATCAGACTCTATTTCTAAAACATCAATGGCATGAGAACTTGGAACTGCACAACAGGGCAGGTGGCTAGTCTGAGACATAAGAAGGACCAGCTGGAACTAGCTAGCTTCTGCTCATGTGAACCCCTGGTGACAAATTCATTCCACAGACATAGAACCGGGACATTGTGACACCTCTCACTTCCTCGATAAAGAGTAGGCCATGATCTCCATTTACTCTAGGATGATGTAGAGCTGGAGCTGCAGCCTTCAAAGGAAGCCAAGTTTTCCTCCTCTTTATAGCGGCTGGGCAATTGCACAGCATGGAGCAAATCCCATAACTTTTAAACAAATCCTTCTCCTCTGAAGGCACTTTCTGGGGACCATGTGTTTCTATGGAGAGATTAATTTGCCAACCACCATAATTTACTCACTCTAAACCTAATAATATCTGGTCGGAGCGATTTAGATCTTAAATTATAGTCTGACTGACAATACCTATCCAGATGCCACGGAAAATCTATTTAAAAAAAACCCACCTGTTTAGTCTCCCTGTATGACAGGGGAGGAATGCCCATTAGTAATTGAAATGGCACCTGACTGTGCTAGGTATCACTGTCGTGGTGGGTTTTTTCTTTCTTTAATGACACAGTGAACAATCAATCATTGTTTTAATCTTCGACATGACATTATTTAGGCTGCTGATCCATCGGTGCCCTTCTGATGACACTTAATCAGGCATTATTTTGTACACATCAAACTTCCATTTGCAACAATAGTGCTCTAATTATGTGTTGCAAAGATCACTTAGGATTACTGGAGTCGCCATGGCCTGAAAATATCAATGTGATATGGTCACCGTGTTAAGCTCTATTTTGCATTTTCTTATGGCCTCTTGTTCATTTCATATTACAAATGTGTACCGGGGTCAAATTCAATTAGTTTCTGAAACAGGGATACTCATTATGATTCATAAATTAAATGTTACCTGCTATGACTCAATGGAAAATATGTTTTACTATTAGGAAGGAGCTGAGGCTTCTTTTACTTGATTCCTTTTATTTAAAAAAAAAAAAGTCAATAGGCTTCAAACAGAAAATTATGTTTTTTTCAAGAGGTTCGTAGGCAATTCAAGCTCCTGTCAAAAGAATTTCCTCTGACAGAAAAGGTAGAGACTTTCTCTATCCCATAAGTGGTTTCTCAAGTTTACAAGACTAATCAAGTTATGAAATTAAAAATAAAGATACATTCCCACTCATTAATTCAATCAGTAAATTTTTATTAAGTCATGTGTGTGAGACACTGTGTTGCAGGCTATGAAGGGGAGTTAGAAACAAAGCAAATGCTGTTCCATTTGAGAAAATAAATGGAGTGAAATAAATAATAATGGGGTGGAAAGCCTCCAGGCACTCTCCCCAGGAAGAACTATAAGGAAAGGAAATAATAAGGAAAATATACCCAAGTCATAGAATAGAGAAGCCCTAACAGGATGGTTGTACCTTCCATACTGGTAATTCAGGGCACATTTCCCTCTTTCAACATCAAGTTTATATCATTTCGTGTATATGACAAATACAGGATCAAATCTGAAATGTTTTCAGTGTCACTTGCTGATACGGAAACATAACTTGTTGAGTTACTTCTTGCAATGAACACAAAGTATGCACCTATTGTTTGCTAAGGGAGCCACACAAGAAGGAAAAGGCGTAGATTCTGTTCTTGAGAAGGGACCATTCCCATTTTAAAAAATGATTTGTAGAACTAGCATGTTTTTCAGTAAGCTTTGTTTATTGAATAGAACTCTCTTTTCAGATTATCAACCGATCATTTGATCATTTTTTTGTCTTGTGGAGGCATTCAAGACACTGTCTTGAAAACTTATCTAAGAGGATACTGATTATTTCTAAAAAATTCATATCAGGGGAAAGATGACATATTAATAATCTCTGGAAATCATAGAATCCTCAATGCCACCGTTCTGCTCATGCCTATGAGGTAAAGCGGCACTTTCTGTCAAAGGAGAATACCAATTTCCTAAGATTGGTGTGTGAGACATTAAAAGTCAGATTAAGGATATTTTACAGGAAATACTATTGGAAGAATTAGTGGGTTTCCTTCCAAATTACTGCCTACCAATAATATTGTCTCCTTTTGTCCAGCTCCATTTCTAGACAATGTCAAAGCTACAGCATAAAGGGGGAAAAAAGAAGATTCATATAAAATAATATTTTTCGTATGTCAACCAGAGCTGCGACCTGGCAACAGACAGGTGCCTCAATATGTCAGTTGGCTTGACTGAAAAATATTACATAGAGAATCCAGTACTCCAAAACACAGAATTTCCTCTCTTACCGCATTCAGTCCTGGGTCTGGCAGTGACAGTTCAAGTTTAGTAAGTGAAAACATTGGTACAGGGTAAACATTGTATTTTGCTCACCCAGCAGCTACCCATCCTCACTTCTGGCACCATGATATTCTCCTCAGAGCCCATGTCTGGCATTGTTTCCATCCTTGTGATTCAGTGAGACTAACATTTCTCATATAGCTCAGGATTGAGTGGGTCTCCCAGGCCTGGGGACAGCGAATGCAATACCCACTGGGCACCGGGACCCCGGGCAGATGGCCCAGGCTGGCAACGGAGAGCTTCCAACATATGATTTCAACCGGAGCTCTTGGAAAAGAGCATTTGCCTTTCCACCGGGGTTTCTAAGAAAGTGAGGATTGGAATTTAACTGTCATTGCATTACCAGATGGGGTGCGTTTGCCTCAGAACAGAGCTAATACAACAGAGGGCACAGTTCAGAGGTGGAGAGAGAAACTTTGATCCCAAGCTTGATGTAACATACGTCTGGGCTTTTTATTCAGTTCAGCTACGAATTTTGCTAATTTATTCATTCTTTTTTACTTTTGAAGCTTGGTTGAAATGACTTTCTATCTTTCTGCCATTTGCAATTGAGTTCTGAAAATACTATTTTTTTTATTTTTAAATTTTATTTATTTATATATATAATTTATTGTCAAGTTAGCTAACATACAGTGTATATAGTATGCGCTTGGATTTGGGGGTAGATTTCTGTGATTCATCACCTACATACAACACCCAGTGCTCATTCCAACAAGTGCCTTCCTCAATGCCCACCCCCCATCTCGTCCCTCCCCTTCCCCCCTTCAACCCTCAGTTTGTTCGCCACATTCAAGGGTCTCTTATGACCTCCCTCTCTGTTTGAAACTATTTTTCTTTCTTTCTTTCCTTCTTTCTTTCTTATCTATATATCTGTTGATCTATCTATCTATCTATATGGCACAGTCAAATGAAACATAACATTAAAGCCTGATTGAAGAGGCACTGTTTATGGAGTCTGGCTGCCTAATGTTCAAATTCCAAAGCTACCTCTTGTATAAAACCCTGACTCATGGATTGAATCACTTTGAATATTAGAGCCCCCATGAAGAAAGTATAGACACCAAAATCTTGCCTTGCATATTCTATGAGTATTTAACTCAGACATAGCCAACTGAGTTGCCCATTTTAATCCAGGTAAATGGCTCCTCCTGGAAGTCCTTCAAGAGACACCATTTATATTGAATAGAGTGTGACTATTGAAACCAGGAACTGCATAATGGGGCAGCCTTAAAGATAAGGTCACCCGGGTCCCTGCACTCACAAATATTTTTCTTTGTGCCATTGCCAGAATGTCAGACCTGGAAACAATCCAGGGGCCACTTCATTTAACTACTTCATTATTCAAAAGAGAAACGAAGGTCAAGAAAGGGGAAGAGAGAAGTTATTCTCAAATGGCCAGCGACTGGCCAGGGATACACCCAGGTTTCAAGTTCTTGGCCTTTTTCTCTTAACGCCCTTCATTTGCAACAATTGGCATAACAATAGTGTTGCACTTAAAATGCGGATCTGAGCAGCTCTGTTTAGAATGCTACCAGCTGGCTTGCTTATTTCTAGACTCAAAGAGAAAAAAAAAAGGAAAAAGGAAAGATGTTGGACTAACCTTCTGCAGGTGAGGTTGAGTGTCAGTTGCTATGCAACTCAACAGGGAGGATTTACAATCTGTAGGAGTTGAGTAGGAAGCAATTGAATCTGATAGAAAATTGAGGTCTGAGTGAATAACAGAAGCGGGGGTGGGTGGAAACAACCACGTCTGCCTTTGGTGCATACATTTATAATGGAATATGAATGCTAAAAAATTAGATTTTCAGAGCTTGGGGGGCCACATGTTTGGTTGAAATTATTAGATAATTGTTCTTATTTTTTAAAATTGAATATGCAGATATAGCCTATCACAGAGGAGAACTGTATTATCTTTGTAAAATTACCAATTTTTTTTTTTTGAAATTCAATCCCGTATTAGAATTGAAAGTAGGGTCAACATAATCCCAAAACAGTGGCCTGTAAGTTTTCTTCTAAAAACCAACAAATCAAAATTACACAGCTCATGAAAAAAATGCTCATCAAATCAATTTTGTGACTCAAACAATGAAGATGTAGACTTTTGCCGTTTGAAATAATCACCTGATACACACAAGTAAATTTAGGTATTCATGAGAATGAACATTTAAAAAATTCTTAATACAGGGTATTTGGACAGTCAGCCGTCTATTAAATTTGGAAATACGCGATTGCCATTGTAAGGACGCAGGTCTGAATCAAACTGACTCCATGACAGGCTTCAAGTTTCCCTCTGACCTTGGAGGCCTAAGAGTTGGTTTCTCAGAATCATTAGACAATAAAAGGGCACACATTGCCCAAGGCAGGAGGGACCACCCTGGTAACACCCAATCAGGAAAGGCCGAGGTAAGGTTTAATAGATGGAGGCAGAGATGGGAGGACAAAGAGACCACGTTATGGAGCCAAGAAGGCCTTTATTGGGATCTGCGATTCCCGGGCGAGGTTCCGTGACTCTGGAGCGGGGAGTCAGGGAAGTCGCACCTGGTACGGGAGAGCAAGGTGTTTTATGAGTGCAGGAGTTCCGGGTTTGAGCTCAGGTGGGCCGATAGCCAAGTAGGGGCATCTTTGGATGGTGGCAGGATTCAATTGGCTGTTCGCTTCGGTGGGGAGGGGGATGCTGGAATTCCATGGTGAGGCATTCCAGTTTGAGACAGTCCAGATTGAGAGTGGGGGTCGTCAGTCCTGGTGGCGCCTGGATCTGTTGTCTGGCCTGCAATGAAATGGCCGCTGGTGCTTTTCAAATGGCGCGGGTCATCCCAGGTTTGCGGGTGGGGGTTGTCAGTGTTCGCAGCTCTCCACAGCCAAGTGGCCGCTCAGTTGCCTTCCCATGGCAACTCTTACAGCCAGCTAACACCCTTAACATTCCCAAGGGCAGGCCTAGACATAGAAGCTACAGATAATCACTTATTGCTTAAAGCTAGTTACACCCTACGTGGGGGTCCTGGGTCCTGGGTCCACTCTGTAATTGGTTAATGCTCTAAATGTTGCGATTGGGTCCCACCAAAAATAACAAGCATTCTGGACAATGTGTATGGTTAAAGTTACTGCCCATGATGTTAGGCAATCATAATTGGGTCACTGTACCTGTGTCACAATTTCCTGTAACTCCCCCTTCCCCCGCCTTTGTTCGGGGCTCTCAGCACAGATCCACTGTGCTGGTGAAGTCTGTGAGCCTGAGCCCAAGCCCGTAATGGTAATAAAGCCCTTTGCTTTTGCATGCATGACTCGGTCTCCCCGGCGGTCTCTGGTTTTTGGGGACGATATTGAAATCTTGGGCATAACACCATCTTTTCCCACCATGTTCTTCTCATGCTTTCCTTAGTCTTTTGTAATTTCTCTCCCTTAGTACCTGGAGTTCTTTATGACTTTGTTAGTTTTCCAAAGCCCCAGTATCCTTCCCCTACTGTGCTTCCTTTCTCAAGTTGAAGAGGCTCATTAGTTGAGCTTTGTTTTTCTTCCACGTTACATCAAAATGTGCCTATAGTAAATCTAATTCTCTCAAGACTGTGCTCTCACCTTAGGGTCTTGCCGAAAGAGCAAACAATCAAGGGGCAAAAATCTACCTCTTGAGAAGATGTCAGGTAATTCACCTCTGTCTCTTATTTTTAATTTGCAGTGTATACTCACTTGGTTACTTCTAAGTATAGTTCAACAGTAGATTAGTTTCAAAACCTAATGCCCTACTTTGGTTCTAGTATGAAAGATTTGACCCTCATTTCCAAAAATATACTAGACCATATACACTTACATCCTTCCTACTACAAAATGTCTACAACTCTGACTAAAAGATATATTTAAAATAATCCTTTAAACGCATAGTGGGGATATAAAGGAGAATATTCATCCCAAAGGGAAGGGAGGCAGGGAGCTACCTTAAGGGTGTTCGGTTGAGTATCCTGAGGAAGATGGGAGACTGGCCTTAGTCACACTTGGAAGGCACCAGATTGGAGCAGAGATGCTACGTTATCTAGAATTTCCAATGGTAATATCTTCAGTGATAAGCCAAAATGAAGAATGACTCCTCCCATTTTACAAAAGTAGTAGTCAAAGACATTCTCTGTATGAGTCTTTACTCTGTCTGCAAGAAAAAGTTTGTCTTGAAATGTATGATCTATAAGTAGCCTTTACATGAATCTGGGGTTCAAATTCACTTTATCTGTGTGATATAAAGAATTCAGTCCCAGAAAATCTTTCAAAGTGGTCTTGGTAGAGTAGAGCTTCCAGATGTTCAAACTAACAAATGTAAATCCTCACTGGGTAACATGTTCTCAAAGTAGTTCTCACAGAATTCCCAGAGATCAAGTTTTGGCAAGCATGGGATCAGACTGAACATCATAAAACATGGGGGAAACAAGGGAAAATAAGCAGAAGCAACAAACATGGACAAAAAGTCCGTAATATTTTAGATATTGAAAGTATCAAATGTAGAAGATGAAATATATTGCATATGCTTGAAGAAAAAAAGAACTTGAAAACATTAAGGAGGCATAAGAAAATTATTCATATATTAAAAAAACTAAGAGAATATTTCTTCAATGAATAATAGATTTCATTTTAATTGAAATTGTAAAAGTGAATGTATGGGTTAATGCCAAATCTGACAGATGAAGAGAGAGTTGGAAAGAGATAAATATCTTACGGATGCCCAGAACGGCAAAGCAATAGAAAACTACGACAAAAGTTAGGAGCATGCAAGGTAAGAAAAGTTTCATATGCTTAACCAGAGTCCCAGAAGGGAAAAAATGGAGAGAATTAGGGAAGGAAGATAAGAAGACAGAGAATCTTCCAGATGTTATGACAGATATAAATCATTAGACCATTATAGTTAAAGTGCAGAACACCAAACACTAAAAGAAAACCATAAGAACAGTCAGAATGCATAGACAATTACCAGCAAAGCAAGATTGTAAATCAACAGTTGATTTTCCCACAGCCACAATGGAAGCCAGATGACACATAAATAATACCTTCAAATGATAACAAAAGAATAGCATCAATTCAGAATTTATTCTCCGTGAAATAATCTTTGAAGATGGAGGGTAAAATAAAAAACATTCTCAAATTAAAAAATTTACTAACATCCACCATCACTTCCAAAGGATCTCCTTTACAAAGAATTCTACCAGAGAAGAAAGATCTGAGGGACAGGTGGGAGGAGGGAAAAGAGATACAGTTAAATCTGCAGGCAAATCCACATCCGAGTAAAACTGTCCGCATACAACAATGGTAATGATGTATAATTTGTATGGATGACATTATGGACTAAAACACTGAACAACCGCTTATGCTCTGAGAAGGGAGTTGTCAGAATAATTGTCACCTCCGGGTGACTTCAGGAGTACAGAAGGAGAATTGATTTAGAGTTGATTCTAAGTGCCTGTTAAAATTTCAAGAATAGGGTGCCTGGGTGGCTCAGTTGGTTAATCATCTAACTCTTGATTTCAGGTCAGATCATGATCTCACAGCTGTGACGTAGAACCTTGGGTCAGGCTCTGTTCTAAGGGTGGAGTCTGCTTGGGATTCCATCTCTGTCTGTCTGTCTGTCTGTCTCCCCCCTCCCTAACTTGCACTCTCTCTGTTTCTCTCAAAATAAACAAATAAATTTAAAAAATGTTTTTCAAGGAAAAAGCTAAAGTGAATAGAAAGATGTTAACTTCTAAACCAGTAGAAGTAAAAGTGTTATCATCACAACAAAAATAAGATAATCCAATGTGATGAAAGAAAGGAAGAACCAAAATGTAAAACTGGGGAAATTAAAATAATAGAAGGCGAATGAGAAATAAATCTATGTATGTCAGTAATCACAATATATATCAACTTATCATGTGCTTAAAAGACAATGATTGTGCAACTTTAATTTTAAAAAAAACCCAAGTATATGGGGCCCCTGGGTGTCTCAGCTGGTAAAGCGTCCAATTTTGGCTTGGGTCATGATCTCACTGTTGGTGAGTTCAAGCCCTGCATCAGGCTCTGTGCTGACAGCTCAGAGCCTGGAGCCTGCTTCTGATTCTGTGTCTCCCTCTCTCTCTCTGCCCCTCCCCCACTCACTCTCTGTCTCTCAAAAAAATAAACATTAAAAAAATTTTTTTTAATTCCAAGTATATATAGTTAACACAAGATAGACAAAAACATAAGAGTAATAATGAGAAAAGATATAATAATAAATATACAACTATTTAGTGTGTGTGTGAATATATATATATAAATATTAACCAAATAATTTGGTGGCAGTATACCAAATGAAGCTGACCTTCAGGCAAAAACCATTAAGATAAACTGTGCCAGTACCTACAATAAAAATCTCCCATTGGTCAAGGACATGCAAGAAGTTGAAAATTGTATGTCTCAAAATACATTCCTTCAAAAAATATGAAGCCAAACAGAACAGAGCTACAAAAATATACTGCCTGACTGAATTTGGTCTATGGACATATATTGAACCCTGGACCCAATGATTAAACAGTACACATTATTTTTCAGGTCAGTGGGTATATTTATAAAAGCAACAACAAATAATTAAAACTTAGGGGATGTCATAAAGAAAAAATTAGAAGAAAACATACAGTCTTAAGTTGCTGAAATAAGAAAAAAAACTAAATTAGTAGAGAAAGGAGGTTGAGGTGATTAAACAGAAAGTATAGCTGCAATAAAGAAGATCAGCAGTATCTCTGGAAATATCCACAGCGTTAGGTGAGTAGATACAGGAAAAATATACAAGTGATTCAAGAGAAGTTCATAAATGTGAACTGCTGATGGAGAAAGTGGTGCTCATTTCGTTATTCTGTGTATACCTGTATTTATTGAACATACCAGTAACAGATTGGACATACATGATAATAAAACAGAATTTAAAATGACAAATATGCCTAAAATGCATACAGGGTCAGTTTCCTTCCTTCCTTTTTCTTTTTTTTTTTTTTTTTTTTAACAATTACTCTCTTAGGGATGTGACACACTTTCCCTAAATATAGCTTCACACTAGAGCTACCCTCTGAAGGAGTGGATTTTTTTCTTTCTTTTGTGACTCATAGCTGCTGTGACAACCATTTCTCCTGTCTTTCTCCATCTTCATCGCTTTCTGCCCCATTTCTACCAGACCTGCAGAATTGGAGGTTTTTCTGGTCTTCCGAAACCTCTTCTGTCCTCTCTATTGGATCCCATTAAGTTCCATGAATTGAACATCATCCTTAATTTAATGGCTCCGAATGCTCTGTTTTTATTTCTGAACATGTCTCTGAGTTTCTGACACATTCTAATTACCTTCAAGAAGGAAGCAATGTTTTTAAGAAGCCACCAATACCTAGCCATGTACTGAAGACATTTCTGAAAATTTAGGGTAAGTTAAAGAAAACAACAACCTACCAATGATCTGATCAAAAAATAAAAAGCCAACAATAAAAGAGGGAGAGGGAGATGGAGGGAGGGAGGATGGGAGGGAGAGAGGGGTAGAGAGAGAGGAGAGAGAGAGGAGAGAGAGAGACACTGACACATCCTACATTCTCACATGTTAAAAAAGCAATACCCAAGGGGTCTTTGAGTAGTTGGATACCAGAAGTTTAAGCCCACGAGTTCTGTTTGCAGATGCAATTGAAATGCATTTCTAATGTATAAGTTCTCAGAAAGCATTATATTTACTATCCTTCCTGAAAAATAGACCTCTCAAATAATTATTTTAGCCAGAGATAAAGAAATACAAATTTTAAAAACGGAATTATAAGACATGTAACAAAGTAAATCATGAAAGACAGATTTCCTTAGTAATTGTTCTCAAGGTTTAAAATGCACTAAAATTTTAAAATATTTATTAAAATAAAAGATATTTAAATTTTTAACATGTATTTATTTTTGAGAGAGAGAGACAGTGCACAAGTGGGGAAGGGGTAGGGAGAGAGGGAGACAGAATCTGAAGTAGGCGCCAGGCTCCAGGCTCCAAGCTGTCAGCACAGAGCCTGAAGCTCCAACCCATGAACTGGGAGATTATGACCTGAGCCGAAGTCCGACGCTTAACCGACTGAGGCATGCTGGTGCACCAAAAGGAGAGATATTTAAAGAAAACTATGGGGCACCGGGTGGCTCAGTTGGTTAAGTGTCAGACTTTTGATTTTGGCCCAGGCCATGATCTCACAGTTCATGGCTCCCAGCCCCGCATCAGGCTCCGTGCTGTCAGTGCAGAGCCTGGTTAGGATACTCTCTCCTCCTCTCTCTCTCTCTCTCCCCTCCCTGACTCATGCTTTCTTTCTCTCAAAATAAATAAACCTAAAAAAAAAAAAAAAGAAAACTATGCTAATATTGTGGTGACAACAGATAACAAAAATACCTTAAACTTTTCATTTTTGATGAGAGATAACAGATCATGGTGAAATCTTGATGATATTATGTTGTTTCATATTGAAAGTAAACACTATTAGAAAATAAACTGAGTCAAGTTTCAAATCTCTCTATAAAACAGAAAAAGAAACATAAAGCTTTTGAAAACAGAAGCAGGAAAACATAAAAGAAGTTCCTAGAAACAGAATCACACGAAATGACTTGATAAGATTCCTTGCTCTCAGCAGAGCGTTTTCAGACCGGTTGTGTAACTGCCGAAGGGCATTCATTTGTATACATGTTGCAAAGTTTGTTTACTCTTTCTTCTATTAATGGTCATCTGGGATATTTCCAGGCCAGGGCTATTAAGTAAAGCTTCTGTAAATATTCCTGCCCAAGTCCTTTTGTGAACATATGTTTTCTTTTCAGTCTTGGGTAAGCTCCTAAGAGTGGCATGCCTGGACCCCAGGGAAATATATGTTTAATTTTATTAGAAGCTGCCAGAACTTTTCTCAAAGGAATTGTGCTGTTTTACATCTCTGCCAATGATGTGTGAGAATTCAGGGTGCCCAAACCCTCACTAACTTTTGTTGTTGATGTTTTTTCAAAAATAGCAATTGAGTGGGTGTGAAAGTTGTCTGTCTTTTAACGAAGAATGCACACAGCTGTAAATAATTTTTGCCAGAATACATATAGATAGGTAGATAGATGGACAGACAGATGGATTGGTAAATAGGTAGATAGACAATAGATAGATGATAGATAGATAGATAGATGGATAAATAAAACTCTGGTTTCTCTTCAGATCATATAAATTTTTTGCCTTTTACTAAAGATAGAAGGATAAATAGATGTAGATAGATGATAGATAGATATAGATTAGATGATAGATAGATATAAATAGATATAGATGATAGATATATATAGATTAGATAGATGTAGATTACAGATGATAGATAGATGATAGAAAGAGAGAAAGAAAGAGATAGAGATGATAGAGAGAAGAAAACTAAAAAAAAAATTAAGCTATATCAAAGGAATACAATACACAAAATCCACACTGTGAGAATCTACAGGAGAAATGAGATTCTTTCTCTATAAGGCGAGGGTAGCATGTGTGGAAGAATGGGGTTCCCTGGATGGAAAGGTCACTGGTAAAGTTTAGCTCCCGATGTTGGTGACAGGTGCAGGGACAGTCACGTCATAATCATATTGGCTTTGTGTGTTTTCTGTGTTTGTTTTATATTTAACAATTGAAAATATTTTTGAGAAAAGTCACACTGTAAGAGCAACAAAAGACTACCTGTAAATTCTCTGAACTCCCTGCAGTAAATCTGTGAATGAGAAGCAAAAGAATGATGACACAAACCAACTAAAAACCTTGGGAGGCTGAAAACAACCCAAGCTCTGGAAGAAAATGTAAGCTACCATAAATACTTATTAGGAAAATAATCATGAGGATTCTTCTAGTACATACTACTGTCTAAGGATTATATGCCAAGCTGTATTTAAAGAAAATATTATTTAATGTCCAATAAGTAACTGCTAACCATAAGCTAGAGTGAACATTTTAAAATCTCCACAAAGTGGAAATTTTCTTGAAATTTGGATTCTAGAAAGAATACAAACATGTTATTTGACTCAAAAAGGCAAAGGAAATAAATAAATAAAAACCAAAAAGAAACTAAATCTACGAACAACTAAGCTAATAAAAGATAGAACATTTGCATATTTTAATTGCTGTGATACATAGATTCTACAGAACAGTTCATATGTATGAAAGTTTTAAAGAAAACTAAAATTAACACCCACTTACCCATGAATAAGCTTAAGAAATAGAAAAATGATTTGAAAGCCTCGGTACACTCTTTCATCAATGCTAGTTCTCAGAGGAAATATCTATTCTGATTTTTGCATATCATTTCCCTTGAAAATCCTTCCTTTGCCTTTTTAAAAATAGTATTAGCATATTCACAAAAATCTCTAATAATATATTGTATTCCATAGCTTTGCCACGTGTGACCTTGATAGAAATGAACTTATGTTCCAACAATTCTGAGAATTCCACAACCCCACCCCCAGATAAACATAAAGTTTTTTGAGTCTCATCTAACATTCATTCAATGATATTCTTCCATAATGTTCCCTTGTCTAAATATTAAAAACGTATCTACCCATTCTATTTGTCTGTTCTACTACTGACAGATATTTGGGCTGTTTCCAAATTTTTAGCTATTATAGAAAATACTAGTCTAAAGATACCTCCACGTGTCCCCTCGTGAACATAGGGGAGAGGCTCTCCATATTCCTGGAGTCGAAATTTTAAAATGTAACGTGCACATCGTTAACTTCACTGAATAACTCCACCTTCCTTTTTCCAAAGGCACTCCCAAGGCAAAAAAAATCACTTGGCATCATCTGACTCTTTAATTTTTGCCAATATAATATGTGTAAAATGGTATCTTATTGTGGCTTTGATTTGCATGTGTGACTACCAATGATTTTGAGAATATCTCACTGTGTTTACCTGTCATTCCTGTTTATTTTTCTTACACCTTCATCAGAGGGAGTTTTCTTTTGATTATTGATTTGTAGATGCTGTTTACATTTTCCAGATGCTAATGCTTGGTTAGATCTTGAAAATATCTTCTTCCATTTTGTGATTGTCTTTTCAGCTTCACAATATTTTTTGGTAAAAATCTGTCTTTAATATAATTCAACATATTAATATTTTCTTTATGATTTGTCATTTTTGTCATATTTACCATTTAAAATTCCCTATTTCAATGTCATAAGATATTCTTCTAAGTTTTCTTTTAAAAATTAATGTATTATCATTCATATTTAAAGCATAAATCCATCTGAAATTGATTTTTGTGGCTAGTGTGAGCCTGAGATTCAATTTTATACGTTTCTATACAGACTGGACCAGCATAATTTATTAAGTAACTCACCATTCCTACAGGGACCTGAAATGGAGGCTGTGTAATACATTAAGTTTCACATACATGTGTCCGTTTTGTGGCTTTGTATCCCAATCTATTGGCTTTATTTTATCATGCCAAGTATAGATGTACTTATAGGATGAGTCATTTTAAGTAAAAGGACAATAGATACCTATTTTTTAACAGCATCATGAAAAGGAAAAAAAAATCCTATAGAAAGAGTGATCCCTATTACATATTTCATAGTACATCTTTCATAGCAAAGTGTGAAAAAATCTCATACAAACACATGTATACACACACACACACCTACACACCAAAGTACTAGCTATCTCTTTTATACTACAGAAAAAAATATGTCTGAGTAATTATTAGTCTATAGAATCAGCACAACAGAACAGAAATTACATATATTAACATCATCTCTCTCTAGATATATAAATATAAATAAATATGAAATCCATGAATCTATTTTATTACATTAGAAAATCATACTATATGATCCACAGAACCTATATTTGAGAGTAAAACCATTTCATAACATTTAACATTCATCTCTAATAATAAATTATATTAGTAAACTGGGAATTTAAAAATTACTTATGATAAAGAAAAATCACATGAAACTAACAGCCAATTTGTACAAAGAGACATAAAACACAGAGGCATTCTGACTAAGCTATAAGCATCTGATTTCTGTTATCACCATTCTAATTTAATAATGTTCTGAAATCCTAGCCAAAGCAATTATAGAACAACACTAAAAAATTTTAAGCACAGTGATTACCAAGATGATACAAAATTATTATTTACAGAAGATAGTATTAGTCTAGATAAAATTAAAATAAAGGGAGAATCAACTGAAAGATCATTTTAAAAATAGGAGCTTCAATACTTTTGCAGGATTCAAAATTAAATATGAAATAGCAATAATTTCTACCTATTAAAAATAACCAGGAAGGGCTGATGGAGAAAACCCTCCACAAACTTTTCTTTAAATACACTAACACAAGTGAAATACCTACGGATATTAACCCTATGTCCGCTGAACCTATTTGTATAGACTTCACAAAATCTTTACTGTGGAGAGTACACAAAAATTGGATAAATGGGAAAATGATTGCCCCATTTAACTCTGAATATCAGTGGGCGGTGTGAACCAGGAAACATTTTAATCTATGAAAGAAAGAGAATGCTTTACATGTAAAATTATTGAAAATCATTTAAAATTAGAAAAATGAGTAAAATGCAAGGAAACAATGTTCACAGCCACATAGAAGTTTTAAAATATAGATCAAAGCCTTTATAACGTATCTGAATTTCTTCCTTTCAGTAATTTATTTTTTTTTTCTTGCCAAGATTTCATTTAAGTTCAAGTTAGTTAACGTATCATGTAGTAATGGTTTCAGGAGCAGAATTTAGTGATCCGTCACGTCCTGTGACACCCAGTGCCCATCCCAAGTGTTCTCCTTTGTGCCTGTCCCCCGTCTAGCCCATCCCCCCACCTAACACCCCTCCAGCAACCCTCAGCTTGGTGTCCATCCTTAAGGGTCTCTTTTCGTTTGCCTCCCTCTCTGTTTTTATCTTATTTTATTTTTCCTTCTCTTATGTTCATGTGTTTACTTCTTAAATTCCACAGGTGAATGAAATCAAAGGATATTTGTCTTTTTCTGACTGACTTACTTTGTTTAACATAATACACTCTAGTTCTATCTAAACAAATGGTAAGATTGCATTCTTATAGACGGCTGAGTAATATTCCATTGTGTATATACATACATTGTGTATATACACGACATCTTCTTTATCTGTTCATCAGTCAGTGGACTTTGGGTTCTTTCCATAATTCGGCTGTTTTTTTTATAGCATTGCTATTAACATCAGGGTACATGTGCCCCCTTCAAGTCAGTATTTTGTATCCTTCAGATAAATACCTAGTAGTACAATTGCTGGGCCCTAGGGTAGTATATATGAATTTTGATCCTGCTTTTTCACTTCTAATATTTTATTGCCTGGAAATAATCATAGATGTGGACAAACCTTACCGATTAAGAGGTCATCAAATGGCTGTGAATAATAACAAAAACACTGAAAATATTTAGCATGAGTAAATTATTGGGATTGGTTACATTGTGGAACATTAATAAAATGGAATATTATATAACTTTAATATAACATATGAAGTAACTTGTCATGGGGAATATATTCATATAGTTTTAAGTATATAAATTAATTGCTTCTAAAATGGATAGTTCTTTTTTAAGGAGTAGACAAGCATCTATTAACCTACCAACTGATCCCATATATAGTAAGCCAGATGGATAATGCTCGCAGTATATGACAATAATTACAATTAGAGGCTTTGAGGGGCGCCTGGGTGGTTCAGTCAGTTAAGCATCCAAATTTGGCCCAGGTCATGATCTCACAGTCTGTGGGTTTGAGCCTGGTGTAGGGCTATGTGCTGACAACTCGGAGCCTGGAGTCTGTTTCGTGTTGTGTCTCCTTCTCTCTGCCCCTCCCCTGCTCATACTCTGTCTCTCTCCCTCTCTGTCTCTCTCTCTCTCTCTCTCAACAACAAATGAACATTAAAAAAATTTAAAAGAACAAGCATGAGCGAGTGGGGGAGGGCCAGAGAGAGGAGGAGAGACAGAATTCAAAACAGGCTCCAGGCTCTGAGCTGTCAGCACAGAGCAGACGTAAGGCTTTGAATTCATGAACTGTGCGATCATGACATGAACCAAAATTGACTTGACATTAACTATCTGAGCCACCTAGGTGCCCCTAATAATAATAATAAAAAAATAATAATAATATAGCCTTTGAATTTGGCCAGATCTGAGTTTGAATCTTACTTTTCTCTTTACCAGCCATATAATCTTGAGGAAGTTAATTAACACCTCCAAGCCTCAAATTTACTCATCAGTGGTTTACACATCACTGAGTTGAAGAAAAAATGAATAAGATAATATATACGGTATGTTTTTCGTGTTGAATATTCCAAAGCTTTCATTACATATATTATTAGTAAGAATAATTTGTCTCACAATTAATATCACAATACATTTAGAATGAGAAACAAATCATGCAATGAATATCATCAGATTAAAAATATATGAATGATGTGTGAACCCGAAGAAAGCAATGAAATGCATTATTTTCACATTTCTGTGAAAAAAAAAATGATGAATGATACCGTTTCTCTGGCCCTAAGCAAAAGCCTCAGCAATTTCCTCACAAGTATAAATTGTGTCAGCCATATTATGTAATTATTATGCAACAAGCATAGCAGCTAATATAAAAAGATTAAATATCTAAACTTTATCAGCCTTTGGGAAAACAAAAAATGCTTAATTTGCTATTGAGTAAAAGAAGTAATTAAAATTGCAGTCCGAGGTTATTCAGAACATAAAAGAGCAAAACACCAGCCCGAGAGGGTGTGGCCCCAACCTGCAATGTGGGCAAATTCAGCGTCCAGTAACTCCATCATCACTTACGGGAGAGTGACACCAGGTGAAATAAGGGGGAAAATAACGACAATGGAAACTGACAAAAGGAAGAAAAAAATGAGTCAACAGAAAAGTAGACCGCTGGCAAAAACAGAAATCAGAAAAAGCAGTGGATCTACGGATTATATGTAAGGAACAAGTTCTTTACACTTACTAACTCAGTGTGTTTACAACAGCCTTAAAAGCCTGGTTAAGGAAAAACAAGAGATTAATCACAAAGCACAATAGTAAGGCTAATGAACGAGAATGTCTTTCATATGAATAGAGACTACTTAATATGGTAGCTTTCTCTGTGTACAATTTGTAACAGGGCATCTCAAAAACTAAGACATTTTCTAGGGGAGAAAAATGACCAGTGACTCAGGATGTAGGCAGCCTCGTAGAGCAAAAATTATCCTGAAAGCTTTAAAAGCTTGAGAGAGAGATGGGGGAGGGGCAGAGAGAGAGGGAGACACAGAATCCGAAGCAGCTCCGGGCTCCCAGCTGTCAGCACAGAGCCTGACGGGGCTGGAACCCACAAACTGTGAGATCGTGACCTGAGCCGAAGTCAGACGCTTAACCAACTGAACCACCCAGGCGCCCCTATTTTCCTGGTTCTTTGAGTCAGTTTATTACTGAAAAAAAATATGTGTATTATTGGGAGCCTGTGACTGCCAGACATTGCTCTCGGGCCCAAGAAAGAATTCGGCAGGACCCAGCTGTGAGCAAATCCCTAGTCCTAACAAGGCGACTGCTGCATAGATCTAGGATATCCGGTGGCGGTAAAGTGTGACAGGGGACAACACAGGGCAAGGACTGAGTGCTGCAGAAAGGATGAGTGTCCACGAGGGCATCTGTCTTCCCAGCTGGGATCCCCACTACCTTACCAAGCAGCTGTCCTGAATGTGCGCTGGTTACCGCATGCATCGTGCCTCATCCTTCTTCTCTGCAAAATGGGATTCATACTTTTTACCCCAGTGTCATCGTGAGGATTAACTGAGTTAATGTGGGAAATCTTTAGAAGAGTACTCTGTATAAAATAAATCCTAGATTACGTAGCTTGAGAAAAATGGGGGTGAGACGGGGTGTCTTTTACATGAGGTGCCAGGAAAGTACTTCTGGTAAGAGACCATAGAAGAATCCCTGCAGGAAGCAGAGGAAAACAGCTGGCGGTGATCTGGGATGAGCTCCGCTTCACTGTAGAAACAACAAAGAGACCCCCTCCCCCAGGGGCAGGGGAGAGGGAGGGGAGAGGCGCAGAGAAGGGTGGGTGAGGCAGGGATGCAGTGTTATGGATGCCACAGGAAGTTCTGGAGAGTTCTCAGCAGAGAAGAGACATGTTCTGACAAATACAAGGTTCACTCTGACTACTTGGTAAACACTGTACCAAAGGGGAGGATGGGGTGGAACCTGGGCCATCAAGTCGGTCCAGGCGAGAGACTATGGTGCTTGGATCAGGGTCAAAGCAGGAACTGTGTATTCACACTCTAAGAAAAGTTAAGTCCCCAGTTGTTTAAACTTCTTTTGATTTTTGATTTTTATTTTTTTAAACTTCTTTTTAAAGCCCAGAAGAAAATTACAAATTTTCCAATTCAGCTAGGAAGGCTAGTATTTCTTTATTGCCAAATCTGAGTAAGTACACACACGCCTGCACACAGGTGCACACACATACCCACACATGAACTCACAGTCCTATCTCACTTAGAAACTTAGAGCCAAATTAGAACCAAATTATACATTAAGTACTAGCGTATTAAGGCCAGATGTACTGAAGACACCATGGTTAAACTAGAAAAAAATGTCAATCTCACCTGAAACTTACTACCAATGCAACAGACGTTACCCCTTAGGACAAATGGAGAAAATAGGCACAGTCATAATCAGCACTGTTACATTTTTTACCAAACTGTAATCAAAGCAATAGACAAAAGGAAGAAAGGAAGAAAGAAAGGAAAGGAGGAAGGAAGGATGAGTTGAGAGAAGGCAGGATAGGGGCGCCATGGGGGCTCAGTCGGTTAATCACCCGACTTCGGCTCAGGTCATGATCTCACATTCGTGGGTTCGAGCCCCGCATTGGGCTCTGTGCTGACAGCTCAGAGCCTGGAGCCTGCTTCCGATTCTTTGTCTCCCTCTCTCTCTGCCCCTCCCTACTCATGCTCTGTCTCTCTCTGTCTCAAAAATAAATAAAACATTAAAAAAATTTTTAAAAACTTTAAAAAAAAAAGAGAAGGCAGGAGAGAAGGAAAAATAATACACTTCAGAAATGATGAAAGTAAATTACTCTATTTTTTTAAGAAGGGAAAATTATTTTGTCTAGGTAATCCACAAAAACTATCTGAAAAAAATCATTGAGAGTTTTAAGACATTGACTGTTACAGATGAAATATTTGGAATCAATTGCTTACATATGTAGTAGCAATATTTATCTAAAGGAAATGACCCACCTCCCGTAATAAAGAAGGAAACATGACATCTCACTTAAAAATAAAAATGGGGACCCCTGGGTGGCTCAGTCAGTAAGCATCCGACTTTGGCTTCAGCTCAGGTCATGATATTGCAGTTTGGAGATTGGAGCCCCACACTGGACTCTGTGCTGAAAGTATGGGGCCTGCGTGGGTTTCTCTCTCTCCCTCTCTGTTTGCCCCTCCCTGCTTATGCTGTGTGCTGTCTCTCTCTCTCTCTCTTTCCCAAAATAAAAATAAAAATGAACAAAGGGTCAGTATGCAGGATCTTAGTGAAGAGGACAAATCATTAGTGAGTCCATTGTATATCATATAACAGACTGTATGCTGTAAGTTATGTGGTATGTCATATCATATGTCAACAAAGATACGTTAGCTACCAAAAAATGAAGATAGGAAGAGAACTTGGCATATTTAATAAACATAATTTATAAGATTATACAACAAATTCCATCTCAGGTGAGTGAGAATAAAAGCAATTCTTATTTTATTCTTTTCTCACTTTTTCTACATTCAGTTTATACTAGTGCAACATTTTTAATGCCCCTAAATTTTGCATTACTTATCAGTAACTTATATATATCTACATTTTATTTTTGCTGTTTCAATTCCAGAAATGTATTCTGAGATAAAATCAAAGCTGTGTACAAAGATTTAGCTTTAAAAACACGCCCAGAACCATTGTTTATAATATTGAAAAACTGGAAATTATCTAAATATCTAATTATTGGAAGCTCTCTAAATGAATTTGGATTCATCCATGCAATAGGATGTGTGTGTGTGTGTGTGTGTGTGTGTGTGTGTGTGTGTACATGTAGTGTTGTGTTTCACAGACGATCACTTGGCTTGGAAAATGGTCCCAACATAATGACCAAGAAAAACTGAGTTAAATACATTTATAAAACAGATTGTGAAGCATAGTGGAATTTTTTTGTGACACAAATACTTTGAAAAAAAACTAAAAGTGTCTTTTTCATAATACAAAGAACAGAACAAGTATCTGTATTTTTTATACTGTTATACATTTTCACCCATGCTATAATGGATATTTTTATAATGAAAACAGTATTACACTTTTTAAAAAATCATACGTAATGTCCAGAAACTAGTAACATAATAAAATGCCCTGAAATAATAAAATTACCATGTACATGGTGTGGTGTTTTTATAATGGATAACATCCTTATATTTTATATTCTGATAACATTTACATAAAAGACTAGAAAGCTGGTGAGAACAATTGATAACACAGAATCTGTCTCCATTAAATCAAAGTATGCTCTAAAGTGGACACATTCATTTGTACGCTAGTAATAAGCAAACCTAAAGTCATTATTTCCAGCTGAGGCCAGTGAAACAGGAACTCATATTTTCAAATTCGCCTCTATTTGGAATTATAAATTTCCAAATTCTGGGGACTATAATTGTGAAATCAGGAAAATCTTATGTCCTAGGATTGACTTTCCCCAACTGGAAGTTTAAAGGAATGGATTAAAATTGGGTTTGTAAAGTCAGAAGCAAAAATGATTTCTAAAGAAATTCTTGAAAAAAAATTGCCGAGTGTTCTAACAGTCCTAATGCGTCATGGTGTGTTCATTCATTATGCCACCAAATATTTGATAATCATAGCTTTGAGGCAAGAGATGAGGTGGGTGTTATTGATACAAAACAAATAAAAGTATCTGTATCTTCAGTGAGCTTATGAGTTGATGAGCAGGAGTAGCTAACTTTCAGAGAGTACCTTATGTTTACACATGAATTCATAAGCATATCAAGGTTTGATATCATCACCTCCAGCTCATCGGATCTTGGGAATCTCCCAAGCTATTAAGTCCATTGGTCCTTCAGTCCTTCTTTTGCTTGACCTCCTGGTCACTTTAAAATACTGTTGTTGTTTTCTCTGCTACTGTTATACTGCATGCGCTTGGTTTTTCTCCTCAGTAACCTGTTGACTTCCCTAGCCTCTCTTCCTACCCATCTTCAGAGTCCCACCCTGGACACTGCATCGCTTTAAATTCCCTACTCCCCTGCTTATCTCCCTCACCCCACTTCTGGGGAGTCCCCGGTCTCCACCGTCAACATTTCCGATCTCTGCAAACCTTCACCCATCAAGTTGCTATAATGAGAAACCTAAATCCTTCCTGACACCTTGTAGGCCTCCCACATGAATTACAGTCATCAATTCCTGTCAAGCGAAACTCCTAAATTTCTCTCATGCACATCTCTTCTCCCATCTCCACTGCAGTCACCTTGACCCAAGCCACCATGATCTTTTAGCCGGAGCCACTGTCAGACTCTCAAACTCAAGCTCAAACGGTCTTAGCTGCTTTCCTGCAATCCTTCTCCATCCCAAACACCAAACACCGTACTCTGTACCCACACCAGTTTAAGACCCATATCCGGCTACTAAGAAGGTGTCTGGGCCTAAATGGGATGCCCACAGCAGAGAACGGATTGAACGTGGATGTTTTGTTCAGCAAACCAACAGTTTGTTCAGATACCCAGAGGGTGTCTCTGGGCCATAATGAAACTTACTCTCCTAATAATCCTTTCCTTATCATAAGGAGCCTTATAGGTGCCAACAGCAATTTAGGTGCACTTTGGAATCACCGGAAAGTCTGAAAAAACACCGGTGTCTGAAATGGCAACCTCAACCCTTCTGATTTTGATAATAAAAGAGAGAGATGGGAATGAATTTCCGAAGCTTTAATTTGGGATTGGTCAGCAGGAAAGAAAAAAATGGAAGGTTTACATGAAATGGCAGAATTTCACCCAATAATTTAAAAAAAGGTTTATTAATTTTGAGGGGAGAGAGGCAGAGAGAAAGGGAAAGAGAATCCTGAGCAGGCTCCACACTCAGCACAGAGCCCAAGGTGGAGCCTGATCTCAGGACAGCAAGTTGACATCAATAGCCAGACATTAAATCAACTGAGCCACCCTGATGCTCTTGTGTTTTTTAAGTGTTTACTTATTTATTTTGAGAGAGAGAGCAAACCTCAACCGATGTTTAAAAAAAAGAACACTTGCATTAATATTGATCGTTATTGATAATTACATTTTAAATAATGCTGCATTGGCCTGCCTACCTATCAGATTTTCATTTTTCTTCCCCAACCGTTTAAAGGACATGGCATGTTACTAAAAAATAAAAATAAAGAAAATGCTGTTGGTTTAGCATAATAGGAAGCAGTGTTCACTTACTTACAAATCATAGGATATTTAGGAAGAAAATGCTACAAAAACCATGTTCGAGATACAAGCATTCTCTGAAGTCTAATGGGAGCGTAAGTTTACACTCATGGCACTCACTAAGATTTTAACAACAGAACTTATTCATGCATGCTCTTGGCCATTTTGTATACTATCCTTCCCTAAAGATGAAGAAGTGTAAAGAAAGCCCTTGAAGAGGATCGGGTCATATTAGACAAAATGTCTTATGCTGCTGATGAGTATCTAAAAGCTATCACACAGCCACGGAAGACTCATAATGGCTACAGCAGAAATACGGAGGAGAATCTGACAAGATCGAGAAATAGTTGGTTCTATTCAAACAGAGGCCTGAATATAAATGGGTAATGTTAAAATTCACAAAAGAACAAATGAATATGATGATAAGGGGTGAATAGCTCCAAGAGTCACAGGCTCGCTGGTGAAAGACAGAAGGAGCAAAATGTAACCTTGTCCATAAATAATCTACAGAAACATTTGCTCTAGGACCCGCCTGTAACAGAACATCCCATCCAGAATGCAACACATCCTCCCCACAGGTGAGAGGTTCTATGAAGAACAACGTATTCTTGGATTCCCAGAACACACAAAAAGTACCTTTTATTGAAATAATAAATGAGATTCAGCTATCTTCATATAATTTGACGCGAATAGGAAATAGATACCTTTCCAAGTAATGTAAGTCAGTGGGATAATTTAAATCCAAAAGAAATCACCTTCAGTAAAATGAATCATTATACTGAAAGTGACAGCAACTGTTGTTCAGAGAAACTGAGTTATAAGAAAATGTTCTCTTCCTTTTCATCTGGAGAGCCTACCTTCCGCAGAGTTTAAGAAAAAATTCTGCCCACCCTCGGTTGGTGATAAAGTAATACATAACACCGTGACTCAACTGCAGCGTTTATATGCGTTCCACTCTGATTTTTCTGGAAAAGTGAACTAGGTATCTTCAGCTGGTAGGTAGGAGGGTTTGAAGGCTTCTGCCTCTGAGCTAAAGCAGGCATCTATCTGAAGCACGGGACTGAGAAGTAGGCCATTTCCAGGCTCAACAGCAGACTGCCCAGGGATTGACATGCCTGTCATGGCCAAAGGAAGAGTCAATGTGGTCCTCTGGACCCTTCATCCATTTGGACTTTATATTTCTTGGATCCCAGCTTTCCTTTTGAGCGTTTATTAATACTGGGTTTCTGACCTGCTAATCAAGCTGGCATTGACCCATGCATCAATAATTCCACCTTCAATTACGTCTCTGCTTCAACATTCTACTGATCATGGCATGATTACCTTTGTTGTTCTAAACAAACAAACAAACAAACAACAACAACAGCATCATTTCTCAGAAGGAAAAGATGCCTTCACAGAATGCAGACTAGCTGTCCATCATGCTGGCTAATGTCTGTGATTTACATTACCTCTTCATGCTCGCTGTTTAGCTTTTACCTGCAGAGATGATCTCGGGCTCTGTTTGGTCTCATGCTATATGAAGCTCAGGCGTGTTGAACAGCTGTTGACATTTCTCCATCCAGCTGTCCCACACTATGTCCCAAGTCACTGGGAATTTTTCCTATACGAATCCCTGCACAGATTTGTGACTTAAATTCTAGATAAATAGTCTCAATTTACCAACACCAGTTTTACCAGCCCAGGCAAATACCAGACGCTAAGAATTAAAGGAGTAAGATGTCACAACATCTGTTTTCAGCCTTAGTCCCAATGGTGTTTCATGTCAGCCAAGTTCTGCATCACTCAGAACAATAATTCAAGCCTGAAGTTGTCCAGAATCCCACAGTGGAGTGCTCAAATGCAAGCTCTTGCCACTATCACCAGACCAGACTGGTTTTCTGGGTTAGACAGATGTTGGCATGAATGCTTAGAGAGTTTTAAGTCTGAATCGCCTTAATAGACACGCTGAGTTGCTGTATTTTGAAAATTTTTATCCCAAAATGTTCCCATACTTCCTATAACAGCTATATATAATGAATAGTAAATTATGCGATTTCTACACACTAAAAAGAAAATAGTACCAGATTGAGTCTCAAATTGTCTTGTAAATGCAATAATTATCATACAAGTGACAACACAAATTAGTTTCCTCTGGCATGGAACTGGCTGGGCAAAAGTATGCTCAGATAGCATGCTCAACAGAAATAGTTTAAAATCACATTTAAAAGCAGTCTTCATATGTATCTGCAGACTAATCCAGTAATAACTACAAATAAATTATGGCTGATGAGAAATTATGGTTGAATAACACTGAATTTTAGTTTTTTGGTTTAAAAAATTGGCCAGCATTAACTGGGCTTTGGCTTCAGCACCTAGAAAGCATACACCCCATCAAAGATGGCAGCCTGTACTCAGTCCTAGCCGACGGCTAACATGTGAGAACGGGCCCCAGCACTGTATTCTCTTCTAACTGTTTTTATAAGAAAAGCTAAAAATCCAGGTTCTTATGATAACTCTTTCTTTAAAACAAATTTACAACTAACCAAAGTTACAGTGAAATTTTGGGCAAATGAGCCCAACAAAACATAATTTAGGGTACCCTTGGTCCATGATCTATCAATGTGGAGAAAATAAAGATTCATTCCAAGTTTCCTTCCACCTACAACATTCTGCAAAAGTCACCAATCCAAAGCCACATATAGGAACTTCTCCATCAGGGAACAGACATTGGTACAAACATTCTGCTAATTAAATTGAGGAAAGCATGGGGCGCCTGGGTGGCTCAGTGGGTTAAGCATCCGGCTTCGGCTCAGGTCATGATCTCACAGTTTGTGGGTTCGAGCCCTGCATCAGGCTCTGTGCTGATGGCTCATTCAGAGTTTGGAGCCTGCTTTGGATTCTGTATCTCCCTCTCTCTCTGACCCTCCCCTGCTCGCCCTGTATCTCTCAAAAATAAATAAAAAACATTAAAAAATTTTAAATTGAGGAAAGTGAATTGGGATGACTGCTTACAATTCTAGGAATCCTAGGGAGCTGCCATCGTGGTTCATCGGAAAAATAAAGCCCTGATCAGGTGATAATAATAATAATAATAATTATCATGTTTAAAGCTTTTGAAATGTCCTGATCATGTACAGAATAAGAGCCCACTTTTAAAATACAATACGCAAGGCCCTCCATGTTCTAGCTAGTTCTGACATCTCTATTTTTTACCTTTTATGACTGCCTACTTTACTGAAACAGAAATTACCATAGATGCAGCACACGTACCAGACACACTCAACATACATCATGCTGTTGTTCACCTCAGCGGTAGCCTTTTCCTTGGCTACCACTCAACCATAGAAATGTCAAATAGAGAATTTTTATCTCTTTTTACATGTATCTCAGGCCATTTATTCCAGTATGCCTTCTCTGACCCAAAATGTATTACATCCCATTAATGAGGATTTTTTTAAAAAACTGCATTATCGAGGTATAATTTACATGCCATAAAATTTACTCATTTTGAGTGTGCAATTTAGTAGTTGTTAAAAAGTTCGCAGGGTTGCACAACCATTATCAGAAGCTAATTTAGGGATATTCCCATAACCTCGAAAAGAAAGTTTGTGCTCGTTTGCAGTCACTCCCTGTTTCCAATCCCAGCTGGGCAACTGCTAATCTGCTTTCTAGCCCTACAAATTTGCCCTTTACTGGACATTTTGTATAAATGGGATCATGCAACAAGTGGTCTTTTGTGTGTGTTTTCTTTCACTTAGCATCATGCTCTAGAGGTTCACTTGTGTATGTATTTTCCATGTATTCCAGCTGCAGAATGCATCAGTACTTTGTTTCTTTTAATTGCTGAATGTTATTTCACTGTAAGGACATACCACATTGGGTTTATCCATTCACCAGTTGATAGACATTTGGGTTTTTTCCACTCTTTGGCTATCATGAATAATGCTGCTGACATTCTCAATTTATCATATGGTCTTTGTTTAGACATCTGCTTTCAATTCTCTTGGGTTGATACTCCTCTTAAAAGACTCAACATTTTAAGAAATTGACAAACTGTTTTCCAGGTGGCTGTACCGTTTCACATTTGTGAGATAACAGAAAATATGTATATTGGTCTCTGCCTCCTGATCCTGGCACAGAGCTTCCTAAACGCTTATAATTTTCTAAATGAGAGCATCAGAAACATCTTTTGTTCTAATAAGGTGACTCTGGATAGTCTTCAGGGTGGCTTTCCAGCTGGTCACCAGAGAGACCCAGCCATGATTAGAACCCTGGAATTTTTGCTTCATTCCCTACTCCCCAGAAAGGGGGATGGGGCTGTGAGTTGAGTTCCTTATTGATCATTCCTACATGAGAAGTCCTCCAGAAAAATCCCAATAGTGTGGGCTTCGGAGAGTTTCCAGGTTGGTGAACACATCCACAGAGTAGAAGGGTGACACACTCCGACTCCATAAGGACTGAAGCTCCTGGACTTGGGTCCCTCCAGACCTCACTCTATGTATCTCTTCATCCGGCCATGTATGTCTTTTATCATTCTTTTATAGACTGGTAACTGTAAGTGTTTCCATGAGCTCTGTGAGCTTCTCTAGTAAATTAATCAAACCAAGAGGGGTCATGGGAACCCCTGATTTGTAGCCTGATTGGACAGAAGGAATGGACAACCTGAAGATCTACTACTTGCAATTGGCCTCTGAAGTGGACAGCAGTCTCTTAGGACTGAGCCCATAACCTGTAATGTCGGATTCCACCTCCAGATAGATAATGTCAGAATTTAGTTAACTTGCAGGACCCCCAGCTGGTGTCACAAAATTTCTTGGTGTGGGGAAAAACCCATATACTGTGTGGGAGGGTTTTGAGATTGGCAATAGTGTGAGAACAAAGGAGAAACATAGGATAGTGTGGATTTTTCTAAATTGACTTCTCAGCAACAATGCATGCATTGACAGTGATTTTACTATTATATTTATTACCACTTCAATACTGTGCGCTGCATGCTTACAAAAACTAATCCTATTGGTATCCATTAGACTTCTCATAGCACATGGGTACATAATAGGGGCTCAATAATATTTATTCAATACATTAGTAAGCGATGCAATTTATGGTGCCTAGTGCACAGAACTTACTGTAAAACAATCACCATTCAGGACCAAAACTTATCTTGCCACTAGCCAGATTGTTGATGATTTATTATTTGATTAAACCTCCATTAAAGAAAATACTGAGGATGATTACTTTCTAGGAGTTTAGGGTGCAATAATGAGACAGGGTTTCTGTTCTCACAACATCTATGGTCTTGTGGCAGAAGCCACATATGAAACAATGTGTAAGGAACTATGTTCCTTTTAGTACAGGTATTATTCAAGGACTGTGCAAATGTTTTATTTGAATTTTATTAAAACGTGATTAAATTATTTTAAAAACTATAATAAATTATTCTGCCCCATCAAATCTTATACACCAAGTGATAACACTGCAACCCCAAAATGTGCTAACTCATATTGTCAGATTCATTTGTTTTATGCAGGCCTGGGAGCTATATCTGTGAATATGCACCATGGTTATATTTTATCAGAACCTGAATTATGCAATTACACAAAAACTCTGACCTTATGCAAAACTGGAAATAATTCTAATCTCTCCAAACTACCTTTTGTTAACAATTGCACATCAAAGCTTGTCTTTCATTGTGGGAACTTTGAATCAGGCTTGGCTGTGAGGAGGAATCTCCTGTATAGAAGCAGACCTTTATTTAGTAGACATAACTGGGATTGTTTTAGTGCTACACTCAGTTTCATTTAATAGCTCATACAAGACCACATAAAATAAAGTGTGGAAGCAAATTCACAACAGATCACATCAAATGAATGACACATGGCTTCCACATTCCCTTAAAGACACAGGAAGTATAAGTTTGGCAATAGTGGAGCCGCATGTATTAGACCAATAACAACTCCAAACTTCAGGTGATTTTTTATAGTTTGAAGACTCTTGTGATAGAACACATAAGAGGCTACCTAGTCTTCCCCTGTTTTATCCAGACGCTTGCAATGAGATTTGTAGCCTCTCTCACCAAGAGGTAGAATCTATTTCTGAAGCCCTTGAACCTGGATTGGCTACATGGCTTTCTTTGACCAACAAAGCATTAATAATATGCCACTCATTCATTGAGACTTATCCTTTTGCTCTTTTGAAAACCCATGACCAAGAAGAAACACAAGTTAACCTGGAGGATGATAAACGTGGCCCACTTGCCCCCTTTGACAGTCAACAACCACTAGCCAAATAGGAGTGAGTGTGTCTCGGACCACTGAGACACCACTTTGTCCTCCAGCTGGTTGCAGGTCCATTGGTGATCCAGGCACAAATAAGCCAAGTCAGCTCAGATAAAAACCATTTAGGCAACACAATGAAAGGAGAGCTAAGTGAACAATTTGTGTTAGAAACCACTAAATTCTGGGGCATGTTCATACACAGCAACAGATTATGGAAATAGCACGGGTGAGCAAAAAAAAAAAAAAAAAAAAGCTGGTATAAAACCTTGAAAGAAGGGGTTCTATAGGGTTAGATCCACATTTATATGGCTTCTACCTTCATGGAACTCTGGTCCATTCCATAAAAGGGAGATAAAAATCAGAGAAAAACTGGGGAGTTGGAGATATGAGCTTGGGGATGCCATTGTGGCTAGAAACTGGGGGGGGGGGAGAGACCCCAGAAAGGATTGAGGCACAGAGAGGAAGCTCCCAATTCTACATAAGCCACCCTTAACCTTAAATCATTTGCTGACTTCTAAAATGCCCACCTGTGGAGTGAACCTCCAAGGAAGCTATGAATAAACAACTATAATGTTAACTTAGCAGATGGTAATCTGTTGCCCAGGTCTGGGGAGAGAGAGCTTTTAGTTCAAGTTTCCCCAAATTACAAGGTGTTAGTAAACATCCTGGCTTTCTATTCAAAAGAGGCATGCCTTAACAGTTAAGGTCCCAGGACTAAGGGTTATACCTGACAACTAAGGATAAAACTGAAATAGTCCTACTATAGACAACAACATTATAGTACAATCATTAAACTTGCTGAGAGACTGAAACTTACTTATTCCAACCACTAAAAAGAAAGCATAATGACATAACACGATAGAATTGCTAAACATAGCGACAAGAGCAATCATGTCACAATATAAAAGTGTATCAAATTAACACATTGCACAACTCAAATTACAACAAATATTTTCAATAAAAGTGAATAAATTAAATAGTTCCACAATGACAGAGTTGCAAACCAAGCATCTACAACATCAAGGATATCTTCCCATAATTTATGTACCTTATAGAACAAAAGTCATCGTCCCTCAGAAGGTAAGAGAAACTAGAATCTCTACAAAGTATTCTTTATAATATCCATGATACAATATAAAGTTTACTAGACATTTGAAAAAATAGAAACTATGATTTACAGTCAAAATTTAAAAGAATCCATAGAAAAATATTCATACACATTTGACATGTTGGAATTGTCCAACAAGGACATCAGTGATTGAAAAAAAGGAAAAAAAATGATACATTGGGATCCAGCCAGCAGAGAGAAATCACCCAAAAATTTGAAAATAAAAAGATTAGTACGAAGGACTTAAACTTTATCGTGTAATTATAGTAACAGAGGATTGGCTATCCAGGGATAAAAGAGGTTCTAAAGAATACAGGAATATGAGAAATAAACAGCTCCCACCTCCTGGGCTGAAACAGTGCATGAGGAAGAAGTCCCCTTGCCCCCAGGGCTGTAATTCAGACCTTGTCCAAGAGAACCGGGTCATGGCTCATGTGGGTCAGTGGGGAACTTTACCGAGGAACTGTACCAGCAGGACTTCAGGAATCTCTGTGGGGGGTCTGGGTGAGCTGTGTGGGGTGGTGGTGTCACATTGGCATTTTCTAGGAAGCCAGCTGAGAGGGGTTAGAGGGAAGCTGTCTTCAGGGAGGGTCACAGGCTGCTGGTTGCCCCACGGCAAGTGCGGCGGGAACCAGAGCTGGGGAAGCCACCTGCTGCTTATACTATGGAAGGGGTCACTAGAGAAGTCATGCGTTTTGCAAGAGCCTCCTGAGAGAACATTCTGGAAAAAGGAAGACAGAAGGCTTTCTCCACCAGGGTCTCTCCAGGTGCCTCTACTGACAAAGCTCAACATTGTGTCAGCTGGCAGAGAAGTGTGCACAGGGTCCAGGGGTGTGATTAAAGGGCAGGTACTGAAGGGTGAATTTGGGGCTGATGGGCAATAAATGGACAGTTGGCATAAAAGAAAATTATCTACAGGGAAACATTAATTTAGTGGTGAACAAATGGAGAATTTCATGACAGATATAATTCAGATGCTGAGACACACTGAAGTCTCTAAGTATTTTTTAATGTTTATTTATTTGGGAGGGAGGGGCAGAGAGAGAGGGAGAATCTCAAGCAGGGTCTGTGCAGTCAGCACAGAACTAGCTGGATGTAGGGCTCCATCCCACAAACTGTGAGATCATGACCCGAGCTGAAATCAAGAGTCTGATGCCACTCAGGCATCCCTGAAGTCTATAGGTATTAAAAATATATATATTTAAGATTTTTAAACGTCATCACCAAAATATCTTAGTGATCTCATAGACTGAGTTAAACATTAAGTATAAAGGGGCACCTGAGTGGCTCAGTTTGTTGGGCATCTGACTTCAGCTTAGGTTATGATCTCACTGTTCATGAGTTCGAGCCCCACATCGGGCTCTGTGCCAATGGCTCAGAGCCTAGAGCCTGCTTCCAATTCTGGGTCTCCCTCTCTCTCTGCCCCTCCCCTGTTTGTGCACGCTCAATCTCCCTCTTAAAAATAAGTAAATAAACATTAAAAAGTGTTAAGTACAAAGCTAAACTTTAAATTTATATAAAGAATTATATAGAAGTCAAAAATAGGTACTAATAAAATGGCATTTTGTTCATTTCATATTGAAATTGAGCAATAGATTTGTTTGAAACTTGGGTTTTGCCACTGAAAGTTTGAGTATCCCTGAAGTAAACAGTTACTGTCATTAATGTCATGTAATATTTCTGTTTGTTTGAAATAACTAAATCAAAGGGGAAATGTATTTGAGAGCAAAAGTAAAGTTTATATTATAGGGACACAGTAGAATACTGGCATGCAACTGACAAGCAATAAATCTTGCTTAATTTTTTTAAAGTTTATTCATTTAGAGAATGTGCAAAGATGTGGGAAGGACAGAGAGAGGAAGAGAGAGAGAATCCCAAGCAGGCTCCACACTGTCAGCACAGAGCCCAATGCAGGGCTTGAACTCACAAACATGAGCTCACAACCTGAGCTGAAGTCAAGAGTGAGACTCAACTGACTGAGTCACCAGGCCTCTCAGGATCGCTTAAGTGTTTAATGTTTGAGTATAAGAATAATTTAGTTGGTTAAATTATTTAAAACAAGTTTTAATTCCTTGATTTTCTATTTTTCCTTGATTTTTTTTTTTACCAACTCATTGCTTTTAAAAGATTTAATAAGGAAAGGAATGTAAGGAATCTTCCTTGATTTTCTATTTTTCCTTGATTTTTTTTTTTTACCAACTCATTGCTTTTAAAAGATTTAATAAGGAAAGGAATGTAAGGAGTCTGTTCTAGCATAGGTCTTTGGTTGCACGTGGCATTGTAACTCTGGCTAATCTATTTAAGGACTACAATGAGGGTTATTACAGGTTGGGAGAGAAGGCCGTTAGACCAGATCTGGAACAGACAGGAACCAGGTATCAATAGTAGGCATTGTTCAGTGGTCTTGCTTGGGAACTTGCCATTGGGAAGACTAAACCCAATCAGTTCATCAACTGCATTCCTCTAAAGAAGCAAAGAACCTCACTGGCTAAGTTTAGCTCACTGATCTTCCTGGGACCTGCTGAGGCCATGAGTCTGAGGAGCTGGCTCATTGATCCTTCAAGGATCCTCTCAGCTTCTGTAATGGGAGAATCAGCACATGAATTTGTACTGACAACCAGAGGCAGTTTCCCACAAAGACACTGAGGTGGGCAAGCATCTCCCGATGTCCTCTGAAACCACTTTTCTCAACCAGGAGTGATTTTGTCCCTGGAGGACATTTGGCTTCTCCTAAAGACCTATTTGGGGGCATCACATGGAGGTAAGGTTGTACTGGTACTGGTTGAGTAAAGAGCCAGAGATGTGGGTAAGCCTCTTGCAATGCATGGGAAAGCCCCCTGCGGGCCCAAGAACTACCCTTCCCAAAGTGTCGGCAATGCTGAAGTTGAGAAACCTTCTCTATAGAACACATGAAGATACAGATGGAATACAAGGTCCCTCAATTAGAGGACATTTCAGGGTGCCTTGGGTGGCTCAGTCGGTTAAGCATCCGACCTCATGTCAGACGACTTCATGATCTAGTGGTTTGTGAGTTGGAGCCCCACATTGGGCTCTGTGCTGACAGCTCAAAGCCCGGAATCTGCTTCGGATACTGTTTCTCCCTCCCTCTCTGCCCCTCCCCTACTCGCACTCTGTCTCTCTCTCTCTCTCAAAAATAAACATTAAAAAACTTAAAATAAAAAGAAGACATTTAATGGAGTCAGGCATCATTACTACGTAAAACAGTCTTTTTCTTGAACAATCCTCCCGACACAGAGGTGGGTCACTCAGCTTTTCTCTGCCTTAAATGACTCATTTTTATCTCTGTTTACATTTGCCTTTGGATTCTTCTACAGTGAAAGAAGGAGCATATTATCAAATCATGCAGAAGCTCATCTTTTAGATGAAGTTTGTTTTTAGGATAAGATCTCCAAATCCCGTAAAATATCCTTCTAGAGCTTCGGTTAACACTTTATCCATGGTAAAGTGTTTGATTGATAAATATTGGAATATGATGATTTCAAGCTGCTTAAGAATTCTCCCAACACTTTTTCCAGGAGGAGAGAAAATTGCAAAGAAAAAAAACTGATGTCAGACACCCTCTGAATAGCTGTTTCTACATACAAATGAAAGTCATGATACTCGGATTCTAACCTAGGTCATTAAATACATTTTTGCCTGGATCACCCCTGTATTTCTGGCAGAGTTGTGGACAGGTTTAGGCAGGTGACAGTCCTATATGTGTACTGCTTTGCTTGTACAAAAACACCCTTTGTTCCTGAGCTGTTTCAAGTATGATATTTGAAAACTGCATGAATGTTGGACAGGTGGAGAGAGTTTCACAGTTACGGAAGCTTTGTTTTCTTTGTTCTTTGAGATCATCCATGCAGAAGTTGGTTTAAAGGGGTATCTTTGAAACTCCAACAGTCTATGTGGCCATTTTGGTGACCCAGGGAACTTTTCTGCTTCTGATCTCCCAAGGAGATAAAATGGCCCTCTTGCCAGAGCTGCCTTCTCCTTGTCATGGATTAAGTCAGGCTCAAGTACTACTGGAACCAGGAAAACGACCTGAGGAGAAGGAAATTCTCCTGTGCTTCCCCCTCAGCCTGGTCTCTCAGTAACTGGGCCAGGGTGAGTCTGCTGAGTGGGTGACTCATCTCCCAGAGCCTGACTACCACTCAGATGTGCAGGGATGGGAGGTGAGGGGTGAGGGGTTCAGCTGGTCTGGTGTCTAGGTCCTGAGGGGAAGACCGTGAACATGGCTGATGGTCACTGGGCACGAACGCTAGTTGGACTATTGGTGCAGCTTCATTAATAAAGTATTACTCTTTAAACATATGCTGTGTGCTTCATTCTTACTTTTCCCTTGAGCCCTACAAATGTTAGGGCCAGGCCTACTTTGCTTATGGATTTCACTCCCTCTAAATGAAATGGATTTCTCTGTGTGGCTGAAGGAATGACTGCTGGTACTTCTAGGTTCCCATCTTCTCAGGTCTGGGGCCAGGCTGAGGCCAGTGAGGCAGATACTGGTCATGATTGAAGCATGTACTACTTTCAAGTATCAGCTCTGCACTTGCAGGATCCTGAGAGTAAGTGTATCCTTAAATTCTGTGTCCTAAAGGCACCTTGCTTGTCTCACCCTGGTCCCCAGACCTACCCGTTATCAAGTACACACAGGGGGAAGGGGCTTGTTAGAACATCAGACCATTTCTAGGGGGGGCTTGGATTGGTTTTGCTTGTGTTGTGTGCTGACCCCTGGTCCCTTCACTATGTCTGTAAGAATAAGCTACTATGATGAGCCAAGTTGTGTTACATGCCCACCACTATGGCCAGCAAAATAAAGGAAGTGCAGGTCACATTTCCAGAAAAAGGGGGAAGGAGGGCTTGTAAGACAAAAGGGGGAAAAATGGCCTCCATGGTGGCTAACATCAGCCTGAACACTCGATGAGCATTTATCGAAAATTGACTCTGAGCCCTAAGCTGAGGCCATGGGGCCACACACTCCGTGCATCACAGACTGTTATACAGATGATATAAGAGATGGATCTGGCGAGACTGAACTGGAATTTGGTCAACAATATAATATTCTTTTCTTTTTTCACCTCAGGGTTGAGTTTGGTGGAAAAGGTAATCACAACCCACCAATGAAGGAGGATGTCCCTCATCCCTGATCAAGGCTCAGTAGGCTGGCATTCCAGAGCATGTTGCCAATTTACAAGGGCGATAATGAGCTCAGCATTCTGCTAATAAACAGGAGGCAGAGATTAGTTACCTGGCTTTGCTTTTGAGCCAAAGCATAACTCTATGGCACATTAATTTGACACAGAGCACAGCTTTTCATTAATAATCACCGTAAGGTCCACATCGTAGAACTGCGGCAGTGTATTAACCTGAATTGCCATGCCTTTGGAATGGACCACATAATTTAGCATGGCACAAGCATTTCTGATGAAGAGGGGGAATCAATGTGAGGGCTACTTGCCTGTAAATTAGCCATATGTCCAAAAAAGTGCAGAAGCTAAAGGTTATTAAATCCAGAATGGCAATGGCCATGCATTGTTGCCTAGCAACTATGAAGTCCAAATCCACCTTTCCCCCCTATATACTTTCTACAAACAGAATATCTGGAACTTTAACAGAGGTCTGTAGACTTGTCTTTTAAAATCTTATGGAGGCTTCTTAGAGTTTTCAGAACAGGGTGTCTTCTTGGCAAACAGTCAATAACTTGAAAAAGGCTTATTTTAACAAGCTCCATTGCATGTCACTGAACACCGAGAAGGTTGATTTTCAAACTAGCCCTGGATGTCACTGTATGCAGGTTTCTGTCTGCTTTTATATTTGCTGACCCATGCCCAAATGAGACAGGAATAAGGCTTAAATATTTTGGCAATACCTAGATTTAAAAATTGAAGACTCATCTTTGGACATACATGCTAAATTTGCTGATCCTTTAAAACTCCACTGGATGTCTGTGAGCAAGAAAGAAAGGCATGAGGAGGGACAAAGATGGGATTGCTTCTGCAAATGCCCCCCAGTGGCCAGGAGTAAGATGATGGGTATGTGGCCTTCATAGTGAGAACTTGACCAGGAAACTGTGGGGTTATGGTAACTGGATGGTCCATAGCCCATCCACCAGGGACAGCCAATATAACCTATTCTTACTTTGCCAAAATCATGGCTTCTTTACATCTTTAAGACAAGTTAGACATGCAGATTTTCATTGAAAACTATTGAGTGGAGGAGTGTCTGGGTAGCTCAGTTAGTTAAATGTCTGACTCATGATTTCAGCTCAGGTCATGATCTCATGGTTCATGGGTTTGAGCCCCACATCAGGCCCTGCACTGATAGTGTGCAGCCCGCTCAGGATTCTCTTTCTTCCTCTTTCTCTGCCCTTCCCATGCTCTCTCTCTCTCTCTCTCTCTTTCAATAAATAAATAAACTAAAAAAAAGAAAAGTATTGAGTCAAATCTTGGCAATTAAAAAAATTTTAAATTGTGTGGGCTTAAAAAATATGCTGAGCTCTGAAATTCAAGATGTTGCTAATTTTCCATTTCTAGAAAATAGAACTGGGGGATGGGAGAGCTACATGTTGTGGTAGGGACAATAATGACTCCCCCTCAAAATGTCCACATCCCCAGCCCTAAAACCAATGAATATGTTGCCTTGTGGGGCAAAAAAGACTTTGCAGATATGACTAGATCTTGAGAAGTCTATCCTGTGTCATCTAAGTGGGTCCAATGTAACCATAAGGGTTCTTAGAAGAGGGGGACAGAAATATCAAAGTCAGAGAGAGAGTAAAAAAGAATGCAAGGTGCTATACTGTTGGCTTGAAACATAGAGAAAGGGATCATGAGCTGAGGAATGCAAATGACTTCTAGATGCTGAAAAAGGTTCTCTCCTCTGCTTCCAGAAGGAACGCATCCCTGCTGAGACCTTGAGTTTAGAGCAGTAAGACCCTTTCTGTCCTGATTTCCAGAACTGTAAGATGATAAATTTGTGTTGCCATAAGCCACTGAATGTGTAGTCATTTGTTATAGCAGCCATAGGAACCCAATGCAGGTCTGAATCCTACATCTGACACTTACTAGTTGTTCCTGGTGAAGCTCTTGGTTCAACCTCCCCAGTTTCCTAATGGGCTTACTAATAACTTAGCCATTTCATCCTACTATGAGAATCTGAAGAGAAATGAAGAAAAGTGCTTAGCATAGAGCTCAGCATTTGTTGTCCCCATCAGTAGGGCAGTGTGCCCGTGTTTGTGGTATTTTCTGACACCATTTCTAACACCAAGTGTGTGTTTCCCAGCACCAGCCAGTGCTCTGATACCAACTAGATATCCAACAATTCAATTCAATTCTGACACTGTCAGGAGTTAGTGAAGACTCCATAGGTCATGGGCTTGCTTACTCATAAGACTGCCCCCATTTCAGATGCCAGTTGCAAATGGGGTGCCCAGGATCCCCATATTTCTACCCAGCCAACTTAAATCTGTGGGTTCCCATGACTTCACTGGCAGGTTCAATACTTCCCCAGAATGACTCATGGAGCTCAGGGAAAGATTTTACTTGTGTTTACCTGCTCATTACTAAGGCTGTATCTCAGGAAGAGTCCAACAGAGGAGATGCCTACAGGGTAAGAGAGACAGGCACGAAGCTTCCCAGCCTTCCCTGGGCACATACATCCCCCTTCTAGCGTCTCAATGTGTTCACCAGCCCAGAAGCTCTCCAAATCCTGTCATTTAGGGTCTTTTTGTGTGTGGTTCCTTAATTAAGTCATTGGCCATTGGTGATTAACTCAATCTCTACCTCTTCTCCCCTCTCTGGAGGTTAGGAGCAGATGGGGCTAAAAGTTACAGCCCTCTTATCATGTCTGGCTCTTTCTGGCAGCCGGCCCCCATCCTGAAGCTATCCAGGTGATACAAACTATAGTCTTATCACTAAGGAAATTCCAAGAGTTTTAGGAGCTCTGTGCCAGGACCTGGAAGTAAAGATCGAATATCTATTTTTTTATTGTACCTCGGCTATTCTCAACTTATCACCACCTCCCAATCTTTCCTCTGCCCTCCTCTGACCTGTCTTATTGTCCTGAGAACCTGATTCCATGGGCCGCGTCCCACAGGCTCCCTCGCTGTCTGGCTTCTGGTTGAGTTTGCCAAAGGAAGGGCCTAGAAGATCAGAGGGCAGGAGAGAGGAAAGGTCAGGATATGTCTTTTCCAATTTCTCACTGCCCTGCGTCAGTCATTTCTTCATTATACTCTCTTGAACTCAGTTTCCCACAGACAGGAAGAGCTCATCATTTGCAGATCCTAGTGCAAAATGAAAATGGAGTGACTCTTACTCATAAAGCCAGAAAATAAATACTGCTAGAGTTACCTTTCCCTTTCTTTCATTATCTGTCTTGACTTGTCATAGCAGACAGGTTTTTGTTTTGCTACTAAATATCATTCTAAGCTAACACAATCAATAAAATCAATAAAATCAATTTTAAATTACTATTATACATTTTAACATTCATTTTTATGTTATACGATGTTGATTTTATATGCAAATAGTTAATCATGTAACTCATACAAATTCACCAAAATTACATAATCAGTATTTTGTAGTTCATACACATATATGTTTTGCTCTTATCAGGTCAGTGAGATCACTATATAAAACTAACTCAGTGGTCTTTATTTCATGTACACTCCATCAACACCCTGTGCTTTCATCTCACGGATGGGCCAGGAGGGGTGGGGAGAAGAGGGGCCCTAGCTTGCCCTTTCCTTCCATGTGATCATCTTCAGTGTAAGTGGTTGTCTAGGTCAGGAAAGTAACATGAGCAAGAAAGGATGTGACAGAACTCTTAGGTCATTCATGTTTCTGAAGACACTACTATCTCCTTTCTAAGTTCAAGGCAAGTTCTGGTTCAAATGGAAAATGTGGTGTTGTTGCATTCCTGCCTAATCAGTCATAGATGCAACACAGGTACCTTGTATTTGCTGTGAATTTTGTTAAACTTCCACACCTTGTGTGTGCACCAAAATTCTGTGGTCATGGGGCACTGCAAACATTATTTACAAAAGGGATGACAAGGAACATGGGCAGCCATATTGCATGTCTCTCTCTCTTTGAGCCAGGTTCCATGGTCCCGTAGGATTTCACTTATGAATCACAAGTTCAAAGAGAAAATTATGAACATACGACATTGAACGAGGCATGTTCCCCTTTCAGTGCAGGTCCTGTGCAACTGCATAGGCCACACATGCATGAAACTGGCCATGACAGCAGGACCTGCCCCATACAGGAAGTAAAGATAAAAGTTACTCATTCCTTTCATGTAGCCACAGGTAGTTGTGTTGATTGTGTCCTACACAAGCACACTCAGCATAATTGGTGAGGGTAGGAGTTGAGATTCTTCCTTGCTTCATTCATTCCTGGTAAAGTAGGAGGTATCATTATTTTTGAGGCACTTTGAGAGCCACTGTTCTGCTATATTAGATTCCTCTCACACTCTTCTGCTTTATTTTTTTAGAGCCTTTATCTTTATCTGAAATTATTTTAGTCTGCTTGGTTGCTATCTGCCTCCCTAAATAGAATGCATGTTTCTTGAGGCCAGGGATTCCATTTACCTTATTCACTGTTCTAATCCTTGTATTACTCAGAATTCTCCAGAGAACAGAATGAATAGGATAGATAGGTGAATGGATGGATGGATGGATAGATGGATGGATGGATGGATAGATGAATGGATGGATGGATGGATGGATGGATGGATGGATAGATGAATGGATGGATGGATGGATGGATGGATGGATGGATGGATGGATAGATGAATGAATGGATGGATGGATGGATGGATTGATGGATAGATAGACAGAGATGTATAGATATGTCAATGTAAGGATACAAAGAGGATATTTATTATAAGAATTGACTAATATGGTTATGGAGGATGAAAAGTCCCATAATTTACCACCTTTAAGACAGTCTAAATCCAAAGACCTGAAAACCACAGGAGTCAATGGTATCTCTCCTAGGATACAAAGGCCACAGAACCAGGAGCTCTGATAACCAAGGACAGGAGAAGGTCCAAATCCAGCTCAAGAAGAAAGAATTTACTTCTTCCTTGCATTTTTGTTGCATTTGGGCCCCCAAGAGATTGGATGAGGCATCCATATTGGTCAGGGCAGTCTCTTTACTTGCCTACCAAATCAAATGTCAATCTCTTCCAGAAGCATCCTCAGAGACACACTGAGAAATAACATTTTGCCATCTGTCTGAGCATCTCTTAGGCCATCAAGCTGACACATAGAATTAACCCTCACACTCCCACACAAAGAGAAGCATCTGGCATGGATAGGATTTGTTGAGTAAATGCAAGGATATTAGCAAGTTGGCATTGCTAATTGTTGCAACATTCTCTCAATCATCTTATCTGAGGAAGGCTCAGGGTTGAAAGGTTTTACTCTTTTTGAGTTGATTTCTAGAAGAAACTAAAGACTCAGGAAAATGAAAATTGAAAATCTAACTTACAGCAAAGCTATCTCTTGAGAGATTCAAATAAAATTTAAATTGAGGATGATACTTTGGAAGCGATAGTATTCTTGGTCAACAGATTTATAAAGGGCTTTTTCTTTTCTTATTTTGTGAATGGCATGAAAAATAACCCATATGTCACCCGAGTGGGAATTATCTAGATAATTACATCATTCCCCACGGTTTTCCAAATGAGAGAGATACTCAAGAAAGCCATATGCCTGCTGAACCTCCTGTTTCCAAGTCCCAAAGTGAAGAGTGACTGCGCCTGTGTGTTTGTTGGTAGGAAATTTCTGAGTTATTTACAATATCACAGGCTCACTAGTGAGACTAAATTGATATGCTAACTAAATATGTGATTGGAAATCAAACTGGAGCCAGTTGGTGAACTCAGACATCAGCAGGCAACAATTATTGCTGATTAGAACCCATTTTTTAAACTTTGACTTTGATAGGTAAAATATCAAGTTGTTGCCACTGGCCTCTGGTCCCCTCCTGTGCCTGTGAACATCCCCAGGTGTGAGGCAGTAGATGAACAAGTTAATATTTACATCATGTTCTAACTGCTAACAATCCAAGAAATGAGATCAAATATTTATTGTCATATTTAGTGTTTCCATCTCTTCATTTTAACAGATTTGCTCATTGTTACTACAATAGGAGCATATGCTTGTATAAATATTGCAAAAGAAAAGTTGGCAAAGAGAACTTAATAATCCATATTAACACTACTCAAAGATAATGACTTTTAAAATGGTGTGTATTGGGGAGCCTGGGTGGCTCAGTCAGTGAAATGACCAACTTCAACTCAGGACATGATCTCATGGTTCATGAGTTCGAGCCCCACGTCAGCTCTGTGCTGACAGCTCAGAGCCTGGAGCCTGCTTCAGATTTTGTGTCTCTTTCTCTCTCTCTGCCCCTCCTCTGCTCGTGCGCTGTCTCTCCCTCCTTCAAAAATAAACATGAAAAAAAATTTCAATGGTGTGTATTCTTTCAGTCTTTGTTCCTGCATGCATTTTCAAAACAGCATCATATTTTACAATAGGTTTCATAACCACACTTTCTCAATGAGCAGTACTCACATCGTCACATGCTGCTCTAGGAGCTGTTTGATGGCCATCTATCACACTATAAGCCACAAGGATGCATTTTAAAAGTATTGTCTCACAGTCAGCATGGTTTTTGTAATTTCCCATGATAAATAATGCTGCAGATAAAATGTAGGTGGTTATCTTCATGAGGTCAACAAAGATTTTTTTTTAACTCAGGCAATAGTCTGATTTTGAAAAAAAAAAAATCTTCCTTGTCTCTTTAATGTGTCCAGTGCAATTTCTGTGACACTTCATCTCCCTGGAAGCTGATGGCCAATATTTTGGATTCTGTGGGAAGGAAGTCATGTGGGAGGGTGTCAGGGAAGTGGGCAGGTAGCAAGAACAAATGCAAATAACTTAGGATGGATTATTCCAGCAGTGGCTGGGGGTGCCAACCTCCAAGATGTAAGATTTCATAGATGGAGGCAGAGATGAGAGGAAAGAAAGAGACCAGGTTATGGAGCCAAGAAAGCCTTTATTGGGATCTGCGATTCCCCTGTGAAGTTCCATGACTCCGGGAGTGGGGAGTCAGGGAAGTTGCACCAGATAGGTGATGGGGGGGGGCGGTTTAAGGGTGAGGGAGTTCCGGGTTTGATTTTGGGAGGGCAGATTATCAAATGAGGGCATTTCAGGGACGTGGCGGGATGGAATAGGTTGCCTCCTCTGTCAGGGTGTTGGGAAGCTGGAGCTTCATGATTGGCTGTTTTCAAAATGGGTGGGACCTTCCAGGTCTGCAGGTGAGGGGGTGGGGGTCATCGGTGCACGGAGTTCTTCCCCGACCTACAGCAGAATGGCCACTCGGCCGCCACCTTAAGGTGACTCTTACACAAGGAATTTTCACTAAGAAAGCTATCTCAGAACCTGGCAAGTGGAAGGTTGGGATAGACTTCAATGATACGGGACTATGAACAAGGGACAAAGACTAAAAAACTGGAAAACGTAGTGCAAGGAGCAGAAGCGTCATTGGGAAGAGGTCTTGTCTTTCTCCTCTGAGCCTTCACAATTATTGTTAACCTTCCCAACGGCAGTAGGGATGTTGATAAGAGGCTTGTAAAGTTGACTCACCAACAGGGCAGGGACCACAGACCAGCACAGGCAGTCATTCCACTTAATAGGTAAATACTCATCAATTGTTACTCAATTATTATTTGCTAGTAAGCAAACACGGTAGGAACCCAGCCCAGCCAAGAGCCATGTTACCTTCCATTCCTCTTGACTGCGCATGCCTTTCTTCAAGGTAAAGCCCTTCAGTGTTCCAGCTGCTGAAAGGGGCTCTGCGCACACCAAGCACATGCTCAAGTGTGCTGACTGGCCCTTATATTTCCTCTTTGAGAATAACGTTTTCTTTTTAATTGCTCCTTTCAGGATCCTGAAACCCTTTCCTTGGATTCCTCATTATTCATCTCAAAGTACAATCTGATTTGCTATGTTCAAGTTTTTTTGTTTTTTTTTTTAATATTCTTGGCTCCATCATTTGAAAGATCAGGTTCTCTTCCAAAAGCTGCTACTTTAACAAAGCTCAGAGGGCTGCTGATTGAAACGCAGGAGGGGGTAGCATGGGTGCCACAAAGGCAGCAGACCACCCACCAGCTAGCTCTGGAAGGGAGGCAGTTATTCCCCTGCGGGGGTAGGTCTCATGTGAATTTCAGCATGACAGTCAGACAACCCCTTAGGGGCCACATCTTTGCAGTTTCTGGCTTCCAGCTGATAGGCAGTATTGACCTAGTGACCTTCAAGTTGGGGAAGGGCATGCAGAGACAAGACAGGATGTAAAAGGTCTGAGAGAATTATAGGGAAATTTATTATGTGTCACTTGGATGAGAGAGAGACAGAGAGACAGAAAGACTGAAGATTTACAAAGAACAGTCGTTACCAAGTAAGGGGCATATTGCTTCCCTCCCTACCAGGGGACATTTGGCAATGTCTGGAATATTTGTGGTTGTCACCCTCAGAACTGAGGAAGCAGGGAGGGAGTGGTACTGGCACCTAATAAAAATGGGCCAATGGTGCTACTAAATATTGCACAACGTACAGGACCAACCCCACATAAAGAGTTATCTGGCCAAAGTTTTTAAAACCAAGGCTTAGACACCCTGCTATATATTCAGCTGGCACTTAATTTTCCCCTAATTGAATAAACTGCACAAATATTTGCACTCTCAAATTGGTGGAGCCATCTGCTGGAAACAATAACCACATAATAATAATAATAGTAGTTAACATTTATGAAGTCCTTACCACGTGCCAAGAGATTTGCATTCATGAGCTGATTTTCCTGCTCATGCAATAAAGGAGATACTATTTAATATCTCTGAGGTGGAATTAGCTTAAAAACTCCCTAAAATTGAGAGAAATTCCATAATTGCCTCCAGGTATCACAATGTAATCACATTTTAGAATGAGAATTTCTGTCCTATTCTCCCAAAGCCAATGCTTTCCACCACTCTGCTGCGAATAGAGATCAGGAAATACCAAGGAAAGGGCAGGGAGCATAGGTGTATTTTTTTTTTTTTACAGATATTTGAGTGTGGCAAGGTTGCTGCATATGGGATCTCTGTTTAAAAAAATCCTATTCACTGGTACCAACAAAAAATAAAAATTTTAAAAAGTAACATTTAAAATAGCAACAAAATTATGAGTAGCTAAGAAAAATTCTAACGAGAGGGCAGGGGTTGTAGGTAGTTTTAGAAATTGTTGACAAATTAGGTAGACGGTCTAAATAAATGGACATATGTACCCTGTTTACAGATGGAAAGACTCATCATAGTTTTCAAGCCATAAAGTCTTCGAAATACGAAGATGTGAGATATTTCCAAATTAATCATGATATAGTACACTTTCAATACAAATCCCAATGGGGTTTTTGTTGTAATTTGGCAAACTGGTTATAGGATTTATAGGGAAGAACGAATTATCCAAATAACCTAGACAATCTAGAAGATCAAGAAGGTGAAATGGTTACTTTCTCGAGCCTGTATCCAGGCACAGGAATGAAACGTGTAGTGCTGGCTTGGGCAGAGCTAAACCCTGGTGGAACAGAGAATGGAGCTCAGAACAGCTGAGCTGAAGTTCAATGCCTGGGACTGAATTGTAATTGCGGCGGCTGGTACTTGGACCATTAGGTATCTTTTATTATTTTTTTTAATGTTTAAATGTTTATTTTTGACAGAGAGAGACACAGAGGAGAGGCAGAGGGACAGAGAAAGGAGGAGACACAGAACCTGAAGCGGGCTCCAGGCTCTGAGCTGTCAGTACAGAGCCCGACGCGGGGCTCGAACCCATGATCTGCAAGATCATGACCCAAGCCGCAGTCAGATGCTTACCTGACTGAGCCTCCCAGGGGCCCCAGGTATCTTTAAAAAAATAAATAAAATTGCATAAACACATACACACACATGAGAATTGATGACCAAGGTATAAAAGACATTATCTTTAAATACTTTCGAAGGAAACATAAGAAACAATACCTATGATTGGGGACAGAGAATGATTTTTAACATAAAATGTAATACAACATAAATCATAATAAATGTTGATTGTTTGACTACACTGAGAATATAATTGTTCATCAAAAGACATTTCAAAAGTCTAGAGACAGGAAATAGATTAGAATATATTTGCAAGGAATTAAAAATGATTAACAAATTAGTATCCAGAATAAAAAGACTTTCAAACCCAGCAGAAAAATAAAAACAATCGAATAAAAAAATGAGTTTTATGTATATACACATATACATATATCTAACATGTGTGATATATATGTATGAAATTAACAAAAGGAAATATAAATGAGTACTGAACATATAAAAGGTATCTTAAGCTCACTGTAATCAGAGAAATGTAAAGTAAAACTGAAATTAGATACTGTTTTATATCCAACACATGGACAAAAATCTTAAAATGTCTTAACATGATCTATAGGCATTGATGTGGTACAAGGGGGGGGTTCTTTTTTAAAAAATGTTTTAATGTTTACTTATTTTTGAGAGAGAGAGAGAGAGAGAGACAGAGAGAGAGAGAGAGAGAGAGAGCATGAGCACAAGTGGGAGAGGGGCAGAGAGAGGGGGGACACAATCTGAGGCCAGCTCCAGGCTCTGAGTGTCAGCACAGAGCCCAATGCCTTGAGATCATGACCTGAACTGAAGCCGGATGCTCAACTGACTGAGCCCCCCCAAGTGCCCCCAAGGCAAGGGGTTTCTTACACACTGTTCCTGGGACTGCAAATTGGTCCAACTACTTTGGAGATCAATTTAGCAAGAACCAGGAAAGCCAACAAAGTGAATATTAACAACTTAGCATTTGTCCTTTGAGTTGGTACCTTGGATAAGGAGACATGATCAAGAATGTCCAAGAAAGCAACATTTTCGTACTAGGAAATAGGAAGAGAAATTAAAAGCCTATTAGTGGGAGAATGGATAAATAATTTAGCACTAGTCACACAATAGAATAGTGTATGGAAGTTAAAAATAAATCAGCCTGAGCTACATGTACTAACAGTATACATTTTATAATGCCAAATGAGAAAGAAATGCAAGTTGCTGAAGAATAGTACATACAGATGATGCGCTCGCTCTCTCTCTCTCTCTCTCTCTCTCTCTCTCTCTCTCTCTCTCTCTATATATATATATATATATATATATATATATATATTTAAACATGCAAACTTATCTCATAGTTTGCTGAGGAAGCCTACTCACCATTAGCAAAAATCTAATAGCAAATATAAATCGCAGACAATGGTTATCTCGTGATGCAGTGGGAGACAGAGGGAGAAGTGACTGGTGACCATAGATGCTTCAAATATATTATCATCTGCTCCTTAAATACAGTACTTAAAATGGTTATAAACAATTGCAACTTTTAAGATGTAAACAACTACCTCCTCCCCTCATCCAGTGAATTGCTGAGTATGGAGAGCCATTGATACATGTGAAGGGAAAATTCTTATTCCCATTCTCTTTGCGATTAGGGAAACTGGCTGCTTTAGGCAATGGACTGTGCTTGACTTTATAGCTCCTTCAGCAAATGAAGTTGGCCATGCAAGTGGATTCCTGGTGCCCTCTCACTTCTAGCCTTAGACTGGACCCTGGGATAAGAGGTTCAAGGAAATCAGACATCCTTTGCTTCTTAAAACATGACACCTGATGGATATTTCCAAGGACAGTGACCTAAAGGACAATTTTGGAGTTGAAAGATAATATGTACCTCTACACACACTTATAAAATGTCTTCTCATATTTCTAACCAAGTGAAAATAGCTTAATGAAAACTCTACAATAAAGGGATGGTGAACCAGGGGATGAGAGATATGAGCACACTTATCATGATGAGCACTGTGTAATGTACAGAATTGTTGAATCATTAAGCTGAACACCTGAAACTAATATAAAACTGTATGTTAATTTTACTTGACTTAAAAAAAAAAAGCCTAACTACATAAAAACCCGGTATTGTCTAATCTATTCATGCCCCATTATCAGCTGTGACAGACCCATCGGGGAGGGGGGAGGAGAGACGATGGCCACATGGGTCCAGGAATCAACTGCAGGCTGATTCAAAATGACTAGTCCCGCTGCACAGCAAAGCAGGTTTGTGTATCAACAATAGCTTGTCTCTATTTAAAATTTTAATGGTTTGCGAATTACGAATTTTTTCATGAGTTTTGATTTTCTAAATAATTATGTTAAATATTATTTATCTTGATCACTGAATATTGGGTGCCTCTCTCTTTTTGTGCTCCCGAGTGAGTGCCTCACTTAACTCCCCTAAAGCTAGCCCTATCCAAGTCTCTCGGTTTAGTTGTTTGTTTTTCAGAAGAGAAGGTCTCTAGTGGCAACTAAAAAGTCAAGTACATTTTACCCTGTCCTGACCTAAAACACATTTTGTCTAAGCCCAGTGGCTAAAGTCACCTTTATTGTCAGTGACTCAGGCTAAATTTGCAAAGGGCATATCAAAGCGTACAACTGGGTAGATATAAAATTCAAACAAATCAAATTCAATTAAAGCAGCATTTATAGTGTGTCTTCTGTATATAAGACACAGGAGCGGTATCTCTGGACAAGAGGGAGGACATGCAAGGTTACACTAGGACGGAGTAGACACTGTCACAGAGACCAGACCAGCCCAGACACCCATATGTTTACATTGTGAGGGGGGAAATTTTCTATAAATATAGAAAAAAATCCTATATATTTATGGTCTCCTACTCTCTGCCTTCCCCCAAGCCTAGCCTTTCTTTAAAAGCCCATTCAATCCAGAGATCATATATAGTGTGTCTGACATAAAAAATAAAACCAGGCAAAATAAGAGTTCCCTTTGCAGGGCACCCAATACTTCCCAGTAGTTCAGGTTATAGGCTACATACTGATGATCATATAGCTTTTATTCAAGTGAGGGATACAAGTAAATCAGTACGGAATACAATAAAGTCTGGAGTACAATAATGTGTTTTGCTGAGGAGAAACAGGTTAAAAGCCCAGCATGGGCACTTAACCCAAACTTGTGTGTGTCACGAAAACCTTTCTATGGGAGATGATGTCCAAAATCTAAAAAATAGGTAGGAGTTGACCAAGAGCACAATGCTGGCAGGGAAACTGAATGAAAAACTCAATAAAAAAGGGCAACCAATAAATGCCAAAACTAAGATGACAGCGTGATAGAATTATCTCACCAAGATATTAAAACAGCCATCACACAACCATAGAAAGGCTTCAATGAGCAATTACTAACACATTAGAAACATTTTTAGAAAATAGAAAGTCTCAAGGCACCTGGCTGGCTGAGTTGGTAGAGCATGCAACTCTCAATCTCAGGGTCAAGAGTTCAAGTCCCACATGGGGCATGGTCTACGGAAGGAAGGAAGGAGGGAAGGGAGGAAGAAAATAGAAAGTCTCAGCAAAGACAGATAATATAAGCAAAGAAATAGAACACATGAAAAGGAATCAGGGGGCTTCTGGATGCTTCGATTGGTTAGGCATTCAACTCTCAGTTTTGGCTCAGGTCATGATCTCCCGGTTGTGGTATCGAGTCCCATGTTAGGCTCTGTGCTAAGCATGGAGCCTACTTGGGATTCTCTCTCTCTGCCTCTCTCCCTGCCCCTCACCTGCTCTCTCTCTCAAAATAAAAAATAATAATAAAAATAATTTTAAAAAGAAAAGGAATCAGATGGAAATTTTGAATTGAAAATTTTAATAACCAAAAATGTTTAAAATTCAATGAATGGATTCAACATCAGGATGGAGAAGGAAGATAAAAAAAATACCAAGCTCAAAGAAGAACCACAGAAATGACCTCATCTGCACAACTGAAAGAGGTACCTTGGGGGAGAAGGAGAAAGCCTAGGGATTCGTGGCACCTAAAATATCCACCATTCATGCCATTTGAGTCTCAAAAACAGAGGAGACAAAGGGTAGGGATGAAGAAACACTGGAAGAAATGATGGCTGGAAAATGTTCCAGTTTGGCAAAAGGCCAAAACCTACAGTTGCAAACAGCTGAGTTTACTCCAAAAGGATAAACTCAAAGAAATGCATACCAAGACATTATAGTCAAATTTCTGAAAACTAAAGGCTATATATATTAATATATGTGTATGTGTACATATATTAAAAGTAGTGAAAGAGAAATGGCACTTTACATATATGTCAAAACAACTCCAATTGTTGTCAATTTCTTGTGAAAAATCATGGAGGCCAGAAGGAAGTGGCACAGTATTTTCCCAGGGCTGAAAGAAAATAGTCAAGAGCACAGAATCCTTCTCCCAACAAAAGAATCCTTTGGAAACAAAGGCTTAATCAAGACATTCTTAGATGAAAGATAAGTAAGAAATTTGCTCCTTGCATCTCTGCTCAAAAAGAGAAGGAAACCATTGAATCAGAAAGGAAATGATAAAAAATAAATCTTGAAATATGATCAAGAAAGAACACAGTAAGCAAAAATATGGGTAATGAATTATACTACTTCTCTTGTAGAGTTTACTAAATTATGTCTGATGATGGAACCAAAAATTATACCTGTCTGATGAGGTTCCAAATGTGTGTAGAGAAAATACCCCAGATAATTAGATTAAAGTGGAGGAGGATAAAGAGACTTAAGAGATAACGTTTTTATGCTTTACTTAACCCGGTTAAATGACAAGACCAGCAGGCTATTCAGTTACAGGGGGCTTTTCCTTGTTAAGTTAAGTGGAAAGTGCTGCCCCCATGGTCTTCAATCACTTCTGACGCTGTCACCATAATGTTCACTCCACTGAATAGAGAGCTTTCCCGTCCCCATCTCTTCTTTATCTCACATAATTAACACATCATGACTGACTAGGGTAGAATTTCTCTGCACTAGTAGCGTTGTGTGTCTTTTCCTATTTAAGACGCTTGGATTATCCACCTCTCTCTCTTTTCCAAGAACGACAGGAACTCTCATTTTTGCCACTGACCTTTAGAAAGAAATCAAACTTGGGAGTTTATATTATTCTCTTTTGCTGAAAAACCACCTCCGGCTCAGCGAGCTGCAGATCTGGATGCTGAAATTGTAGGTGATACAGCCAAAGTGGTACTTGGCTTCCTCCTCCATCCCCCACGGAGAAAACAATCGGTTCCAAAAGAAACCACAAGAATGTTTTCTCTTTCCTGGATTCCCCAGGTTAATTTAACGATGCCCATCCCTCACGTCAGAATGCCAACTGTTTTTTTTTTTTTTTCCCCAAGGAACTTCATTGCTTTAATGGTGAACGTAGTTTTAGGTCAATTACATTAGTAAGGTTAATAAGTTCCAGGCTGGAAGTTCGGAGCTGCCAAATCTATACAAATCACAGCTCGAAAAAAGTTCAAAGCTCACACAGGAGGAAACACGTTGCCCACCAGCTCCTCCACACAAGGTTGCAACACACTAATAATAACGGTGATTATGATGACGATAGTAATAATCCTTATATTTACACTGTTTCCTATTGTTTTTCACATACCATGAAAGGCATTATCTCATGAAAACTGCACCACAACTCACCCATAATATTAGGTTTTACTGTCTGTTGACTGTAAAAACTTACAGTTTCTAAACTCACCTGATCTTAGTTCCTGAACTCCTCTCAGATAAAGGGACTGATTTTAGTCTCCTGGCAAAAGGTGAGTCAAAGGCCTCAAAACCGTATTCACTGAATACACTTATTATACTCTGATGCTGAGGCTGCCTGGGTGGCTCAGTTGATTATGTGCCCAACTCTTGGTTTCAGTTCAAGTCACGATCTAACGGTTTGCGGGATCGAGCCCCAAGCCGGGCTCTGCGCTGACAGAATGGATTCTCGCTCTCCCTCTCTCTCTCTCCCTCTCTGCCCCTCCCCATGCTTGTGCTCTCTCTCTCTCTAAAAATAAATAAACTTAGAAAAAACCATGATGCTAATTAGAATTAGGTCTTATGCTTAAATTTCATCCCTTGCTTGCTCAATGTCAACTGCTTGTTTTGGTATTTTAATATTTTTACATTTACTTTCCACTTTTCTAGGCACAGCTGCCATTCCTCCCATTTATATATTCTCATACTCAGCTCCAGCCACGCTGTTATACCTTTGAGCTGTTCCTCCTGTTATTCACTGCCCTTGCCTAGATACCTAAATATCAAATATATGTATATATCTATAATGTAATACATATTATACATACTGAGATTGATTGATTAACTGATTATAGGTAATGCATTTATCACCAACCTTAGAATTCTTCTCCTGCAATTCCAAACTGCATGGAGCAAAGCAGATGATTGTTGTCAACATAGTCACTTTTTTCACGAGTTTACTGCCCAAGCACGAAACAACAGTGGCCTGTGGGAATTACCACAGCGACACTTGAAGGTCAGTTATTTGGGGCTATTCAAGGTCACCTGTCCAGGCAGTCCTAGATCTTCAGTATTAACTTCCCGCAAGTGTTGGCAGGTGCTGCTAACTTCCTAGTCTATGAGCCAAAGATCTTCACAGTTTTCAAACCGAAACACACATACATACCCACCTACACAGAAACCCTGAAGTCGCTTGCCTTTTACATCAGAGTTTTCTAATTATGTTTTCCGTCTGATCTCCAGGCCCTCAGATGACCTCGCTGAGCTGTGTTTTCCTCTTTGACCATAGCTTCTTTGGGTCTGGATAGAACTCAGGGGAAAGCAAGTTTTCTATCAATAACCAAGTAGTAAACATGTGAGACTTTGAGGACCGCACAGTGTCCATCACTACTACCCACTCTTGAAGCATGGAGGCAGCCACAGACAATATGTAAATAAGCGAGTGTGGCTGCGTTCTGATAAAACTTTATTTATGGACAGTAAAATTTGAATTGCATATAATTTTCATGTCTCAAAAATAGTTTTTTTTTTAATTTCAAGTTTTAATTGAATTCTAGTTAGTTGCCATATATGGTAAAATTGGTTTCTGGAGTAGAATTTAGTGATTCATCACTTAAGTATAACACTCAACGCTCATTGTAACAAGAGCTTTCCTTAATACCCATCACCCATTTAGCTCTGATGTATTTTGCTTAGCATAATATACTCTAGCTCTATCCATGTCACTGCAAATGGGAAGACTTCATTCTTTTTGATGGTTTAGTGATACACACACACACACACACACACACACACACACACACACCCATGTGTCAGTCGTTGGGCATTTGGGCTCTTTCCATGGTTTGATTATTGTTGATAATGATATTTGCAAATTACACATCCGATAAAGGGTTAGTATCCACCTCTATGAAGAATTTATCAAATTCAACACTCAAAAAATTAAACAATCCAGTTAAGAAATGGGCAGAAGACATGAACAGATATTTTTCCAAAGAGGACATACTTATGGCCAACAGACACATGAAAAGAGGCTCAACCTTGCTCACCATTAGTGAAATAAAAATCAAAAATTGCTTTTTTCAACCTTTTACAAATTGAAAGATCATTCATTTGAAAAAAAAGTTCCCAGTTTTTAAAAACTTAGCAGGTGGACATCCTGGTTCACCAGTTTTATTTTGCTGATCGCTGCTCTAACCACACATTTGACTGTTTACATGCAGAAAAATTAATGAACTGGAGAAGTACAGCATCATGGACGGAATGTATGTGTCCTTCCCAAAATTCCTATGTCTGAACCTGCTCCCCCCTGTGATGGCATGGAGGCGGGGCCTTCAGAACACGATAAGATTCTGTGGGCACAGTCCTCATGAATGGGAGCAACCCTTTTATTAAAAGGATACAAAGTAAGTCAAATGATAGGTTCAGAATGCACTCCCTTTTCCAGAAAGCAGTCTTAGAATTTTTCTCCTAGAAAGAGACCCACTTTCCTCGTCTCTTCACCAATGCTGCCTGTCTGCCTTGGCTTGTCTTTGTCAGCCTCACAAACATGTCAAATCCATGTCAAAAAAGGGCTTCCAGGGAGGAGAGGGGGGATAATACTGAAAACTCTTACCCTTGAATAGTTTCTTTTTTTCTTTCTTGTCATATACGTAATAGTTACAATATATATCAAAACCAACCTTCAGCAAAGCACTGAATTGGATCTGGTAAACTAAACAGACCAATGGGGTTGGGGAGAAATGGGAGTCTCCTGTGATTTTGAGCAGAAAGGACACTGCAAGCCTGGACACATAGGGGCCATCTTTCCAACCATGAAGGAGAAGTCCGTAAGATACTGAAGCAAAGACTTAGGAAAATAAATCAGAAAGACGGAATCTGACATGGATTCTTGAGGACATTATCTGAATAGCAAAATCCAGCTGTGCTGAAACCAGACTGATTTCTTAATTTTTGTTTACATGAACCAATACAATTATTCTTGCATCTTGATTGACCTTGTTACAATTACCTTTTCTCCATAACTAGTTGGCTGTCCGCCTTTTCTGCCCTTCATCGCTTTTACAACATTACTACAAACAAAAAAGAAAGGGAATTCTCCAGCACTGCACTCACTATCCCATTGAAAAACAGACACCTTTTTAAATTTTTCTTAAAATGATACTCAATACGTTTTATTTTGAAAGGTAAGCTAGGAAACCACAGAAAATGCAGTCATAGACAATATTCTTTTATCCAGAACTAAGTCTACTATCTCCTGGGTATATGGGATGTTAATGGAAAGAAAACATAAATTATGATGATTTCAGCGAAGTGGCCTGTGGAATATCTTTGAGAGCTCACTAATTCACTTGGCTCCTGACCAAACAGTAGGCGTAAAATGAACTCCCATCACCACTTCGGCTGAGACCATTTGCGTGAGTACAAAATACATTCATAATGGTAAGAGGAGCTCCAGGAGGTAACATTTAGTGATCTCTCCATATGCAAAATTGGAATTATCACAGACGATTGGCAGGACTCTATCTTCGTGTTTAATGTGGCTTCCCACAATGAATTACCTTAAGGAGAAGATGTAGCTTAGGCTTAATGGTTCTTATTAAAAGAAGAAAAAGACCTTACAGCTTAAGTGAATCTTTCTGATAATCTATAAAACAATTTATTAGCCTAAAATATACTGACTAATGTAATTGTGGTTGTTTTGACAGGGCTTACTTAACATGGAAGTGGTCAGATCTATGGGTTACAGTATGCGTTCTGTGTTTGGGTTTTTGTTGTTATTTTTGTTTTCCTGGGCATAGACACATACAGGGTGGGTGGTCCCTTTCAATTTTCTTCCCAAGAAGATATGTGTACATGCAAGTAAGACCAACAGCAATATAGAGGAAACTTGGAATTGTTTTGCTCCGTTTCCCATTTTGGACCTCAAGTAAAGTGGGTTAGATTGACTACCTTCCTCGTCCTATGCCACACAATTAGCATTGGTCCTTTCAAATCCCTTGTATTAGTCTCTCTCTATATTCATACGCCTTGCTCCTTCTTCACCTGTTCCAACAGGCAATTTTCCTAACGTGTCTAGTGTACACATCACATAAATAGAACACTTGCATAAATATTTTAAGTGCATGTATTTGTAATGTATGGCATGAAAAATTTCGAATGTATTCAGAGTGGAGAGAATGGTATAATGAACCCCCATGTACCTATCATCGCCTATAACAATTATGAGGTCAGGCTTTCTTGTATTATCTGTTCTCCCACCAAACTCATCTCACTACTAGCTTATTTTAAAGCAAACTCTGAACATAATTTTATCCATAAATACCTCAGTATGTATCTCTGAAAGACACGGACTCTTATTAAAGACATAGCCACAATGCCATTATCACATCAAAAATTAATATCATAATATAGCCCATCATTGTTGAAATTTTTCTGGTGGCTCTCTCTCTCTCTCTCTCTCTGAATATATATATGGAGATAGTTTTGATAGTTTTCTCTCAACTATATATATATATATATATATATATATATGGTTGGTTTTTCATAATCAAAATCCAAACAAAGCCCACAGAGTGCATTCGGATATGTCCCTTAATTCTCCTGAATCGAGGACTTCTCCTCTTTTTTATTCCCCCTTGCAATGAATTTCTTGCTGAAACAGGATTGTTTACCCAGTAGAATCCCCACACTCAGGATTCCGCAGTTTGCTTCTCCATCATGTCACTGAGATTCAATTTCTTTTGGCAACAAAGATGTACAGATGCTATCGCGTACTTCTACTGGGAAGCACCCAATTAATCGTGGCTCCTTTTAATTTATTAGTGACCACTGGTGTTCATTGCCTATAGTCATTATTTTGTTAAGGACATGTAAAGTATTAATATTATAATTCTAGTTACTTCTTCCTTTCCTTGGTGGTTGTGTCTACAGAAAGAACATTTCTTCATCAGTCAGTTGGGTTACTCTGGGCTACTGTTTCAACAGAAAAGGCAGGTTATACGCCTCACTTTTCCCTTGGTGCACCTAATTTTAGATAATAAGTGGGATCCCTAATGTTCCTCTAAAGCAAATCAATGAATTATTAAGTATCATTATGATTTCGTGGAGTCCTAACATATGTAATATATTTCAATTTATCACATTTATTTTTCATATTGACACTCAAATTATGACACCCATGGCCTCTTAAGTTGATTCTCAAGTATTTTCTTTTCAAGATTGTATTTTGTATATAGATTTAAAAAATTTTTAGGCAGTTTTCTTGAGCTGCCTTAAATACTATGGCTCACATACTATATATATTTCACCCAAATAAGATGTACGATGAAACAGGTTTAATATTACAGACTTGTGGATCCGCCACTGCGATCTAATTTGGGGACATTTTTGTCATTCCAGAAATTAAGTCCCTGTCGATCAGCAGACTATCCCTGCTCTTTCTACCCCACAACCCTCTGCATCTACTGATCTCCTTTCTGTCTCTAAAAACTTCCTTATTTTAGACCTTTCATAAACCAGGGAATCATACAATATGTAGTCTTTTGTGATTTCCCTCACTTCATATTTTCAAAGTTCATTTGTTTAGCATGTATCAATCCATTCCTTTGTATTGCCAAACGATGTTCATTTATATGAATGTACCACATTTTATTCATCTACGCACCAGCTGATGGAGACTTGAGTTGTTTCTCCTTTTGGCTATTATGAGTTATGCTGCTATGAATCTTCCTGTAGATGTTTTCATGCTAACACATGTTATTACTTCTCTTGGGTATAGACATACAAATGGAATTGTTGAACACTGCCAGACTGTTTTCCAATGTGACTGTACTGTTTTAGATCTCCACCCGCTGGGGGGTGAGGGTTCCGATTTCTCAACACCTTCACCAACACTTGTGATTATCTCTCTTTGATTACAGCCATCCTCGTGGGTATGAAGTAGTATTTGTGACTTTGTGGTTTAGGAGATCTGATGTATTAGTTTAGGTATTTCAGCTTATGAATATTTACCGATTAACCTTCAGATACCAGATGTGGCCCTATGACCACACATTCTTTGCTGGAAACATGAGACCTCTCTAGTATCCTTGCTACATAGTCAAACTTCTTGATATTTTTATGTTACCATAAAAGAGAAATAAAATCATCTTTGTTTTAAAATCTGAGTTTTGACTACTCTGCAATCTTGAAAAGGTTTCATTCTTCCATCTGTAGGTAGTTATTTAATAAGGTATTAACTATAGCAGTTCTTATAGTTTAAAAGATACTTATATCAGGTAATAAAGATACAATATTAAAAAGTTCAATTAGGCCTGAGGTTTTATAGACCATGAATTCATGGCATCAGGGGCCCTGCAAAGCTAATTAATTTGCTTAAGATAGTTAAACAAGAATATGGTCAAGTCAGAACGACTTTTAAAATGATTAAAGGTGCCTATGTTTCAGGTCAACGTGATTATATAACCAATGTGTCCAGAATGCAGTTGTTAGGATGAGGTCTTGGTCTTGACTTGCACTGTCATGTTTGGAAACAGGGAACAGGTGAGTAAGAAAACAAGAAGCTGGTGGAAGGTCAACATCTAGGAACAATCGGTACTTGCACTGATGAATTTTTATTTAAAAGCATTCACATTCTTGGTTAACATTTTTTAGCAATTACTTTGAGTAGGACCCATGCTATACATTTTGTACCTATTGCCTCCTGTCATTGTCACAACAACCATATATTAATGTAGGCACTAGCCCATTTTATAGATTTGAAGACTATCAAGACGGAGGAATTAAGTAATTTTTGCGAAGTTACACAGCTAATACACAGAAGAACTAAAATTACACTGGGCTTTCCTCGAGCTTGACCTTTCCTCCCAGTGGTGCACCCAGATGGTTTCTGGGGACCCCCCCTCCCACTAGCAGTGGGGACAATAATGTGCCCAAGTGAGGCATCCCCAAATCACTGTATTTATATGAGAAAAAGTACCAGGCTTGGTAGCATGGAATGTAAAAGATAAAGTTGGCTCTTTGTCTAGAATTCTCTAGAAAGGTTTTCCTCTCTCAAGACTGGAATGTTTTCTGACTATTTGGGCTAAGAACGTGACGGAAGGAATGGTCTTTAGGCAGGTCCTCTTTTACTTCTGTTCTAGGGTAAATGAAAGCTCAGAGGGAACGTGAAGCCAAGTAACCCCACAGGTGCTAACTTAATGTCTGTAAGATAACTTGGTTCTGTCTTACTCCTTTCTGACCTTCCCAGTGCAGACGTAAAGTCAACCCACACAAATGGTTGAAAGACAAACAAGTGTGATAACATATGGCCTTTTGTGCATTCTCAGTGTCCTCCCTAAAAGGAGGGATAATGACCACCTAGCTGCCAGAAGTCTTTGCAAGGTTAAATGATACCATGCAAGCAATGAACATATCCGCCAGCCAGCTTCCCCGGATCCTAAAATAAATTCTCTGCATTCTATAAATGCCATTGCAGCCATTTATTCACACATTAACAAATATCCACTCAGTGCCTATAGCTGAACAGACTACAATTCATAAGGCTGGTGAACGAAGCCAATATAGATAATTGGAAAACTTGCATTCTAGTTTCCCTTCCCCCTTATCTGGGCCAAGAAGGTTGGACTAAAGAGCATTCGCAGCTTGTGTCAAGTGAAAGAATGGACGATGCTCTAAAACTACGGCTTGGGAAGCAGTGTAGAGACCTCACAAGGAGCTGGGAGACTGAGCAGGTCACCGAGCCTCTCTGCCTCAGATTCCTCGACTGTAAAATGGGAGTTAAAAAGCGATTGGGCTGGGGGTGGATCACCCGAAGTAACACATCCAAAGTTCCATTCTAAGGAAGAGTGAGGATAGAGGTAATTTACTCTATCAGTGTTACCTATTATAGCTATTTCCTGGGTTCCAGACCCAACTCTGCCAGTTTCATGATGTGTGATCTTTAAACAAGTGACCTCTCTTTTCGGAACTTCAGTACCTTTAGCCACATCATAAGCGTGTGTGTGTGTATGTATAATATATATATATTCACCAGAAAATTGTACTTACTAAGAAATTACTCTTCGCCAGAAATTCTTCTAAGCTCCGGAGATTAAAAAAAAAAAAAAAGTGAGTAAGATATACAAGCCCCAGCCCTGAGAAGCTTACACCTTCAAGGAAACAGAAAGAAATAATACCCAATAAGCACATAAGGAACAGAGTCCTGCCTCATTATGGAATGTGCATGTGCACAGCAACAAACACAGCAGTGGTAAAGGAGGAAGGCTTTTCATGAGCAAGATCCCTCCCTAAACCCAAGGAATTTGTATTGAGCTAAATGATGAGATGATGTTAGTTATGCAAAATCTGGCCAAAGACCATTCCAGCCAGAGGGAAGAGCAGATGTTGGGGTGCCTGGGGGGCTCATTCAGTTAAGCGTCCAACTTTGGCTCAGGTCATATTCTCGTGGCTTGTGAGTTCGAGCCCCACGTTGGGCTCTGTGCTGACAGCTCGGAGCCTGGAGCCTGCTTCAGATTCTGTCTTCATATCTCTCTGCCCCTCCCCTGCTCATGCACTGTCTCTCTCTCTCTCTCTCTCTCTCAAATATAAATAAACATTAAAACTAAAAAAAAAGGGAGGGAACAGCAGATATAAAGCAAAAGCCAGCAGGTATTTGGGAGAGAAAGCCAGCATGGGAAGCAAGTTTAAATTTTCCTCATTTTTCTGCCATTTTTAAAATTCTTCACATCTTAACGTGGACCATCATTAACTCCCTCACAGTACTTTCTGAAGATAAAGTGAGGTAACGTAAGTAAAAACTTCCAACATGATCCTTTGGATTCAGCAAGCACTCAATGCATATTTGTTCCCTTCCCTTGTCTTGGGCCCATGTGAACAACACATCATCCAACCCAGAAATGGCACCGAACACACATACAACTTACCCAGAACAGACTGTGTGATGTGCTTTTTATTCCATGAGTACCACTTATTAACCTGCTGGATGGACGCTAAATGACTGAAATCTCTTTGTGATTTGTCTTTCTAATCCCGTTCTGATTTAAAGGTTTAATTCCCGACCCTGCCATCATCGAGTTTTTAAAGCTTCATGCTCAAACTGGCACGAAGTCAAGAAATGCCTCTAAAAAATGAATAGGTACCAGAGATAATAAAATTAGATGTCAGTGCATTAAACCTTTTTCTCTCCATGACTGGTCATCACAAAATATCATAAAATCTGTCATAATAAAGGGCAGTACCTTATAAATGAGCTGATGGGGCATAAAGGGGTTTAGATAATTTATATGTTATCAGCCAATGAAATGAGCAAGTTTTTCCTTTGAGGACACCCAACTTTTTATTGTTTATGAATAGGTGAGTGTAAACAGATAGAAGCAACAGGGGGTGACTAAATAAGGGTTGGTAAACTACATAAGCAATTATTTCAGATTGTCCCGTGACTTAGGAAAAATTAACACTTTACCTGTTGAGGTTCAAAAATCATCTCCTATCATTCTCCTTACTCTCCATACACTTCAACACCTCTTAAAACGTTACCAAATTGAGCACTCCAAATTACAGCATCTATTTTTAAATGCCGAGTTATAGGTGATAAAATTCTGTTAATGCTTTGATTATGACTAAGGCTGATCACTGAAATAGCAACTATTTACTGAGTGGTAACTGAGTCTAGGGTCTTATGAAAGACCTTCATGCCTGTTCTGCATTTCCAGTGAGGCAAAGCCGCATGTCTCCTTCTGACCGATGGCTGGGGGGTTGGGTCACATCCAGACTGGGCAATGAAAACAGTCAATTCTTCAACTCCCTCCTCCTCTCCTATACATGATTCTTTTACATTAGATCCTCCATTAGCCTGAGTCCCTGAGTTACCATACGGAGCAGAAACCCTACAAACTGCACTGGGCATGAGACATGGTCACAAAAGTCTTTGTGGTCTTAAGCCATTGAAGTTTGGAAATTGAGTTTTTACTTAACCATAAAGCAACCTTTCCTGACTAATATGACATTGTCATTCATTCAGTTCCTCCAAACAGCCTTGAGTAAAGTACCATGATAATCTCTTACCGATGGAGAAAGTGAGGCACGGACAGTAATCTCCTTGGGGTGAAACAACTACTGTGTGCAGAAGCTCAGGAGGGGTAACAAAACCCAAACTCAGCTCCTGGCAAAGCAGTAAGAGAACCAAGTACTTGGTTCTAGGTGGCCACGGTTCCAATTCTGTCTCCATTCTGAAGCAACCTTGGGTAGGTGTCTTAACCTTTCTATGCTTCACATTTTCTCAGATTGAAAATGAAGATTTTAGCTGATGTCCAGCCAGGTTGGTTGTGAGATTTAAGGAAGCTGAAATATGTTAAGTGCTTAGAACTGGGCCTGGCACATGAGGTTAATTTATTACTACCCCTGTTAATCATGTTTATCAAAGAACCAGGAAAAAAAATCGATTGATAAAGAAGAACATTCTTAGTACTAGGAGCCCAAATCGCCTTCATTTCACAGATCAGGAAACTGAGAGTCAAGAGTTTTATCAACCTGCCCAAGATCACAAAATAGAAGAAAGCCCAAATCTCCTTTCTTTACACGCCAATCCACTTCATTTTGTGGATTCCAGTTCTAATGAGGTCAAAGCAGGGGACAAAGACGGAGAAGACATGTCATTGTCACTTTCAAAGCAGTCTGCAGATGCTTGGTTTCTTCCTCCTTCCAAAAGTGCTGGTGAAAGCCTCTCTCATCATTTTAAGTAATGCAGTTCTTATGAAATCTAGCAGGTAAGTTGAAAACTGCATTCACTCTAATAAAAGAACTAATCGCTGTTGGCCCGATGACAGTCCTCTCTCCTCTGTGCCTCCAGTGTGGCATTTCTGACATCTGGTGATTTCGTCCTGCGTGTTATGATGGTACTCAGGCAGTGGTGGCTTAACATCCTGAAGAATTCCATCTTCTTTTTGTTTTAATTTTTAAATTCTACTTATTTATTTTGAGACAGAGAGCATGAGTGTGGCAGGGGCAGAGAGGGAGAAAGAATCCCAAGAAGGCTCTGACTGCCAGCACACAGCCCAAAGCAGGCTTAAACCCACGGACCTTGAGATCATGACCTGAGTCAAAATCAAGAGTCAGACGCTTAGTTGACTGAGCCCCTCTGGTCCTCCCAGTTCAGTCTTCTTAATAAAAAGAAAATAAAATTAAAGTTAGGGATGATGGAAGGGAGAAAGGGAGGAGAATAGGAAAGGAAAAGAAACCAAGGCCGGGAAAAAAAGAGAGAATGCAAATATCTATTGCTTGTCTCGGGTGACAATGTGTCTTCTCATCTGACGCCGGAGACAAGACACATCTCTAACTGCAGCTGTTGGATTGCTGGCGAGGGTGCCGGAACACTTCAAAAATACATTAAACCTTCACTGCACCTGTGGTTACACAAGTGATATAAATTAGAAATTTCTGTTGCAAACACTGCGATGCTTGGGAATCACCGGCTTTTATTTTTTACCTTTCCTGGGATTAGCTGCTCAACAGACTGCAAGGATTTACTTAGTAATATGGCAGCTTACCTGGTTTTTTTCCTTTTTTTCAAAATTAGTCTACCACCTGTCTTGGTGATTGGATATCCTGTTTCTCCGTGTCTGGGCATCTCCCCTAAAACCTTCCCCGCACACTTGCTGTTTAGATTCCTGAAAACAAAGAGACGACTATTTGATCCCCAAATGATGGGAGGTTTGAGCCGAACCCCATCCAATCTCTGTTTTCCTTCCTCCAGCTGCTCCCCCAGATGGCACACGCCACTAGTGAAGTTGACATTTGGGGGGAGGAAACTTTGTTCCAAAATTATGCTAACATCTCCCCTGGGAGATCTGGTGTGCACGAAGGCCTGCTGTGGGAAGATATTTGAAAAGTGGTGGAAAAGTTCAAGATAAATTCACACAAGACGTGAGGCTCATCAAACTGTCAAAAAGGCAGTTAATCATAGGTGTGACTTAACTTTGGACTCTTCTCCGAGGGTCCTGCGATAGTGTCAATACAAAGAATTTCTAGATTCAGATGTGTCAGTCCAACAAACAGACGGTTCACGGATTCCCCGACTAGTTTCTGCAGATACAAAAGGATGACAGAGCTGGTATGGGCCTGTGAGGCTTTCGTGCAAGAGCAGGAGAGACAGACCGATCAGGAAACTGTCAAGAGAGTTCAGAACGTAGGGGCACGTGGGTAGCTCAGTCTGTTGAAAGATCCACTCTTGATTTCGGCTCAGGTCCTGACCCCAGGGTAGTGGATTGAGGCCACCATCACTCCACAGAGTGTGGAGCCTGCTTGGGATTTTTTTCTCTATTGTTCTTCTGCCCTTCCCCTGCTCACATGCTCATGCGTGCTCTTGCTCTCTCTCTCTCTCTCTCTCACTCTCTCTCTTTCTCAAATTAAAAAAAGAGTTTGTCAAAAGTAAAAAAAACATTAGAAAATTTTTTTAAAAAGGGGCGCCTGGGTGGCTCAGTTGGTTAAGCATCCAACTTTGGCTCAGGTCATGATCTCACGTTTCTGGGTCTGAGCCCTGCATCGGGCTCTGTGTTTCCCTCTCTCTGCCCCTCCCCTCTCATGCTCTCTCTCTGTATCAAAAATAAATAAAACATCAAAAAAAATTTAAAAGAAGAGTTTGGGACACCTGCGTGGCTCAGTCAAGTAAGCGGCTGACTTTTGGTTTCAGCTCAGGTCATGATCTGTGAGTTCAAGCCCCTGTCGGGTTCTGTGCCGGCAGCGCAGAACCTGCTTGGGACTTTCTTTCTCCCTCTCTCTGCCCTTCCCCACACAGGCTAACTGTCTCTCTCAAAATAAATAAATGAACTTTAAAAATGTTTTAAAAAGGAGTTCAAAGTGTAGTAAATATGAAGGTGGAATTAAATAGGGCAAAGTAAGAAAGCCTGATGAGGGTTGTTGGGGAAGGGCCAGAGAGAGCCTCTGCAAGAATGTTTATATGAAACTAATGAACAGTATCAGCCCCAGAGATAGGCAAGGAGGGTAAAATGAATAGGAACCAGTTGGCTGTAGCTGTTAAACTACTATACTTATCATACTATACCTATTATACTTATTTTACTTACAAAGGGCTCCTCATCTCTGATAATTTAGCAGGAAGTAACAAACAAACAACTTAGAATTTAAATGCTGGTTGTTTATAGAACTGCAGTTTATGTGCTAGAGATTATAGTCTGGATAATTTGTTCATTCATTTATTCATTCAACAAACATTTCTGAGTTTGTGCTCTGTACCAATTCCTGTAGCAATTTTTCTCATAGTCATGTGTTTTAACACTTGGGGATGTTTTAAAATGAAGAATCTGGGGGCATCTGGGTGGCTTAGTTGATTGTGCATCTGACTTCAGCTCAGGTCATGATCTCACAGTTCATGAGTTCAAGCCCTGTGTCGGGCTCTGTGCTGACAGCTCAGAGCCTGGAACCTGATTTGGATTCTGCATCTCCCTCTCTGCCCTTCTCTCTGTCTGTCTGTCTGTCTGTCTCTCTCTTTCTCTCTCTCTCAAAAATAAATAAACATTAATTTTTTTTTAATGAAGAATATGGACGTGCACAAGACTAAGGTGCCCAAGCCTCACTTGGTGGAACTTGGCGAATGGGATCTTTGAAAAAGACCCCATTCTGGGTGGCTCTGCCTTACAAGGATGTCTGGGAGATCCTGCACATAACATGTGCTCTCTGTTCATTTGAGAAGAAGAAAAAATCTGCAAATAGCAGTTCACATCTTGTGACCAGATTATTCAAAAGGACAGAGTGGGTCCCAGGTGAAGTCACTAAACGTGTCAGTCAACGCTCAAAATAAACACATAAGTCATTTATAAATTTAAAAACATGAAAATACAGAGTAGAGACTGCACATTTGAACTAAAGATTCAGCTCCCTTGGGGCACAATCCTATCTCAACCACAAAGTCACCTGTGGTGTGGGAAGTTTGCTCCTGAAACTCATGTCCTCAGCTTTAAAAACAGGATGATAATGTTACCTAAGCGCTCGGACTGTGTGGCTCAAACAAGATGACTCATCCTAACATCTGGCGGCAGCTGTAGGTACTCAATAAATGTTTGGTTTTCCTATTCCAACTTTCTGGCATTCTCTCCTGTTGGGTTCATTGACAGAGTGTGTAAAATGGGGCTACCAGAAAAAACACAAATGTCGCAGATTGTATGAGGAGATCAGGCTCTGAAAGTTAGACTACAAAGAAGGAGAACTACTGAATGATAAGAATAGTAACTCTTAACTTCTCTTAGGAAATCGCTAAATGATATAGTCACCTGCATGAACATATAACTCCTTTATATAGGAATCCCAGATTATGGGATTCAGAATTTAGCCAAGTCAGCACTGCAAGTTTAGTCCTTTTCATTTGTCAAAGTGGCTCAAAGCAATACCCAAACTGGATAAAGACAACTTAATAATAGTATTATTTTTTAATCAACTTTAATGTAGTATTCAAGAATTGATCGGGAGCCCAGCACATTTTCTATTGCCATCTTATTTCTCTGATTATTTTTTAAGCTTAAAATACCTACATTTCATAGGAGGTAAATAAAATTGAATTCACAAAAACAAAGGAACAGTGGTCAGAGGGCCTATCAGAAACCAAGTCATATCAGAAACCCAAAATATATATATGAACTTCTTCATCTCTCCATGTGACCATCTGGGAAGGAAATCTGCCCATCTCCACCCCAAATCCTGGGATCTCTTCACCCATGGTGCCAACAGACTTGGGGGCACCCCCCGGTAAGCACCATCTTTCTGTGTCCCACACACATGGGACAAGACCACCTCCATTTTAAAGCTGACATCTTTCAAATCTGTCCTTTACTAACTCGCCAAAGGCAGTTTCTAAAGCAAGTCACATGGCTAAGTCCAAAAGTAAGCCCTGCTTCCTAAATGGTTCTGATTAGAAGACACCTTACAAACTGCTTCACACCAATCAAGGCGCTGTCACTTCACAAGGACCTTGGCCAGGCACAGCCATGCCCTAAGGTATAAATCTCCCAAGTTGATTTTGGCTCTCATACAGGGAAAATACTGAATGGCAGAGAAGGGTGACCCCAGCATGGAGGTTGAAGTAGAATGTCAATCAAGTTGTCAGAATGGAGAATCAAACATTAGTCTGTGGGTCCTGCAGCCAGTAGGGGACCGAGAAAGTCAAGAGATCCATAGGATGCCATTGGGAGCATGGTCCAAATGTTCAGGAAGTCACTTGCGTAAGACTTCTGAGAGTCTAGAATATACCATAGTCAGAGGCCATCCAGTATTCCAAAATTGTAAGTACTCACAAATGACATATGTCTATGACTGTAAACTGCCTATCACCATGATGCTTGTACCAACAAAGCCTGTGATCTTAAGCATAATAACGTGTTTCCTGTTTGATGCCACACTGCCCACACGTATCTCTACCCAGATAGTAAGAGCCCCTCGTGTTCACCAAGTGAGGTTCACCAAGATTTGATCCTGTTGACATTTTCAGCCGTGGCTCTTTCCTGGTCATATCCACAGATGAGTGGTTATAAATCAGAAGTCATGATATTTTTCACCTTAGTATTAGAGAATGCCTCACTGCCCCTTCTACACCCAACATATATGCCTTTACGCCTCAATTTTAGGCACCCTTTAGGGTTCATGTCTTCCAGGAAAGATAACCTCACCTCCTTTGGGAAGGGGTAGGTGGTCTCCCTTTCTGCGTTCTTATAATACTATAAACATATTTCTATCACCTCCCTTCTAGGTTCTCTTCTTTTTCTTTTTTCTAATGTTTTTATTTTTGAGAGAGAGAGAGAGAGAGAGAGAGAGAGCGAGCATGAGCAGGGGAGGCTCAGAGAGAGAGAGAAAGAGAGAGAGAGAGAGAGAGAGAGAGAGAGAGAGGATCCAAAGACAGGCTCTGAGCTAGTTGTCAGTACAGAGCCTGACCTGGGGCTCAAACTTATGAACCACGAGATCATGACCTAAACTGAAGTCAGATGCTTAACTGACTGAGCCACCCAGGTGCTCTGGTTCTTTTCTTTTCTTTTTTTAATTCTTTTAATGTTTGTTATTTATTTTTGAGAGAGAGAGAGAGAGAGAGAGAGAACCTGAAGCAGGATCCAGGATCCAGGCTCTGAGCTGTCAGCACAGAGCCTGACGTGGAGCTCAAACTCACAAGTCTTGAGACCATGACCTGAGCCAAAGTCAGACGCTGAACAGACTGAGCCACCCGGGCACCCCAGTTATTTTCTAATAGTGTGTGTGTGTGTGTGTGTGTGTGTGTGTTTCAAATAGTCTGAGATCTTTGAGGGCAGGGGCTATATTTTTAGAAAAAAAATTAGCCTAAGAACCTGGTACGCTGTTTGGCATATAGTGCCACCCAATAAATATGACTGAATGAACGATTTGACTTTAATATTGCTTCTGAACATAGTTTTACAATCTCAGGTTTTGAAGGAATATTGTGGGTAACACAGTCCAAACTTCCCATTCTGTAGGTGAACAGTGTGTGACCAGAGGAGTGACTTACCCAAGGTCACATAAATAAATAAGATTGAGCTCCTGTATGGCTACAATGAAATAGCTAAAAACATATTAAATGCCCACCGTGTGAACCAACCAGGCAGGAGAGGTGTGAATTTCTGTTTCATCTGAATTTGACTGACAAGGAAACTGATGTTCAAATTAAGTTCAATTATGTCCTCTGTGGTCCACGTCCAAAGCCAGGGCTGAAACCCGTGCTCTCATCGCCAGAATTCTTTTCTTTTCTCTTTAGTCTCTCTCAGGGTCTGCTTTAAAACTGCTTTTCTCCCTCACTTGTAAGAAGTGAAATAATAAAATAATCAAAAATATTTAACAAATGTCTCGTATGCTTAAACAATGTGCTAATCATTTGAAATGCATGATGCCATTGAGTCCTACAAGGTGGATATTATAATTATCCTCCTAACACCTTGTGCAAAGACAGATGCAGAGGGTACATAGCTTGTCCAATAGATCAAATTTACATGAAGAGTATTACATTTTAGTAAGACACATTGTGTCCTCCTAAGCTGGAATTGGCCCAAAGCTCTGCTACTTCCCTACGAACTTTCATTTTCTCTCTCATTGCTGATCCTGTGGCAATATCCCTTGATAATGAGTGTTCTGCCTATTTTCCTAATAAAGAATGATACTCACATATCACCCTATCCAATGAAATACTCATGATATTTCTAGACTCTTCCAATGGGTAAAATGATGGCTGTCTTGTCAGAAACCACCTCCACCAGTGTCAGAAGTGATAAAAAATACTGAGGAACCCATGAGACAGCCCAGCGACACAGAACCTTGCTTCCCTGAACTCAGCAGGACTGTAGGGGGTGGCTAATTGCTTAAAATTGTGGAAAACGCAGAAGGAGGTGAGACTCACCTACCAAACCCATTGAAAAGGAAGGGCTGCAGGCTATAAGTAAAACCACTTTCAAATATAGAACATCTTCCTACAGAAAAGACTGTCCACAGAGACAGCGGCTGGATTGAGTGGCATAGACCAGGGATTAAAAAGCAGTTGTGCTGGGAATAGAAGTCCACTTGACCCACAGACTCACGTCCTTCTTGATGAGAGGTGGCTCTGAACAATGACCACATGGAGAGGTGGAGTCTAGTCCCTGATGGCCACAGTCCACTTATGAGGGCTCCCTGGGCTGCTTCTCACTGACCATCCCACAAATTGGCTGCTAAAATATGGAAGGAATGAAGTGTAGGGGGCAAACCTCATACTCACTGTTGATAAATTGCTATTAATAATAAATTACCAGGACGCCTGGCTGGCTCAGTTCGTAGAACATATGACTCTTGATTTTGGGGTTGTGAGTTCGAACTCCACATTAGGGGTGGAGTTTACTTAAAAAACTAATAATAGACCACTTATAAAATCCTTACAGTGTGTCCAGCAATTCACATCCATTGATTCACACTTAATGATTACAACCATGAGGTAGGGCGTATTATCTTCTTTGGTCTGGGTAGGTAGCAATTAAAACCAATTCTAGCTAAGGTCAGCCTGAAAGGGAACTTCCTGAAATATTACTTACTACCTCACAGAACAGAGGGTAAAGTTGGGTGACCGGTGTTTGGAAGGCTAACTCATTGGTCAAGGATTCATCGATAATGTCTGCATCCTTCCCACCCCTGAAATGCCTCTATTCAATCTGCTTTGCTGGCCTCTTGTTTCTGGGCTCACATCTCAAGTTTCCTGGAGGGTGACTCTTCGTGGCTTAACCTAGATCCCATGTCTGATCCCATAAACAAGTGATCTCTTCCCAGACCTCTTCTAACAGCTGGGAGTAGTCACCCCCTGAGGCAGGAAAGAGTTACCCCAACCTGAGGGAGGAAATGAAAGGGAAGAGAAATAGGAGAAGGTCGCCCATGATCCCAAAATAAGACAAGTCTCAGGCAAAGAAACTGAAGCAAAAGCATTATTTCATCTGGTCAACATCACACAGGTTGTAGACGGTGGCATAGGAATTACACTCCCCTCTATTTGATTTTTATTTTTAAAAAATATTTAATGTTTATTTATTTATTTTGAGAGAGAGAGAGAGAGAGAGACAGAGAGAGTATGAGTGGAGGAGGGACTCAAAGAGAGACATACACACACAGAATCCGAAGCAGCCTCCAGGCTCTGAGCCGTCAGCACAGAGCCCAACTGGGGCTCGAATCCACAAATCATGAGTTCATGACCTGAGTCAAAGTCAAGTGCTCAACTGACTGAGCTCCCCTCTATTTGATTTTTAAAATAATCCCCAAATATATAGACTTTCCTATATTTCTGGCGACATCCACATCGTAGCCTTGTAGCAGTTTGCATTTTGCAAATTTCCAGTGGCGGTTCCGTAGACATGTCTGTTTTATCCCATATACTCTTCCTGAAATGCAACTGTCTCTCTTTTAACCAAGAGTCAAGGTGTATGGTCCCTTCCCTGGACATTGCTCTAAGGTCTGTTATTACTCTGACCAATAGAATGTGGTAGAAACGATGCTCTGTGACTTCTGAGGCTAGGGTCTCCTGTGGAGACAGTGTCCCTGTGTCCCCTCTCTCTGACTCCCACCTGGCCTCTTTCTTCTTCCTTTATCTCTCTGTCTCTCTCTGTCTCTGTCTTCTCTCTTTCTCTGTGTGCCTACCCTCACACCCCAGCCACAGCAGTATCATAAGGAATCCAGAATACACGGAGAGGTCACGCGTGAACATATGAGCTGGGTGGAGCGTACACTGCCCGGTGCATGACAGAGCCTTGCACCCATTACAAGATTCTTCGGCAGAACGAAGATTTTCATTGTTGTAAGCCACGGAGTTTTCAGGCAGTGTGTGCCTCAGCCAGAGGAACCAGAACAGATGTGGTAGCTCAGGTGGGGGTCTGCCACACCACATGGAAACACATAGCGATGACTTCAAGACGGGGCTGTAAGGGGAAGCATTGTGAAGAGGTTACCAGCAGGAGCCAGGCCACACTTGCCGTGAGGGCTTCGGAGAAAGTGAGGCATTCGACTAACGTGAAGAAAATACTGCTGGAAGTTAGAGCAAAGGGACCCTCATTAGTGGCAGGATGTGTGGCCTCACCTAAAATAACACAGAAAACGGAAAATGCACCTGAGGCGCTGGGCAGTCCAGGTAAGGAGACTTTCCAGGCAGACTGCTGCAAGGACCCCCGGGCTTCTTCCCACCGCCTGCATTAGAATGTAAGCTAAGTTAAAGAATAAAACATAAAGAAACCAGGAGTTTTTGAGTTCACAAATAAAACTATTTCTCATGTCCAGCCTCCTTTGATGGCAAACAATGCTAAAGTGAAGAATGGCTTCTGGGCAAAGATAAAATCCAAGACACTGGCAAGAAACAAGGTCTAAAGATGAAGCTAAGAATGTCATTACAAAATCCTTTCTTAAGGCCTCAGACGAGGGTCTTGAAAGCAGGCTTCAGAGATTCTCTCTACTAAAGCAATGAGACTTCCAAGGATCAGACGGTATGCTGTTCCCTGGCCGTCTTGCGGGAAGTTCAAGGTAGAGAAAGGCTGATCTTGATTTTCAGAGCTGGCTTTTTCTAACAAAGTACACCTAATGCAACTCACAGGAAATTCAGGGGTTTTTAATAAGAGCTGATTTGCAAAAACATGACTGAGGAGGACAAAAGGTGACAGAGAGACAGCACAGAATGAAACAAAGATCACAAACTACCAAACTACCACAGGGAGAAAGTGGTCTCGGAAAACTATCAATCTGCAGGTGCCACGGACTTCTTACAGAAATGAAAGCTCACTGAGTGAGCCAGCCGGAGCCCACAAGGAGGACCCAGGAGCCATGGAAAATTGTCTCCAGGCCATAGGATGGTATGTTAATCGTAGAACTTCCAACATCGTCTGGCTAGATTTCAGAATTACTATGGACCAGTGCTCTATTCCTTTCATGACCCGCCCCATTTTGGAATGAGGGGTATCTATAGTGGTTACCCCGTGCGTGCATCCTGGGCACACAGGAGGGGTAAGCAAGTCCCCTGCAGCTCACAGGGATAGAGAACAAGAGAACTGTGCTCAAATAATGGTGACGAATCACATGTGAAGGGCCGTAGTCACATCTGAACCTGACTGAGATAACAGCATTTTAGACTTTGAGCTTCGAGTCCGAGGCCCAGAGGGGAGGGACTTGAGGGTCCTGGGGGCAGCGGCAGTGTGCTTCTGCATGGGTGAGGGATGTGAGGTGCTGGGACCAGAAGGCAGAATGTGGCAGGTTGTACTTTTCAGAGAAGATTGTGTTGCATTCCACTTGTTCATCCTGCATTGTGACTGGTGGCTCTCCCACTGAGGGCTGCCATCTATTCTTCCTGTCCTTGAATCAGGGTCTTGTGATTGCTCCGACCAAGTCTACGATGGGTGTGATAGGAACTGACCCCTCCCTCCCTCTCTTTCCCTCCCTTTCACACTACCTCTCACTCCCTCCCTTTTTCTCCCCTGCTCTCTCTCTTTCTTCTTCTCTCTCCCTCCCTACCCCTTCCCTCCTCTCCCCAACACCCTCCTTTGGAACCCAGGCACTGTGTTATGTGGAAGCCCTGTGCCTAGATACTGCCAATCCCAGCTAAAGTTTCAGCCAGGAGCCAGCCTCAAAACTGGGTGTGTAAATGAACCTGGCTTTAGATATTCCAGCCCCAGCCTTTGATTCAGCCAACCTGCTGCTGAGCGGAGCAGAGACACCCTCTCAGCACTGAGTCCTCCTGAAATTGTAGACCCATGAGCAAAATGAATCTTGTCATTTATTATGTAGCCATAGTAACATGGCAATTCTGCTCATACTAGCATTTCCTCACTTTACTCAGAGTGAATATTCATCAAAACACAGAGAGGAGTTATGTCTTAAAGGGCTCTCGAGACCTAAAATGATGTCTTATGAAAGCCCCAAAATTACTTGATTTCAGACTCCGAGTTACCTGTGATCTTAGGTAGACTTAAACGTTCTTTCCTTACCCAAAAGCTTTTATGTATTGCTATTAAAGCACCAATCACCTTGTATCTTACTTGGTATTTGCATTTCTGTTGATTCCTACTTGAACGCACTCTTCAAGCATAAACGGTTGATTTTCAGTTCTACGCCCACCATCAAGCCCCAGTCCTGGCATATATTAAGGACACAAATTTCTGAGTTTCTTACAGAATACTGGTAGCCTGAAGCTGGCATCTCTTAACCAGAGCAGAGGATCTGAGGAACAAAGTGCTGAAAAGAGGGTGTGAAAAGTTCAGACAGATGTGGGTCCAATCCCAGTGCTGCCTCTGGGCAGCTGTGTGGCCTCAAGGAATTCACTTAAGTCCTGGTAAGCCTCAGTTTACTCATCTGTTCAATGCATTTAATAATAATGCCAAATCTCAGAAATGAGCAGGAAAATGACCTGACAGAAAACATCTATAGCGCTATATAAACTGAGTCCTATCAAAAAAAGAAAACATTATAAGTTATGTGTTAATATTCATATGTAAACAATTCTTCATGAGTCCCGTAGATCCCATAGATTCTTTAAAATTTTTTTAAAGATTATTTATTTATTTATTGTTGAGAGAGAGAGAGAGAGCACAAGTAAGGGAGGGGCAGAGAGAGAGGGAGACACAGACTATGGGGCCGGCTCCAGGTTCTGAGCTGTCAGCACAGAGCCTAATGTGGGGCTCGAACCCATGAACTATGAAATTGTGACCTGAGCTGGTCAGATGCTTAACTGACTGAGCCACTCAGGTGCCCCTTGCATGGGTTTAATAACAGAGTTATTGAGAAAATCCAATGCCCTGGTATATATAAGTCTGCACAGCACAATGTATCCGTTCACAACATCATCATCGTTATGTGCAGCAGATAATGATACTTTCCTACCCAGTCCTCATTCTTGCCTTCATTCTCAGTAACAGAATCCTGAGTTTTACTTGTGGAAACAATGTGCCCAGATAAAAATGACATTTTCAGCCTGCCTGATTGGTTTTTTTAATGTTTTTTATTTATTTTTGAGAGACAGAGAGAGGCAGTGTGAGCAGGGGAGGGTCAGAGAGAGAGGGAGACACAGAATCCGAAGCAGCTCCAGGCTCTGAGCTGTCAGCACAGAGCCTGATGCGGGGCTCGAACCCATGAACCGTGAGATCATGACCTGAGCCGAAGCCGGAGGCTTAACCGACTGAGCGCCCAGGCGCCCCCCTGATTGTTAAGTGACTCCGTTCTCGCCACTGCAGATGCCTTCTGAGGGGTTTTTGGAGGAGGACGATCATCTCACATCTTGTTCGGGAGAGCCAGGGACTCAGCCCCAAGTGCACGCTCTCAGACTCATGAAGCTAAAGGCAGCCAAGAAACACCCTTGTGGCAATGAGAACACATCACATTTCTCCTGGGCGTTTGAAATAAACGTGGCCTTCCTAAGATGGGCACCGTGTTTTATTTCCTATTATTTCAAGCTGATCTCTGCTCAAAATGTGTCAAAGCTTGGGTTACTCAGGCAGCAGACCCCGGCGAAGAGAGCAGCGGGAGAACTATTATTAGGAGCTCTCACAGTATCAAAACTCGTAAAAGGGAAGGAAGCAGAAGTGGGTGGAGGAGGACGGGAAGCGTCAAGGTCATGTCGACAGAAGACCCAGCTGAAACGACAAGGAGCAGCGAAGCCAAGATGACCTTTCGGGATCATTCCACGTTGCACAGAAGCTCTGTCCCTGTGTCGGGCAGTAGCTGGATGACCCACCACCCCGTCTCAGGCGTGACCCTGAGCGGAGGGCGGTCCTCAAGGGGGCCACCCGCAGACGGCTGCCTCCCTGCCACACTCCCGGCCTCTGCTCCCGAGCCTCTGCTCCTGGCCTCCACCCCAGCCTCTGCTCCCACAGGGCGAGCTAAGCAGGGCTTCATACCACCCACGACAGTGGAAATATGAGGCTGGAGGGTGAGCAGCCATTTTGAGAGGATGAGGCAGGGAAAAGAGAATGAAAGCCATACGCAAAACAGAAAGACTGAAGGGTCTTAGGCCCTTGAAAATACCGTGGAGTCATTTCACCAGCTTTAGATGGACTTTCTCTAGACCTCTTATTATATCTTAAAAATCGCTTCCTATTTGCTTAAACTACTATTTACATAACTCTGATATGTTCGTGTTCTCATTTGCCAAAAATACACGTGTAATAACCAAAATAAAATTATGAGTGCATTTTCCATTATCCTAATTTATTTTCCAAGATCCATCCTATATCTTCTCTCTTGCAGGTAAGAGTTTATTTCTTTTTAAAAATTAAATAAAACTTTTTAAATGTTTATTTATTTTTAGAGAGAAAGAGACACAGAGTGTGAGCAGGGGAGGGGCAGAGAGGGAGACACAGAATCCAAAGCAGGTTCCAAGCTCCCAGCTATTAGCACAGAGCTCAAGGCGGGCCGAACTCACAAACCGTGAGATCATGACCTGAGCCGCAGTTGGACGCTTAATTGACTGAGCCACCCAGTGTCCCTCTTTTTAATTTTTTTAGAAGTTTATTTATTTATTTTAAGAAAGAGAACAAGCATCAGTGGGGGAGGGGCAGAAAGAGGGAAAGAGAGCGACTCTCAGGCAGGCTCCGCTGTCAGTGCCAAGCCAGACATGGGGCTTGAACCCATAAACCATGAGATCATGATCTGAGCCAAAATCAAGAGGCTGATGCTCAACCAACTGAACCACCCAAGTGTCCCTCTTTTATTTATTTATTTATTTATTTTACTCCTCCAGGAAGCCCACCACACTCACAGTCAACAATCTCCTCCCAATGCCACCGCTGAGCCGCACTCACCCTATGCTTTATTCATTAAAAAGTGTATGCTTCCTCTGGCACTTGTGTTCTGGACTCAGGAATGTGCCACCTGATTGTGTCATGTGTGGCGAGAGGTCTTCCCCATTTCTCCCAACGTAGCCATTCGAGGATGGCTTTCACACCGCCCATGGCCTTGGTGTCCTCCTCAGCATAAATGCATAGTGATACAGGGCATATAAAAGTGACTGATCAGTACTTGTTTAAATGACCTGAGCTCTAAAAGCACAACGTTACATATACGTGAGCGCTTCATGAATATGATAAGCTAATAAGAGAGTGTGTCTCTTAAAAGAAAAAGAATAAACGGCCTATAAAATAAGACTGTTTTTTTTTTTTTTGCGGTGAACGTTCATGAAAATGAAGAGCCGGCTGTATTTACGCACACTGCCCTCCTCTCCCAAAGCGTGCAGCACTCAGCCTGAATACTGAGCTTTGTTTTAAATGCCCTTTGAGAACAAAAGGGAAGCAAAAGCAATGACCTGAGATGCTCTGCAAAGAGATCTCATCAAGAGCAAATAAGGCACAGACCTGGCGGAGGGTGGGGAAGACCTCCTCCCGCTGCATATGGATGGGGGGCACCTGCTCCAGGAGGGTCCAAGGACAAAATGCTTCAAGGACCTTCAGATGGTGTCCTGGGCCTTCCTTTTCTCTGCTGCTCTTTTCGGGGTGCACCCGAGAGTCGCTACATGACTCACAGCACCTACAGGGTCTGAAGCAGAGGGCACACATGTCAGGGCGGGGACAGTCCGATGCCAGGTGACATATAAGCTTGTTCCTGATGACATTATCAGCGGCAGCAAAACAATAGTTTTGCCACATGCCAATTTCTGTAGAAAACGGGTGTGAATCACCCCTTCCACACTGAGGATTTACGAGGGAGGCGGTGTGACCTCAGAAAAACAAGGGAGTTTGGAAAGAAGAAAGCAGAAAGGGAGGAAAAGCAAATGCAAACTGGCAAGTGTGTTTCAAGAGCAACGCGCATCAGATGCAGAAATCAAGCAAAATGGATCAGATGAAGAGATTCAAGAGCATGGAGGCTTTTAAAAGTGTCATAGTTTTAAATTTTTAATCTTCCCGCTCTTCACATGGAATATTTAGTAAGTAGTACCTAGCTTAGGGCTCAGGAAGCCTTTCCTGAGAAATCGGTGTGATACAATAGAAGGAGTTAGTGATAAATCTGGGAGGAAACAAACCAACGAAGGAAATGTTACTTTTCTGGATTCAGCCACTTGATACCAACACCCTGAAGACTCTTTTTGCCAAAAAAAAAAAAAATAAAGAAAGAAATTACAGAGTTTTGTATACGTATGTGAAAAGCCTGATGCCATTTGGCATAATATATGTGAAGTGTGGAAAGTGGAAAGAAAATAACCACCTAGATATTCTACATGCAAAACAGCCCTCAAAAAGAAAGGTAAATATTGCTACTTCCACCAATTGCTCATTGGCTAATTCAGACCAGCTTGCCTACTGGGGGTGGGGGGCAGGGGGGTGGTAACGTCCACAACAAAGGGCTTGTACCCAGAATATAAACTCTAAAAGTAAGAAGCCAAACTGTCCACTTAGAAAATGGGTGTAAGACAGGAACAGACACTTCATCAAAGAGAATGTGTGAATGGCAAGTATGCCCAGGAAAGTTTTTTTTCAACCTCACTAGCCATCAGGAAAATTCAAATTACAGCCACCAGGAGATGCTGTCACATACCTGCAGGAGCTTACAAATAAAAATAAAAGCAATATTAAGTTTTGCTGAGAATGTGGAGAATTACAATTTACCTGTTTTCAAATTCACATTCAACGGCATACTATTTCCAGTCCAACGTCTGTTTCCTTTTTTTTTTAAATCTCCATTCTTCTGTTAAGCCATTCCTTTTTTTAAATTTCAGATATTGCATTTTTCAGGTTTAGAATTTCCATATGGTTGTTTTTTATGGCTCTGTTTCTCTGCTAATATTTCTTATCTGTTCATTCATCAGCCGACTCGTTGACTTGCTATTAAACGAAGCTATCATAGGTTTCATTACCCTTTTCCGAAACAGCACATCTGGGTCAGCTTCAGGTTAATTTCAGCTGAATGTCTCACTTTTATTTCCCTGGTACAGGGTATGGCAAGCAATTTTGAATTACAACCCACACACGGTGAGACTCTGGACTTCGCTGTTTCCTTGAAAGGCTGTTGATGTTTTGTTTTAAAGGGCGTTTGCCTAGGTAGGACTCACATTGCAAATTCTGTCTCTGAGGATGAAGCTCAAATAGCACTCCAATTCATTCATTGTCCCCTATTCTTTTTGTGCATGTGTGTTCCAAGGATCCACTAGAGATGAGGGAGGAATTCACGACAGAGCTGGTGGTCTGTCCTCTCCACCCCCTTCCTTTTGAGACTCCGTCCTCACCTTCCATTACCTTACTCTGCTCTGCCTTCAATTGACAAGCTCACCATATGACCATAGTGGGATATTCCCTATACAAAACGTACTATTAAAAAAATCAAATCTGCAATTGTTTTCAATTGTTATATAATGGGGGGGGGGATGACAGCACTATTTTTTTTCCATTTAATGACTTAGGTTGTAATTACAGGAATGTTTGCCTTTCAGTGATTCAGTAAACCGTATACTGTTCTCTCATCTACTATTGGTTGGTGTGGTATTGTTTACAATAATAAATATGTGATGCTCAAAGCTGAGCAAGTGTATCCACTGTTTGGTGTTAGGCTGAAATGACTAATGCCATTGTTTCAATGGGAGTGAATTTGGGGATAATAAAGATTATATGGGACAGAAATTATGTGTAAATGTAATACCTAAAAATATAGTCTTGGGGCACCTGGGTGGCTCAGTCAGTTGAGTGCCCGACTCTTGATTTTGGCTCAGGTCATGATCCCAGGGTCAGGGGATCTAGCCCTGAGTGAGCTCCATGCTGAGTGTGGAGCCTGCTTGGGATTCTCTCTCTCCCCCTCTGACATTCCTCCCTCTAAAAAAAAGACTATAGTCTTATTATATGGTTGATCATAATTATTTACCCATGTTTATTATACTGTGAGTCCTCATGAGGGAGAATAGTTATGTCTATCTTCTTTCCCATCTATTGGCCCACTTATTCATTATTCTATCAATAATCAGATATTTATTGTTTTTATATTGCATTGGTACCATTCTTGGCAATGGAAGTACAACCATAAGTAATGGAGACAAAGATCATGACCTCATACAGATTACATGGAAATGAAACATGAAAAAAATTAATCAATATATTATATAATGTCAGGTAATGGTTGTACAATAACTAAATCAGACTAAAATGATATAGAGAGTGGAAGAGTGTGATAATTTTATTGGATAATCAGAGAAGGTCTTTCAAAAGTTGATGCTTGAGTTTAGATCAAAGTAAAGTGAGGCACTAAGACAAAAAAATGTTTTAGGTTCGGGGAACAAGAACTACAAAGGCCCTAAGACAGGCATGTACTTCACGAGTTGGAAGAAGAGTGTGGGTCGGTTGCTTATAACACAGCGAATTAGGGAATATGTCACAGGAAACAGGGCTATATTCTGCTAATCCTTATATATCACCAAACAGATTTTGCATTTTATTCTTAGTTTAATGAGAATCCATTGGAAGACTGACATGATCTGCTTTATACTTTGAAGAAAAGACAGGGGGAGTGCCTGGGTGGCTCAGTCAGTTATGTGTCCAACTTCAGCTCAGGTCATGATCTCCTATCTTGTGGGTTCGAGCCCCACCTCGGGCTCTGTGCTGACAGCTCAGAGCCTGGAGCCTGCTTTGGATTCTGTGTCTCCCTCTCTCTACCCCTCCTTCTCCCGTGTTCTCTCTCTCTCTCTCTCTCTCTCTCTCTCTCTCTCTCTCTCAAAAATAAACAAACCTTAAAAAAGTTTTTTAAAAGGAAGAAAAGACTGGTGGTACTCATTGCTATGTAGCAGCAGGTGGGAGACTTCAACAGGAAAGTATTCGGCAGGTACTTACCGAAGTCCAGTTATGAGTTAATGGCGGCTTACATTGGGATGGTAGTGCTGGAGACCGTGAGAAGTATGTGGGAATTGGGTATATTTTTGAAGACAGACTCAATGGTATTTGCTGATAGAGTGAACAGACAATTGGGTAGATGAGCACACTCATCAAATGGAGACTGTTGCAGATGAGCACGTTGGGGAGCACATAATCAAGAATTCGTATATAGATAGGTTACACTGTGGTATTATTAGTATTGAAATGACTAGATGTTTTTTTATGTGTTCTGGAGCAGAAGGGAGAAGCTAGGTACATGGATTATATTCAGAATCATTGGCCTACTGAGTATAAAAAGAAAAAAAATCAGGAAAGAGGGGGTGTCTCTAGTCTAAGAGACTACGATTATACTAGTAGAAGAGGGCAGTTCATGTCATGGTGACAAAATGACTAAAGTCCTTCAGTGTCTGGGAAGCTCAGGCCTCTTCCTTGGTCTGACATGCATATGCAGCCATTGCTGGTGAGCTGGAAGTTCGTTCTGCACTGTCCTTCCTGCAGGACCCAAGCTGATAGACCTTCCATCATCTTGAGATTGCCAGATGTCATGACAGAGAACAAATCATGTTTGCAGATCATATACTAGTTCTTAAACCTTCCACCCCGAAATGACAGTGTCACATTTTCATTGGCCAAAGGAAGTTGCAAGGCCATGGAGGACTTCAAAGGGCTAAGCAAGTGCTATATTATCATAGACCTGGAAGACAGAGATCCAGAAAAACTGCAGGAACAGCACTAATGCATGACACATGCCGATAGTAGAGGTGAGAATGAGACAAAAAAATTGAAATATTTTTGTTTGATGTTTCACTGTTTTAGGTATCTCTTCAACCCAACAACATCAAATCTATTATTTTTAAGATGTCTTAAAAAACCCTCTGTACCTTCAGACACAGGCGAGGTATGTTCAAAAGAGTGACAAGACCAGAAAGTGAAAACAAGAAAATACTTTAATAGCAAAATCACCAGCCATAGATAACAATATACTGAGTGGCATCTTTCCTTTTGTTTTAGAACTGTGACTAAAACTGAGGGCAAATGGAGCTAAGCACATATTTTAGGTTCAAAAACCTCTAGAAGTTGGAGTCAGACATTTCACAGATGACTCTAGGACCTATGCAAGAGCCAATGTGGCCCTTCCACTGATCTCAGTTTCCTAACCCCGAGTCAACACAATGGAAGGACTGAGAAGACAAGGAGAATGCAGTGCTCCTAAGTAGACTATCCTCACACCCTTCTGAGGAGGAAGAAGGAGCCACTGACCCTTTCAATGGCAAGGTGGTTCAAAATAATCACTTTTAAAGATCAAGAATGGCTTCAAGAGTGAAGGATCAGCAACTTATTCCCTGGTGGGATGGATGCTTACCAGTGGAGAAGCTACATTCTCAATATCTTATGTGATAGAATTTTCCAAGGGAATGGTGAACATTGACGGAGGAAGGTCTTTGGACGTAAGCCCTCTTTCTGGTACCCTACCAAAAGGGCCATCACCCAGTCAAGGAATCTCAGAAGATTGGAGCTGTCCTACAGGCGTTAGGGAATGATCAAAGAGGTCACACTCAGGCCAGGATTCTCATGTCAGAGAACAAGCATGGGGACAATTTTTTGTAGGGTTTTCAAAAGACCGACCCTTACAAAAGATCTGGCATTTTGGATGGTGTCTTAGGTTCCTGGGGTTGCCTTAATGAAGTCCCACAGTTATGTGGCTCAAACAATGGCAATTTATTATCTCACAGTCCTGGAGGCCAGAAGTCCAATGTCAAGCTGTCCACAGGTTGGTTGCTTTGCATGCTGTGACAAAGAATCTGCTCCACACCCCTCTCTTAACTTCTGGTGATTTACTGGCAAATTTTATAATTCCTTGGCTTGTGCATGCATCACTTAATATCCACCTTCACTTTCACATAGTATTCTCCTGTCTTCACATCCTCTTCCTTCTGCGCAGGTCTGACTCTGTGTCCAAATGCCAGTCTTGTTGTATTAGGGACCACCTGATGATCTTATTTTTAACTTGATTATCTCTCTAAGGGTCTATTTTTAAAAAAAATTTTAAACATTTATTTATTTTTGAGAGTCAGAGAACGACAGTGTGATCAGGGGAGGGGCAGAGAAAGAGAGGGAGACACAGAATCCGAAGCAAGCTCCAGGCTCTGAGCTGTCAGTACAGAGCCCGATGCAGGACTCAAACTCATGAACCATGAGATCATGACCTGAGCCGAAGTCAGACGCTTAACCAACTGAGCCACCCAGGCACCCCATTAAGGGCCTATTTTTAAGATCACATTATGAGGTGAAGGTTAGGACTTCAACATACATTTGGGGGGGCACAATTTAACCTATAACTGATGGATAAAGTACAAAGGTCCATGTGGACAGTTTCTTACTAGGCTAAGAAGCTGGTGAAACCAACCTGGTGCGGGGAGGTGGAGGAAGGTTTAGTCATTTCCTCTTTCCTCCCTCTTTGCTGCAAAGTGGCAAGAACATCTAATAGCCGCAGAAGAGGAGAGTAAGAAAGAATAGATGATGGTGCTCCCTTTCCCCTTTCAAGACAAATCAGCTCTGCTCTTGGAGGAGAAGGAAAGTTTTATCTTCAGGATGGTGTTCCTCAAGAAAAATGTTTAATGTTTATATTAAAATAGTATAGTTTTCAAGTTTGGCGTTTGCTTTGAATATAATAAATTAAATTCCTTGATGCAAAAATTCACATTTCATCACTAATTTTAAATTTGATTTTTACTTTGCTTAAAACTAGCTTAATGTCCTTAACTGGTTAACAAAAAAGTGTGTAGGCCCATATTGCTAGGATTTTTATTCAAACTCAGTATTAAGTAATTAACTTCCCAAGTTAATTCTCCCTTTGTTTTTAGACTGGCTCTACAGAGACAAAAAGGAAACGTAATTCTCTTTGATACTTGAAACAAATTCACTTACCTGGGGTCTTGACAAAGCCTTTATTAAGATCTGTGGTTTTAAAGATGTTCCAAGCCCCTGACAAGTATCGGCTGGATTTACAGCATCCTATCAGATTACACAGAAACCTGAGCTACATTATTGTTATTTTAGAGGAAGAACAGAGATATTCAGATACAATTGATAATTTATTTCCTTGGGAGCCATCAACAATTAATATTCTTTTATGTCAGTCCCTGCACATCAACCTGCTACTTTGAGATTTCCAAGACAAAAAGACAGTACATTGAAAAGCCAGGTCTACAAAGGTTCCTTTTTGGCAGCATAAACCCTAGAGTCCAAGGTTCCATTAGTCAACATGAGCTAGAAAGAAAGAAACTTGGGATAAATTCAGAAACTGCCAAATGGCATCCTGAGCCAATTATGTACTGAATTTCCCTATTCTGGGAAATTTTGGTGCCTTTTCTTTATAATGTGTAGATTCAACAATACGAGTAAAAATATACTCCCTTTGGGACACCGTCTGTAGAGAAATATAAATACAGTCAAAAGTGTTTAACTAGAAATACATTTTAAATAACAATACGTACTAATGAGAAATGTTTCATGTGATGCACTCAAAGGTAACTATTTTCTCTCCGAATTGACTGAAGGCTTCTATTGTGCGGGGACTGTGTAATCAACACTATAGTCAGGAACTTCTTCAAACTGTCCAAACTGCAATATTTTCAATGCAGTTTAGGCCTCTCGCTCATCATCAGTGGAAATGGAAAACTAAATGTATTCTCAGAAATATCATATATTTAAATCAATAACCTTTGGGACGATACACCTGGACTCTATTTAAAATAGCCAGAAAAATACAACAATTTCCTAGGAATAACCATAACAAGTAATTACCATATTGCTCTGAAGAAATCATAAAACTTTACTGAGGACTATAAAAGAAACTTGAATAAATGGAGAAATATATGATAGGTCTGAATATTAAAGCTGAATGTTGCAAAAAATAATAGTTCTTTCTAAATCAGCATGTGGGTTTAATATGATCCAATTAAAAACTGAGTGGAATATTCTTAAGGTAACTCATAAGTTTATCAGAGTAAATGAATAAGAATATTCAAGGAGGTGTGCCTGGTTGGCTCAGTCAGTTAAGCGTCTGACTCTTGGTTTCAGCTCAGGTCATGATCTCACAGTTTGTGGGATCAAGCCCCACATCTGGCTCTGCACTGACAGGGTAGAGTCTGCTTGGGATTCTCTATCTCCCTCTCTGTCTCTCTCTGTCTCTGTCTCTCTCTCTCACACACACACACAAACATACACACACACACACAGACACTCTCTCTCTCAAAAAAAGTTAAAATAAACTTTAAAAAAGAATATTCAAGGAAACTGTGCAAGAGAATGATACTAAGTAAACTTCCCTGTGTTGATAACATGTATCACAAAATATAACAATGAAAACAGTGTGGCATGAATAACTATTGATAGCTCAGAAACAGATAAAAGAATTGAATAAACAATAAATTTGGCATCACAGATTAGTTCAAAATAAATACTCCATATATTGCAGAGAAGACAAGTCAATTTTGAAAAAAAAGGGGGGGGAGGCTCAAATGAAGTTCATGTCAACTCTTCACCAAATAAAGACAACATGGGTATTTGGAACACAGGTATGTTAAATATAAAAATAGGAATAGTCTTAGTGTTTTAGAAGCTATATAGCAACATCAGTATGATTTTCCTAAAAATAACATAAAGAATCACAAGGGAAAATCAGTATAACTTATGGCACCAAAACCAAAAATCTTCTCTCGTCAAAAGACATCATGAGTTGTTAATTTAAGCCATTCTGAGAGGTGTGAGGTGGTATCTCAGTGTGGTTTTGATTTGTATTTCCCTGATGATGAATGACGTTGAGCATTTTTTCATGTGTCTGTCAGCCATCTGGATGTCTTCTTTGGAAAACTGCCTGCTTATGTCTTTTGGCCATTTCTTCACTGGAGTATATTTTTGGGCATTGAGTTTCTAAGTTCTTTACAGATTTTGGATACTAACCTTTTATCTGATATGTTATTTGCAAATCTCTTCTCCTATTCTTTTGGTTGCCATTTAGTTTTGTTGATTATTTCCTTCACTGTGCAGAAGCATTTTTATCTTGATGAGGTTCCAAAAGTTCATTTTTTGCTTTTGTTTCCCTTGCCTCCGCAGACATGCCAAGGAAGAAGTTGTTGTGGCCAAGGTCAAAGAAGTTGCTGCCTGTTTTCTCCCTTAGGATTTTGGTGGTTTCCTGTATCACGTTTAGGTCTTTCATCCATTTTGATTTTATTTTTGTTTTGTTTTTTAAAATAGTTTATTGTCAAATTGGTTTCCATATAACACCCAGTGCTCTTCCCCACAAGTGTCCTCCTCCATTACCACCACCTCCCTTCCCCCTCCCCCTCTTGAGTTTATTTTTGGGTATAGTGTAAGAAAGTGGTCTAGCTTCATTCTTTTACATGTCACTGTCCAGTTTTCACAGCACGATTTATTGAAGAGACTGTCTTTTGTCCACTGGATACTCTTTCCTGCCAGATGTCCATTGAGTGATGAATGGATAAAGAAGATATTCTTTACACATTCATACACACAACGGAATACTACTCGCTGATGAAAAAGAATGAAATCTTGCCATTCGCCACAATGTGGTTGGAACTAGAGTGTATTATTCTAAGCAAAATAAGTCAATCAGAGAAAGACAAATAACATATAATTTATTCTTATGTGGAATTTAAGAAACACAACAGATGGACATAGGGGAAGGGAAGGAAAAATAAGATAAAAACAGAGAGGGAGGTAAACCATAAGACACTCTTAAATACAGAGAACAAACTGAGGGTTGTCAGAGGGGTGTTGGGTGGGGGAATGGGCTACATGGGGGATGGGCATTAAGGAGGACACTTGCTGGGATGGGCACTGGGTCTTATATGTAAATGATGAATCACTGGGTTCTACTCCTGAAACCAAGACTACACTATATGTTAACTAACTTGAATTTACATTAAAAGAAAAAAAGGCATTGTATAAAATTTGAAAAGCAATGAGCAGCTTTTTAACTTCTGATACAGTCTTTGGCCAGCAGTCCATCCCTGAAGCTCTCCCAGTTTCCCTTACAAACTCTTCAAAGCCACAGAAAAGATAACACCAAAACCCAAGACTGACAGCCAGCATGTTACCAGAGTCCTGGAGGAATTCCTACTAATTTATCTAACTTATAGGACTAACCTGACAAAATGACAGGCAGCTGACCCTGAAACAAGTTTTTCCTTTGAAAGAAAAAGGACAGATTTGGCAGGCAGATTCTCTGTATCTCCCCCATGCCTGTGGTTTACTCAGAAGTCCAGAGTTGACCCCAAGCAGAACACCAGGCCTTGCATTCCCTCCCAGATGTGGAGCTAGAACTCATGAGCTGCAAGATCATGACCTGAGCCAAAGTTAGATGCTCAACCAACTGAGCCACCCAGGTGCCCTTAGGAACCACATTTTTCACAGTGTATGATAACAGAACAATTTGATAGCTCTTTACATTATGAAATAGGACTAAATTTATCAAGGGGCACTTGGGTGGTTCTGTTGGCTAAGTGGCCGACTCTTGACTTTGCCTCAGGTCCTGATCTCACACTTGGGTTCGTGAGATCGAGCTCCCTGTTTGGATTTGCAGTGACAGCACAGAGCCTGCTTGGGATCTTCCCTTCCTCTCTCTCTCTGCACCTCTCAACCTATCCCATGCATGTGCTCTCTTTCTCAAAATAAAAAAATAAAAAAACAAAAAAAGGACTAAAATCTATCAAGATCTTGCCTAAATATTGTTAAGAATTTGTGATAATGCAAAAAAATAGGATGTTTTATTTATGTTTTAATTTTGAGACAAAATTATACAATTATATAATTACAGAGCAGTTCTGAGATCAGTGTCCCTTAATATTACCCTTGGATAAATTCACCCACTTCTCTCTACTCCTTCCCCATCCTTGACCCCTGCGAACCCCTGGCAATCACTAATGTATTCTCATTACTTTTTTCTTCATTTCAAGAATGTTATGTAAATGCAACAGTACAGGTGAGCATATCACTAGATTTTCCTTTTTACTAGGCTGGATGAACAAAAGGCCAACCTTTGAGAAACATTGCATTAGGAAATATTCAATTCCATGATACTTTGTAGTTTTCCTCTGTAACTTCTATAGTGATTGGAATTTTTTTTTTTTTTAATTTATTTTTGAGAGACAGACAGCACAAGCAGGGAGGGTCATAGAGAGAGGGAGATACAGAATCTGAAACAGGCTCCATGCTCTGAGCTGTCAGCACAGAGCCCAACAGCATAAACTGTGAGATCATGACCTGAGCTGAAGCCGGATGCTTAACTGACTGAGTCACCCAGGTGCCCCATGATTGGAATTTTCAATTCTCCCACTACAGGGACACATTTATACTACTTACAAATGTTAAAGAGATGATGGAATATGTTCAGTCCAACAGAATGGCTCTAGACGTACCTTTGGAAGATGCTGATCATTATTTCCCAAGCAGGCAAATCACCATGATTATAGAGAGAAACAGATTCCATGCCACTTAAAAAAATATTTTTTCATGTTTATTCATTTTTGAGAGAGAGACAGACAGAGTGCAAGCAGGGGAGGGGCAGAGAGAGAGGGAGACACAGAATCTGAAGCAGGTTCCAGGTTCTGAGCTGCTAGCACAGAGCCCGACTCGGGGCTTGAACCCAAGAACTGGGAGATCATGACCTGGGCCAAAGTCAGACGTTGAACTGACTGAGTCACCCAGGCTCCCCTCCATGACACTTTTTAAATGTTGTTTGTCTAGCTGCTTCTAATACTTCCAATTTCTGGGAAAAGCAGGGTAGCACGCTAGATGAATACTAGATGCTACTCTGCTATGTTTTGCTTGGACACAGCAGAAATTATGCTGCCTAGAATTTCTAGGAAACTGTTCTGTAATCTTGCATAGTTGACAGTGAACTGAGTCAAGGTAATCCAATTGCCTTGTCTGTTGCTAACCACTGAGTCTGGACACAGTTTTCCTCATGCATAGGTGAGTAAAGAGAAGGAAATAGTAAAACATGGTAAATAAATATCACTCTGATCACTCCAGAAAGAAAGCCCTTAATATATTAATAGAAACAAATTAAATCCAAGATTTTTAGAAATATTTAAGAATAAGTTTTCCACTGATAAAAGGAGTTTAGCATACCAACTGTCTAATTTCAACAGAAAAGTGGAAAATTGTTTTTAAAAAGTGAAAACAGATCAAATTTTCATTGGTGATCAAAGAAAGGATGTAAGGTAAACACAACAACATTATACTTTATCAAATGGTCAGTTTATTTTTTGGTATTAATTGCAGTGTCTTCAGTAGTATGGATAAATGTTTTAAGTGGTAATGATGAAAATTAAAAAATATGCTAGTTAGTGGGAAATTATCTGACATACACAAAAAGCCTTATACATAGTTATACCTTTGGCCAGTAATGTCATTTTGTAACCCTGTCCTAAGGTAATAATCAGAGAAATATAAAGTGCATCATGTGTAATATTTTCCATATTTATATTTCCAATAAATTATAAATAATATAAAATTTCAAATGTATAAATATTTAATGTAACTTTTGTACATTCATATCATGAAATATGTGGTCTTTAAATGCCAAATTTTAAATAATATTTTATGAATTGGCAAAATGCTTATAATACAATGCATTCCCATAAAAATCAGGATAAAAACTTTAGTGTAATCCCAATTTCAAAATGGATTTACATGTAAAGAAATTTTATGGGAGCCCCTGGGTGGCTCAATAGGTTGAGCATCTGACTTCAGCTCGGGTCATAATCTAATGGCTCTTGGGTTCGAGCCCCACATTGGGTTCTGTGCTGATAGCTCACAGCCTGGAACTTGCTTTGGATTCTGTGTCTCCCTCTCTCTCTACCCCTCCCCTGTTCATGCTCTATTTCTCACTCTTCCAAAAATAAATAAACATTAAAAAATTTTTATGTAAATTCATAATTATAGTGCTGTTTCCAATGATAAAAAGCGAAAAAAAATTTGCCAAGTTTCCACCACAAAGTTTTGTACTGTAAGATAACCATAGCATGTAACATTATGTATCTACTAAAAATCATGTTTAAAAATTAATGAGTTGACAAATTGCTTATAATATAAAAAGTGGAAAAAGTCAGTATAATAAATTGTATATAGAGTATGTTTCTTATAACAAAATAAACATAAATGCATATATGCATTTTACTGCAGAAATAAGTGCATAGAATAAATACTAAGGAAATATAATGAATGGCCAACAGTGCTCTTTGCTCGGTGGTTAGATTAGTTTCATGTGCCATTTGTTTTTGGGTTTTTGTTGTTGTTGTTGTTTTATATTTTGCATAATTTCATTTGGTGTTTTTAAAATTTTTGCAGTGAACGTGAATTAGCTTAATTACCAGGAGAATAAACTGTGTGTGCTGAAGGTATGTATGTGTGTGTTCCCCCAAATATTTATTTGTATTTACACATATGTATTTTATTTATGTTCTTCTCTGTCTATCCATCTATGTATCTATTAGCAACAGAAGACAAACACACGTACACACACATTATAGTCAGTTATGCCAGAGACCATGTTCATGGCCATTATTTGTTCTTGGTTACAAAATTGCTATGTATTATTCTAGGATCCTCAAAGTAAAATCTTGAGTTCTTTTTTCTTCCATGTCCTTTTTAAAGGAAACCACTTTGTGTTCCAAGAATGTTTAAAAATTTTTTTTCATTGAATAAATGAAAAAATTTTTTTCAATTATTTCTAAAGTACAAACCATTGTAGAGAGACCACTGGGTAATTACTAATAACATGTACACAGGCAAGCACTGAACTCTAATTAATTTATTCTGTAACATGACTTGAAATTGGAAGCTAATTTTAGCTACATGAGATGCATGTTGTGTCATATTTTCTTTCTGTATTTGCAACTGTAACCAAAAGACTTTGTGGGAGGCATTGTTTTCATTAATTCAAGAATAAAGGCTCTGTATTTGTCTTCCTACCAGCGGAAATGAGTTAAAGACAGTAGAAGACCAATTAGCAAATGGCACATATTAAGTAAGTCCAAAGCCAAGGAATGGATGGGAGCCAAAATGAAGAGACTGTCTAGGCTTCCGTGGCCAACGCAACAGATTTAATGCAGTGTGAGGTGTGCACGTCTTCTCGTGCGTCCCTGGTTGGAGGCTGATCCTGGATTTGGTTGTAGAAAATGAATATGGGGGCATCACTTGTGCATCTGTTAAAATGAGACATAATGCTCTTATCCAACAGTATCCCCAATTCCAACATATTAGACAAGGCTGATAAAAATGATTTTGGCAAAAACAGTCACTGTCTCCTTTATGCTTCAGTTTACTTGAAATTATTATGAAGACTTGTATTGATGCTGAACATCCCAAAATTCTCAAATTATGAAACCACTGAGTTTTCTCTCTTAAAGAACAAATGAGAAGTTTGTTTAGGAACAAAAATGGGGAGACAAATTGTATTCTTGAGGTCTGGGTATGAAAGCTGCATCATTGTTCTTTATGACGTAAAAACACATTTGATTTATTATTGAATGTGAAGGAGATTCACTTGTCCATTTCACCCAAGAATTTCCAGCCTTTGTTGGGGTACTGTTCCCCTGTGCACTGTAGGCTATTTGGTAGCATCTCTGGCCTCCCCCCACCACATTCCAGTAGCAGGCCTGGTTTTAACAACCAAAAAGGTCTTCGGATATTACCAAAATGTTTCCTACAGGATAAAAATCTCTACCAGTCAAAAACTCCTGCATTAATTCATCAGTCAAATCTTAAAATTTTTGAGATTTTACTTTGCTTTTTTAAATATTTTTTTAATGTTTGTTTATTTTTGAGAGAGAGAGACAGAGCATGAGCAGGGAGGGGCAGAAAGAAAGGGACAGAATCCGAAACAGGCTCCAGGCTCCAACCTGTCAGCACAGAGCCCAATGTGGGGCTTAAACCCACAAACCAGGAGATCATGACCTGAGCCGAAGGCAGATGCTTAATCGACTGAGCCACCCAGGAACCCCAAGATCTTACTTTGCGTCTACCACTGTACTGAGTGCAGAGACTGAACTAAATAAAATGCAGTCTTGGGGCACCTGGGTGGCTCAGTCATGGGAGCATCTGACTTCGGCTCAGGTCATGATCTCACAGTTCATGAGTTCGAGCCCCACATCGGGCTCATTGCTATCCGTGAGGAACCTGCTTTAGATCCTCTGTCCCTGTTCTCAGCCCCTCACCCTCTCACACTCTCTCAAAAATAAATAACATTTAAAAAAATGTAGTCTTGTCTTCAAAGAGGTCAATTTCTACCCATGAACAGACAAAGAATGGATGTTATGTAAGTCTATGTGTAAGTATAAACAGATGATGTGTAAGTATATATGATGTGTAGGTACATATTTGTTCACTTCACCTGAACAATCAGGAAAAGATCCCTAGAGAGACAAATGCAAGTTTTTGAGTTCTAAAGAATGAGTAATAGTTAGCCAGGTTAGGAAATTATACACATTTATATATAAATTATACAAATTATATATTTAGAAGCTACAGGGTGAGTGGTCGGAAGTCCAAATATCGCACTGCAGTTTAGTATGTAATAGAAACACTGCTCGTTCCTGTCCTCCTAGTCACCTCTGCGCTTTTTCTCAACCAGAAGGGATATGGGAGGAAGTTTTATAATTCAGGTTCTGAGCCACATCTTCATCACACGAGAGCAGAGGTTGTCATATAATAAGATATTATACATTAATATAAATAATTAGATTAAAGATGTGCCTGAAGCATCAGGTCAGAAAACAGCTCAACTTGAGGATTTATCAGATGTAAACCTGAGTTGACAGAGGCCAACAGGCAAAGAAGATTCCTGGAATTTTGGTCACAGTTAGTTACAAGGGAACCAAAAAAAAAAAAAAAAAGTTCATGTTCATGACGTAAGCAGGAAGAGGGAGAGCTGAGTGTCTAGTGTTGAGGTGTGAACTTTCTCAGCACTTTGCTTTCTTATTAATCTCACACCAACCAAATAAGACACTTTGGCTCCACTTGAAGTTAGAAAAAAATGTCCTGGTGGGCCATAAAAAGTAGCATGAAATCATAGGTAGATATGTGATGAAGTTAGTGAAGATGAAGCTTCAGGACACCTCAGGGCCTTTTCTAAGAATCTGGAGGTGAGGGGGTCCTAGAAAAGCATTCTCATCATCACATGATTTTGTAAAATTTGTAGAAATAAGCTCTTCTGACTGAAATCTACAAAGATGCCCATCATTTTACATTCCAACTTCCCTTCATCACATCTCTACTTGTGTAGGGTACATCCGAAGCCCCTCTCTCTTGCGGACTCCTGTTGAGTGAAAGCACACCCAGGAATGCACTTAGTTTGGTTTCAGGGGGATACGCTTATTTGGTGCGCAGCCACTCCCATCAATGGTTAAAGCACCACTAAGTCTAAGCCCATGAGTGGCTTTGGAAACATCCCTTCCTAATGTGTCATCTCATTTGGTGCAGAGATGCCAACCCTGATACTGCTGCTACCACACACACACACACACACACACACACACACACACGCACGCACAGTTTGGGTAGTGGAGAAGAAACAAAGCTCACCAGAGAGGGAACCAAGTGGCAAATCATATCAAGCCCCCTTCCCCATTTCTTCAGATATCATTGTGCTATTCTGTGCATTGCTTCTCTTTGGTGTGGAGAGCCGGAGCTGCCTGGTCTGAAAAGTGAACTGATTTCTGACTGGCCTGGGTAGGGGCACCCAGATCCCGAGGTGGCTGGCCAGGATACCTGTGAGATCGGGGCATTTATCTTCTGGGGCTTCTGCCTGAAATCCACATATCCTTGGCCTCCTCCTCTTCCCTAGAGGCAATACCTCATTTAAATCACTTATAGGAAAAGCCTAATCTTCAGGTCTGTTTCCAAGAAACCCAGTCTGATATAAGCCAAAACTATTTGGGATGTTTGTAATATTTATCACCCCTTTACAATTCTAACTCAAGGTGATTTAGTTTGTCACTACAAGTAAACATTTGTTCTTATGCCTAAGTCTGTCAGGTTGTGCTCTTTTTCTTGAAGAAGGATACTCAAACTGTATAAGGTTCAGATCTTTCAAAGCCAGGACCTGCCCTGCGTGGATTAGAACAGGACTGGAGTGTTATCTATACAGGGTATGGGGGAGGGGAAACTCAAACCCAGAGTCAAGGAGAAGGTGAAATATCAGTCTTCGCAAACATGCTATGAAAGCACATGTGCACTCTCCAGCCTAGAAAATCCAAAACAGTCCTTGGACATCCTTGATCTAAATCCATATTACTGACCATACTTCATACACTAAGTGGAGACGTACAGCATACTTTTTAAGGCGATAGGTACATGAATATTTGGCCAGTTATTTAGCTAGCCATACTCCAGGAGAAACCAAGAAACACTTGAATTATAGAAAGTGAAATCCAGAAGTGAACAGCACTAATAACAGTTTGATATCCGAAGAACAAAGGTAATTAGGTATCACATTCTTTTTTAGAAAAATTTTTAAAATATTTATTATTGAGACTGAGAGAAACAGAGCATGAGTGGGGGAGGTGCAGAGAGAGAGGGAGACACAGAATCGGAAGCAGGCTCCAGGCTCTGAGCTGTCAGCAAAGCTGACAATGTGGGGCTCGAACCCACAAACCATGAGATCATGACCTGAGCCAAAGTTGGATGCTTAACTGACTAAGCCCCCAGGCGCCCCAGGTATCACCAGTCTTAAATGTAATGATTTCATATAATCTATGCACTCTGTTTTCCTAGAAGTCCCAAAGTTTTGTTAATAAGATTAATATTTAAAATTCCACTGCATTTGAATTAGATACAAAGGAGGTTCTGCTTTGAATATCATCTTCTGAACCCTAGTATGCAAGTTTATCACTGAAAAATGTTAATGTTTTATTTATAATAGTTTTCTTAGGACGTTACTACACACTTAAAATTGAGTGAGTTACTTAACCTGATTAATTCCCACAAGAAAACTTTCTCTTTTATCTATGTCTTAGAGAATTTTGTATGAATTATGTGATCCTTAAAAGATCTTTAAGTACAACTATAAAATCATGTGGATCTGAAGAATAGCCAAAGTCTGATAATTTGAATATCTTCCATAAATGTCCATTAAGTTTGCTAATATTTTGAGTCATTTCTTTAAGTACTAGGGATAAGTCATTTAGGAAAAATAATCTTGATGCTGATGTTTTTACATTTCTTAGAGAACGATTTACAGATATTTAATCATAATTTTATACTGTACTAAATCAATTTGTCACATATTTTAAAACTATCATATCCATCTTAGCATACCTAAGCATTTTTTTCACTTTTACCTCTTTTTCTCATGTACTGAATATTTTTTAAATATATGAACCTCATCACTAGTTCCTCATTTTAAATGTCAATGTTATTCATGCTTTTCTTGGCATTCTCATTTTGAATCTACTTGTTGTAATTGTTACTTGTATAGAAATACACGTGCTTAAGGGTCTACATTTCCTATGACCACAATTTGTATTATACTCAACATGTTAATATACATATTGTTCTCATTAACATTACTTTCATAAGAGCTGATAATTATGTTAGAAATTTACTCTTGAACCATGAAATCGTTGAGAAGATGTCTTCTTTTTCATTATGATGGGATACTTGATTTACATATTTATCCTCTACCTAATTTATGTTGTATTAGACTAGGAAAGGGGGCCTACAGGGAGCTTAGTTTTGTGACCTGCACAAGTTTCCTTTGAATCTATAATATGAAAAAAATGTTTTTAATATCCAAAGATTCTTACAAAGGATGGAGTAGAAATTTGGTATTATTCTCAACATTACCCTTGTCTGTTACATTTTTTTCAAATCACTCACAAATTCATTTATTGTCTACTGAATCTCTCAAGTGGCTTAGGAAAGCCTTTCTTCTGCTTTTTTATTCCATAATTCCTATCAGCTCTGATTTTTTTATAAAACATTTCAATGTATTTTGTACATCTTGGATTCATCCTCCTATGTCTCATTTTTCCTTCCTTTATATTTTTTTTAAATCTTTTTGTGGTTTAACTTTTTGTTTATTTCCTACTTCATTGACTTGATGTTTTCTAGTACCTCAGCTAGACTTCTACGTGATCATTTCTATTGTAAATTTACCAGTTTCACATGGGTGTCATGTCCTTGTTAATCCTTATATAGATGTAGATTTGAATTTATGAATAGTTTTCTGTTGCAATCTCAATAAAAATTCCACCAGGTCTTTTTCTGGACAAAGTTACAAACGGATTCTGTCATTTACAGGGACAAGAAAGGATCAAAATTATTCAACGTGATTGTGGAAAGGTGTAACAAAGCTAGAGGATTTATGTGACTGCATCAACAGATTGACTCCAAAGTGAAAAGTTATCAAGAACATGTAGTAGCAGCTTAGGAACATACAAATGAAACAAGGAAATAGGGGATTCAGAAACAGACACATATATGTGTGGATAAAAGTAACAGAGTAGAGGAAAGAAGCTTTTGATTTTTTTTTTAAATAAATCAACATGGAAAAGTTGAACATTGTTTTGTAAATACCAGTGTATCTAGCTTCCTTTGGGAATTACAGATATAAATGTGAAAGGTAAAATCAAGAAGTTTGCCAGAAGATAGCCAGGGGTAAATATCTTCATGATATTTAAAGAGAACTTAAAGAGAACATAAAAAGTATTTGCCATAAAAGTTCCAATCAAAATCTATAGGGTATCAGAATAAATAAAAAACAAGATCCATTTAGAGGCTGCCTATAAGAGACTGATTTTAGACCTAAAGACACCTGCAGACTGAAAGTAAGGGGCTGGAGAACATTCTATCATGCTAGTAGACATCAAAAGAAAGCTGGAATAGCCAAGCTTAGATCAGACAAAGAAGATTTCAAAACAAAGACTGTAACAAAAGAGGGAGTAATACTCTGCCATCAAGAAGAATGAAATCTTGCCATTTGCCATGACATGGATGGAGCTAGAATGTATTATGCTAAGTGAAATAAGTCAATCAGAGAAAGACAAATATATTATCTCACACATATGTGGCATTTAAGAAACAAAACAGATGAACTTATGGAATGGTGGGGGGTGGGCAGAGAAGACAAAGAAACAAACCACAAGAGACTCTTAATGATAGAGAACCAACTATGAGTTGAGAGAGGAAGGGGGGGGATGGGCTAGATGGGTGATGGGTACGGAGGAGGGCACTTGTGATGAACACTGGGTGTTGTATGTAACTGAGGAATCACTGAATTCTAATCCTGAAATCAATATTACTCTGTATGCTAACTAACTACAATTTAAATTAAAATAAATTAAAACAAAAACAAAAATGAAACAAAATAAAGTTTCCACCATAAAGGAAAGGGTCAAAAACTAGATTACATTAAAATCAGGAACATCTCGGGGCTCTTGGGTGGTAAAGCATCTGACTTCAGCTCAGGTCATGAGCTCACAGTTTGTGAGTTCGAGCCCCGCATCATGCTCTCTGCTGTCAGTGCAGAGCCTGCTCAGATCCTGTATATCCACCCCCCCACCCTTTCCCTGCTCTCTTTCTTTCTCAAAAGTAAATAAAGATTTTTTAAAATTGGGAACATCTGTTTAACAAAGCCATACGTAAGAAAAGGAAAAGGTGGGCCAAAGTTTTAGCTCTGATGGGTGAAGAGCTTAAACATCATTCCTGTACTCATTACAAGAAAAAAAGCTGAAAAATGAAAGTAAAAAATCAACAATTTTTCTTCGGGTTAGCAGACAGTGGAGGGCACAGGACAAACCGCTATCCAAAAGAGACAACTCCAGCCCAGGCTCAGAGGCTGCAGACACAGCATTTGGCAGAAACATTTAAAAGGTAAGTGAGAAGCTACTCCGCCTCCTGTAAAACTCCAGGCTGAGTGGAACCGGCTTGAGGATTAGGAACTCCTGGGGGCCCAGTTTCAGGAGGGTCCCCACTTTTCGCATGCCTTCCCTCCCTGAGCCCACCGACGGTAAAGATCACAGGAAATACCCTCGTGCTTCATTCAGGCAAGAGCAGGAAAACTGTAACCACTGCGAAATACTCTCAGAACTCACTATTTTAAGGTCTGTCCTCAAGAGAAGCTCCATTACTAGAGTCTTTCCTGAATTAGACGAAGGAAAATTAAGCAAATCCAAACCCTTCTGTCTTCCCCATCCCATGAAAAGGGAGACTTAAAAAAATTTTTAATATATTTTTTATGTTTTATTTAATTTATTTTTGAGAGACAGAGAGAGACAGCATGAGCAGGGGAGGGTCAGAGAGGAGGGAGACACAGAATCCGAAGCAGCTCCAGGCTCTGAGCTGTCAGCACAGAGCCTGACATGAGGCTCAAAACCACGAACCATGAGATCATGACCTGAGCTGAAGTCAGACTCTTAACTGACTGAGCCACCCAGGCACCCCAGGGAGACTCTTTTTTAAAGGGCTAAGAAACACTTCAGAAGGTCACAGCTCAAGGATTCAGGTCCACTACAAATATCTGAGATTTAATCAAAGATTAGAGAATGAATGCTTCCCTTCCCAGTACCTTCCCACCACATCCACAGGGTCACAGTGACAACAGTGGTCGCCAACTCCCAGCTGCAAGCCTCTGATTCAATTTCAGAAGAAGTTCTTAGGGAAACCAACCAACCAACCAACCAAACAAAACTAAAAAACTAAAAGCCCAAAACCAAACCCAAACGAAACCAAACAAACCAACAACAGGATAACAACACAAGCGGGAACTAGAGGCTTTATCATCTACGTAGAAAGTTCCAAAGAATCCAAAAAAAAAAATTCATGGCACTAATGAGCAATTATAGAAAGCTCTTATGTTTAATTCCCAGGCTTTATTTTTTAATTTTTATTGTTGGGTGGTCCTTTTGATTTAGTTACACCCCAAGGCTCAACCATTGCTTCTCATTATATAACTACTGCTTTATAGCTAGGTTTTTTTTCTAGAAGTAGTCACATGTTATGCTGAAGCCAAATATCTCCCTCAAAACATTACATTATTATATTTAGCCCTTACCATTGGCAAAGACATCTCCCATTCTCCAAGACAAATTCATCTGAGCAATGTCAGTATCTTTCACTGTTGCTGCGGCTCAGCCAAAGCCACCCTGATCCAAACTGATTGGGGGTAGAATCACTTAAGAACTCTCCTTCCCAAAGTTCTATAGGATCATTTTGCTGTAGTTTCAAATACAAAAAGGAGAAAGAACTTTCGATAAGTCTCAACTAGACCAAAAGTCTTACAAAGCATTTTCCCTAAGTTGATTGTGTTACGTATATGTAACTAAGACAGACTATGTGGAAGCCATCTCCCCAAGGCAACCACTTATACAGGACTATGTAGAAAGAGGTTGGCACACTTTCTCACCAAAAGCAAGGGAAGTAGGTAGACCGATAACTAGGTACACAGAAGTTCGTCTCTGGTAGGCTGTACTATTACATTATCATTCGATGGTAACGAACTACAAACAGGATAGCTTCCTTGACTATTACTGCATTCGCAATAAAAGAAGTCACTTAATATATCCTAATCTCATAAACTTAAATATATCAACAAAGGCATTACAAAACTCCTTTAATAGATACAAGACAGAGAGTATAGTCAATAGTGCAGTATGGTGACAGATGGCATCTACTACATTTGTGGCAGAGCATAACCCTATAGGTTTACTGAATCACTATGTCGGACACTATGTTGGAAACTAATGTAACATTGTGTGTCAACTATACTTTCATAAAAAAAAAAA
>NC_043711.1:99325662-99406335 GCF_006229205.1 Suricata suricatta | reverse complement strand
CCCTTGAAGTGTTTCTATTTGTGCTAATAATTCAAGCAAAACACAGAGGGCTCTTGCAGGAGTAGCCATTAAATGAAGCTCTGTTGTTTTCTGACAAGGTGTTTCCAGAAAAGGTTCCCTTAAAGCCCTAGTCCACCCTTGTCTGCACTTCTGTTTCTGATCATACACTTTTATCGATTCCTGGCATCTCTTCTCAGACACGGGCACTTAAAACACCCCTGAGGACCCCCCTCTCATTTCTCTTGCTGATCCTAGTTTCTGTAAAGTTTCTTCCTGGGACATGGCTGCTATTATTTCTTTTGGTAAAATTCTACTTCTCCCCGGAATTTAAAATACAGTAAAACCTGGGATGGTGAGTAACTTGTTCTGTGAGTGTTCCACAAGACAAACAAACATTTCTAATAAATTTAACTTGATAAACGAGCGATGTCTTGCGATACGAATAGTATGTGACAGCGAACATCACGTGATCACAGCTGAGCCAATGGTTCTTCTCTTTCTTTCACTCCCTCTCTCTCTCTCTCACTGCAGGATTGTGGGTGACTGTCTCCCATGCTCAGATACTCAGTCTCAGCCCACGGTGTTTGGCAGAAATCAGTGACTTTTCAGTACGTTGGAAGGTGCCCACAACTGGCTCTAGTTTATGTTTTGTCACTTCTAAGCACCTATGGACAGTCCTTTGCTTCTCCATATAAGAGTGAGCCTAGGAATGCTTTGCTTCCTTCTAGATCAGGCTTCCTGCATACAGGTCCTTCCCTCTGCTGCCTTATTGCCAGTTACACTGAATACGGTAGATGACAAGTTTTTTAATATTGTACTGTAGTCACCATCTGTGTGAGTGTAGACAGTGGTCCCCATGCACGAAAAGATTCCATCGAGCCAATAGACAGCAGTGATTCATTAGTGATCATGAACGTCATCCTGCACACTAACCCTCCTCTCTCTTGCCTCCCTCACCCCAGCCACGGAGGCTTTCAGAGGGAAGTGCAGGCTAATTTGTTTATTTTTCTTTATATTTTGTATTTTATCATTTTGGATTATATTACAGTATTGTAATCATTTATATATGAATAGCTTGGGGTTGTGGAACGCATCATCTGAGTTCCCGTTACTTCTTACAGGGAAATTCACTTTGATATACAAGTGCTTTGGACGACACGCATGTTTCTGGAATGAAGTGTGCTCACAAACCAAGGTTTGTGAAATCATACAAAATTTGTAATAAGTAGGGAAATTACATCAAATGCCCTTACACCCAGGAAGAAAATGGATGACCATGTAAGATCTATTTTGCAAAGAGATCAAGAAGGGATAACAATCACTTACAATCGGCCAAGCTTTTGTCTTCACAAGAATCAGCAGGTTGCAGTGGGTAAGACAAGGATGCAGGCAGTGAACTCCGTTGCCTCGCTGCTCTTTGGGTAACTGACTCAACTTCTGGAAGCTTCAGTTTCTCCACTGGAAACATGCAGCCCATACAGAACCTATCACTGAAGGCTGTGGTGAGTAATAAGCGAGCCTGTCCGTGAAAACGCTCTTACACAGTGTGTGACACAAGAGAATTCATTCAGTAAGTGTCCGCTGCCCTATTATTTTATACTGTCATTGCTATTGTTATTCTTGTGCTGCATACACATCAGTCTAGATGTCTGGTTCCATTTGTTCAACGACTCAGTGAATTTTTTGAATTCCTATATTTTGAGTAGCTCCCTGATTCCTAACACTATACTTTGGACTAAAAATCCAGTGGTGAATGAGTGGGCTGCTCCACCCCAACAGACTCTAAGCCAGGGGTGGATGACAGTCCGCTGAGGCCAAAGACTTGGAGACAGGGATGGAGACACAAGATTACTGGGGAACCCACGTACTGGGGGTCCAGGAGCAGCCGACCGGAAGAAGCTCCTGAGATCTACATGCAGTGAGCTTTTATAGCCTAGCAACTGAGCCTAGCAACTATCTGTAGCCTCTCCCTCCTGCAGAGGCAGCGCTAGGAGGAGATCAGGCCGGCTGGCCAGACATTCTTTGTTACAGAGGGGATGCCCAGGGTGGCCACCTGCCGAGTCCCTGACCTTGAACGCCGAACTACACATTCTTCTACACATTCTGCTTGATGGGAATAGAGGGAGCGTGCGATCTTTACATTCTCAAGCCCGTGATTAAGAGGGGCATTCACGGCGTGCTTGCACAAACCCGCCTTTGAGAGCGCATCATAGGACAAGACAGTATGGTCTCCGCCCTGATCAGAGTTCTGTGCCTTTGCCAGCCGGCTTACCATGAGACAGCACGGGTGCATAAAGCGGGCCAGCACGTTGTTGTTTTCCCTCCCCAGAGAGTCTAAGCGAGTCCCGAGATCATGCTAGGAAAAAAGGAAACGGACTTTGTATCCACATGCTAACCATGTCCCATGCCTGGCGCTTGGCGCTGAGAAGGGTGCGGAGTCCATGGCCGGGCTCACCCAAACGAGGGCACCTCTCACGACACCACCACAGGTGCAGGAGGAGGAGGCCTCCGCACCTCTGATTCGGATTTGCAATGCATTTTGTGGCTGAATGCATGAATTTAAAAATAAATAAAAGAACTGGTAACTCTACAATTCCAGATGAGCTCTTAGTAGGATTTGTCATTCCACGAAGTTGAGCTTTAAGAAAACAAAATTAGTGGCATGAACCCCAGCTGTTGACATTTTCCCCTGCTTCTTGGCGCCCTATTATCTCAGCTGGTCTAAGTCTATCTCATCAATTACCGTAGTTCTGCAGGCGGCTCTCGGGCCACTTAGGCTGACACTTTGAAATATTAGTGGGGAAATGCTGCAGGTGTGGAGGGTTGGCAGCCACCCAGCACAAGTTTGCATCAGCCCAGAATTTTAAAGAGTTTTGTGCACCATCCCTTATGTTATTAAGGCATTGCAATTAGAAGCAAAAACCCTATTTTCTTTGGCAGGCACTTGTTTCATCTATAAAGCTGTCACGCTCGCCGTGAAAAAAGAAACCATCATATTCTAGGATTCTGTTGTGAGTGTGATCATCTCTGCTCCCGCTCTCAAGGAGCACAGCAAGAGCTATGGGTGACAGGTTGACAGGACACTGCCATGCCCACCAAGACAGCCCACTCTGATTTCACACTTCCTGGATGCTTCAAATGCTTCTAGCCTCCACCACGCAGCCCAACATGCAACTCTCTGTGGTCACATTTTCCCGTTGAGTGCTTCTGTGTCACTCTTATTTGCCTTCCTAGATTTTGATCATCTCCTATACACCTGGGTATTGGGCAAGATAATTAGCTAAGATGAAATAAAAATATTGCATCATCAAAATCACTTTTTAGACCCTCTTTTAAAAATATTTTTAAGTTTTTTATTTATTTTTTTGAGAGACAGAGAGACAGTGCAAGCAAGGGAGGGTCAGAGAGAGACAGAGATACAGAATCTGAAGCAGGCTCCACGCTCTGAGTTAGCTGTCAGCACAGAGCCCGATGCTGCAGGGCTTGAACCCATGAACTGTGAGATCATGACCTGAGCTGAAGCTGGACGCTCAACCAACTGAGCCCCCCAGGTGCCCTAGACCCTCTTAATATTAGATGATATTAGGGATTTATTATACATGTTAGAGTGATAGGGAATGGAGGCAATGTGGAGAAAATGAAGTACCTTTGTCAATTCGAAATGCATCCTGGAGCACTGCTGTGCAAAATGATAGGATGTGTAAGATTTTATTTAAAGTAATGTGGCAAAAACTAAAAGTGTGGTGGATAAATAAACCCATGATTGAAACATATTGATAATAATTGAAGCAGGGTAATGGATAGGAGGGGATTTATTATACTGTTCTATCTTTGTAGGTATTCGAATTTTTTTATATTTAGAATGTAAAAAACACTTCAAGTGGCCTATTAAGGACACATACACACATGTAATTTTACTGAGCATGCTTACGCTTACATCTGTGAAGAGTAAACAAACTGAAAACTATGCAGAATTTGATTGTTCACAACCATTTCGACCTTTAGAAACTCTCCAAGTCCACACTGGTGAATCCAGTTCAGTGGATGATCCTACTTCATTATTTGTCATTACATTTTATTCCATATGATGGTTAATTGTATGTGTCAATTTGATGGGGCCACAGGGTGCCCCGATATTTGACCAAACATAATTGTGTAGGGGGGGTATGAGAAGCTGTTTCTGGATGAGATTAGCATTTGAAATTGGGAGACTGAGGAAAGCAGCTTGCGCAATCAACCGAATCTGACGGCACCCACATGAGAGTTCCCAGGCCAGCCTGAGCTCAATCAAACCCCAGATCTGTAAGCAAAACAAGTGATTATTATTGTTTTAAATCCACTGTTTGGTGAGGGTTAGTTGTGCAGAAATAGATAAGAAGAACACAAAGGATGAAAACACATTTCAAGGTCACATCAAGGCAGAGGCCAACTTGAAAAGAGAAGATATATTTTACATACCCGATCACTTCTGGTTGGGGATGCTGCTTAGGCACAATGTTCTTGCTAATTGGCGTCCCCTAGTGCCTGAGTCTATCAGGGACCTCGCTGATTAAGATTCTACAAGCTCAGGGATGTCTGGAGGGCTTAGTCGGTTAAGCATCCAACTCTTGGTTTTAGCTCATGTCAGGATCTCACAGTTCATTAGATGGAGCCCCACGTCTACGCTGTCAGCACAGAGCCTACTTGGGATTCTTTCTCTCCCTCTCTCGGCCCCTCCCCTGCTCACACATGTGTTTGTTCTCTCTCTCTCTCTCTCTCTCTCAAAAGTAAATAAAAACTTTAAAAATGGATATATTTTGAAAAAGATTGTACGAGTTCATTTTCTTGTTCATAATTAAAATAGCTGAACTTATTCATGCTCTTTGGTAACTGTCACTGTTTATTCTTTTCCTTTACTCTTCATGAGTAAGTAGAGAGGGCCCTGGGCCAGGCCTCAGATGATCTGCTATCTAGCTAGTTCTAATGCAGCCAGAGTTTACCAATGGAGAAATTGAACTAAAAATGGCTTGAATTAAAAGGGGGGGGGGCGTGTAGGGAAGAAGAGAGGGAGAGAAAGAGAGAGATTGATTCATTGTACTGTGTTGGGCAACTGAGAATTCCAGGCAACCAATCGAGGGCCTCAACAATGCCATTAGAAATGGATATTTGCTCATTTCTCCTCTCAGTTGACTGCTGTGTTAGCTTCATCAGGACGCGGGTTCTCCTTTGTCGTTTGCAAATAGTCCCCAGCAGTCCCAGGACTGTCCCCAACACCACCCCAGTGGGAAAGAGAGCTCCCCTTTCCTACTCTAAGACGGTTCCACCAATTACATGTTGTCAGCCTGGTTGCGGTCGTAGCGCACATCTAATCCAGTCACCAGCTGTCCAGAGCTGGGCTCCATGTCAACCACTGGACCATGGCATTTGTTGGCTGCGCCAGAGATATTCTGGTCAGCCTCACCCAAAACATATGTGCTGGGAGTTGGGGAGACTATTTCCTAAAATGAAACACCGAGTGACTGTTACATTAGAAAGGAGACAAAAGAGTATATGCCACCTGGACTCTGGGTTTCCTCATCTCACGCAGCCGTCCTGGGCTCCTGATTGCTCATCAGTGAAATTAGAGGATAGTGTTTTGATGGCCAAATCTCTACCCACCCTGAAAGTTGAGGGATTCACAACGATGCAGGCAAAACCTATTCCCGTGAGAGTACGTCAGAAACAGCAGTGTGATGAATTCTGCTGCTGGAGACTGCCACGCCCGGGGAGAGGCAGTTTGAATCCACAAAATAAAGACAAGAGAAGAAAAATCTGAAGTTCTTTTTCTCCCCTCTCCCTGCCTCTTCCAACGAACCACTTGCCAGGGTTGTAAAGTGTGCAGACGGTTCAAGGGTCTCTGGCGACTCCAGTCACCATCTGACTGGAGGAGGAGAGCCAGGGCAGGGTTCTCTGGGTTTCCATACCGCTAATGAAGCCTGTTGGAGGGGTAGCCCCAAGCCTCTCGGTGTGTCCGTGAATCATCCATGGTTCAGAGCACCCAAATCCTGCCAGGCTGACTTACTGAGGCACGGTGTTAGAAATGATTACCAGGCTGGCCCAAGTGCCCCGTGATGCTGAGTGACGCCAGAGTGCTGTCTGCCACGAGGAGTTTTTGGGGTGCATGCAAAGCAGCTCAGTGTGATACGCGAGGACAGGCAGCCAGAAGGTGGTCGGAATGGGACTTCCAGAAATGCAATTAGCCTTCCCTTGCTCCCGCTGCCACCGAATTAATCGGTCTCTTGTTTGATTCACACTTCTGCTCACCCCCAGGAGCCTGCACCTAGCTGTGGGACAAGTTCACACCCTGCGCTTTCCAGGTGCTGAGCAAACCATTTGCACTTGTCACTAGCACTTTTACGTGTGACTCACTGAAGCACAGAATAGAATGTTACCTCTCACACTTCTCTGATTGGCGCACATCCAACTTCCTCCCCAGCCTCTGGCACCGGCCTCCTTGGCCCACTCAGCCATTCCCAGGACTTGGAATTACCCACGAGGAAGCAAGCCAGCCCCCGAGTTCCATTGGAACCCTCAGGTTACTTCTTATTTTTCTTTTGCCTCATATTATCTCCTGTGACAACGAGAACAGTATAGTGAAACCATGAGTGGAAAGAGCCTGATCCGGGCTAGGCACTGCCCGGAGGCTTTCCAAGCCTGATTTAAATCTGCTAACAACTAGTTTCTCCATTTTATAGACAAGGAAACCACTAACTAGATGGTGAGGAAATGAGCCCAAGATCAGGCAAGGGACTCAAACATAAGTCTATTTGAGGCCATAATACATACTTTAATTAGCACGCTGTATTTATTCACACCGCATTAATCTAGTACAGAGGAGGAAGATACTCTGGCTGAGAGAAACAAACTTAAGTCAGACTTGGCCTTGGTACCTCCAAGCCCAGTAACTGTAGAGCTAGTGAGATTGGCAAGTCAGGTGTTTCTGTGACCTGGGAAGTCGGGACACTTCCGGCCTTGATGCCAAGAGCCCAGACAGACTGCTGTCTGGGAGGCCTGAGGGGTTTTGTGCCCATCCCATGCCATGTATGGAGCTGATGATCATTGGGATGTCCTTGGAAGTCCGTGGACTTCCCCATCTCTATCCTGCTGCCTGTCCGCCTCTCCTTCTGGGAGCATCTGGAACCAGAAGAGAGAGGAAGAGAGAGTGACTGTAGCCCAGTGAGTGCAATCAGTTCTGTGAGGCAAGGGGTGGCACCACAGAGATTCTTCTGGAATCTCTGCAGTGTTCATTAGTCCCAAGAGTCACTCCAGGGACGAGGGTCATTCCTGGCTTCACGTCCCGCCTCTCAGGCCACTTCAAGAGTTTAAGAAAATCAATACAATTCTGGTGAAAATGAGGCCCCAGTACAGTGCTTTCGTTGAAAGGTGTGTGTTTTATTATTTGTAGATATCATACAAAACAACTTCTTTCTCCTCTCTGCCTTTACAAAGGCTGCTTGTTCTTTAATCATGACTGAAGTTCACGTGCTGTCACAAAGCTGTCCCTGCTCACTCAGGACAGAGGTCTACCTCTATGCCCAAATTTCGGTATCACCGATACCGTAGTCTCCCATTACTGCGTCCTGCCTGGTCTGTATACTCTGGCAGCTTCGCTTCTGAGTCATCACCTCCTGATTAAATTTGCGGGCATCTACAGTGTGTCCCTTCAGTGCATTTCTTCAGAGGCTCAAACTGAAATGACCACAGGCACGGAGCAGGTGAAGCAGGATGGGCTAATGTGACAGCCTCCCGGATGAGAGGGCAGCTCCTCCACACGAGGCAGAGATTTCCTCACCAAAATATGAACCAGAGTGGCCGCTTCTTATTCTTTTTCCAAAAGAAGCCATCAATTCAGAATGTGTATATATGCGTTATGAATTCTCCCAAATTAAAATTATGTCTCTTCATTTAATTAAAAATAAAACAAGCTTGTAAAGACCAAATAAGATGTCCATGGAACAATTCTGGCTAAAGAGCTACCATTCTGTCCAGAAGGCTAGACAGGAAAGTATACATTTTAAAGTTCATCAGCCAATTGGCAAATATTTATTGCACCTCTGTCTATTGAATGCAATATTGACTAGACTCTGCTTTAACCACAAGGGGGAAATGTTCAACATTTTATTTTATTTAAAACAATTTTTAATGCTTATTTATTTATTTTAAGAGAGAGAGAGAGGAGGGAAGGGGCAGAGAGAGAGGGAGAGAGAGAATTCCAAGCAAGCAGGTTCTGCACTGTCAGCACAGAGCCCTACATGGGGCTTGAACTCATGGACTGTAAGATCATGGCACGAGCCAAAATCAAGAATCACTCACTTCATTGGCTGAGCCACCTAGGCACCTCTCAAGGTTTTATTTTAAGTGTTCAATTACTTTATGCTAGAATTTTCTCATCTAGAAAGTAGGGATGTTAATACAACCAAAGTCACATAGTAAAAGTGAGAATGAATTAAGAAAAATGCATCAAAGTCTGTATACAATGGATGGCACATGAAAGTTACTCAATGAGTAGTAGCAATACTTAATAAAACAAACACAGTAATATTTGTCATAACTGTCATGGTCACAGTAGAAATAATAGTTGTGACTATTTACTGAACACTCATTAATCCCTGCGATTTTCTATGAGAAAGGTCACACGAGTAATTGTGGTGGTGGTAATGGTGTTAGCGACTGAAGAAGGCACAGCTGTGGTCATAATGACAGAAATTACAGAAAGAGCCAAATAGAAATCTATTCAGTGAGAGTAGAAATAGCACTAACAGGAAAACAGACAGCTTGGTCCTTGTATTTTTTGTGTATTCCCCTCACCATTGTGAAAAGTCCATGTGGCGTTGCTGGGCACATAGCATGTTAATAAATTCTTGCTCAGTTGGTTGTTTGTCCCTAGAAACCCAATGGAGCCTAGTTTCTTCTATCCTATTTATTTATACCCAGGAAGGGTTTATAGTGTGTGCCTTTTTTTTTTTTTTTTTTAATATGCCCTCTGATAAGCTATCCTGCTCTACCACTGAAATCTTCACCTAGGAAACAATCTCTCAGGTCTCAAAAACAGAAAGGTGAAGTTACCCTTCATTTCTACGGCAGGGAAATGCTGTCCTGTTGGGGGAAAATAAGAATGCCAACAACTGAGATATGTTGTTTTTTTTTTTAAACAGCTGAGCATAGCAAACTGTGTCTTTTAATGCCAGGAACTGTCAGGGAGATGCACCAGTGAAATCTTTCACACATTCTGTCCATGCAGCAAGATCACTTGCTTGGCTGTCTCATTGCCCCAGCTGTGAGATCCCTCATTTCTTCCCTGCTGAGGCCACAGCCAGATGGTAGGGGCAACTTGCCACACCCCCTTGACCTTCCTGGCACAGAAGAAGTCGCCAGCCGGGTCCTATCCTTCTTGATGCCTCATGGCAGAGTTTCTGACCTTGTCTTGGTGGTCACAGGGTTTGAGGCAAGACACACTTCTTTTAATGTAGGTCTCCTTGGGGAGTCACCTCTAGACTTAAGGGCTAAATGGACGCCCTCCCTACCTTACTGGAACCAGAAGCCATGGAAAAAAAAAAAAGCAGATATCCAGAATGCTTTCCAAAACCAGTGAGGAAACGATTTACATTTTCGTTTTGCAAAGACTTTGGTGCCATTGCAAATTTAATTTTATTACTCAACTTTGGAGGCGATTCTTGGTATGGAAACCACTGAAGATGTGTATTTGGACACCTGATTACTCATATCAACCTGTACCTCCCCACTTTGACCTCTCTCTATTTCTCCTAAAACTTAACAGTATCCAAGCCAAAATAGTCTTCTTTGATTTTCACACCTCTTTTTACTCTCCATTCACAAACATCTTTATACCCCCAGCAGCCAAACAAGAATTCGGAGAGCCAATATATCACCCTTTAATTTATGCCCCACATCCAATCAGAGACTGAAGTCTTTTGACTCTACCATCCACATTTCATTATAATTCACTCAATTTCCATTTCTCTCCATTCCAAAGCATCAGGACTGCTCGTGATTTTTAGTCCATTCTCTACATAGCAGTCAAAGTGTAAATCTCAAACCTTTATAGAAACCAAATTTGACCTCAACTCTCCAGCTTAAACTCCTAAATGTTTTCCCATTGCTCTTAGGCTAAGAGTCTAAACTCTTTGACACAGCTAACAAGATTCTCAGGGATCGGACCCATATCCCTGGAGAGATGGGGCCTCTCCAACCCCATCGCTGCTTTCTTCACATGCCATGTTCTAATGAACCTGGATTTATTATTTTTTTATTCTTAGAAAATATATATTAATAGTCAACACTTATTTACTGTCACCATTTTCCAAGATGAGCCCCAAAGACCCATGTCTTCTGGCGTTCACATCTCTACATAGCGCCCTATCGCACTGAATTAAGTTTGGTCTGTCTGGCCAATAGAATGCAGTTGAAGTAATGGTGTGATTCTGAATGGTGTGATTTCTGTCATGAATGCTATTGTCATTTCTTTCCTGTATCCTTTATGAAAGTAAGGATAGTTTCTTTCTGAAGGAAGCTAGCTGCCATTATGTGAGGGCATTTAAGCAGCTGTGTGGAGAGAGACACAAAATGGGGCACTGAGGACTATTGACAACAGCCTGAACCAATGGCCAGCCCTGTGTGTGAGGGCGCCATATTGAAAGTGGGTCTTAGAGACCCAAGGATCCCTTCAGATGACGCCAACCCTAGTTGGCATCTTGACTGCAAGCTCATGAGATGTCCTGAGCCCAAACCAACCACTGGAGCCCCTCTTGGGCTTCTGACTTTCAGATAAATTTACTATTGTTTTAAGATATGGAATTTTGAGGTGATTTATTAAACAGTAATAGATAACTAACCCAACTTACAGAATACTTGCATGAGCTGTGCTATGCTAAATATCCTACATATAGGCACAAATTCAATTCTCACAACTCTCCAAAATAGATACTATGATTGTTTCCATTTTACAACTGAAGAAATGGAGGCACCAAAATGTGGTAAGTGATTTTCCCAGTGCTATAAAGTTATTAAATGTTAGAGCTAGAATTTGAAGCCAAAGTTACACAGCGTCCTATGAAATCTGCCTTTACCATCTTTCATGACTCAGACTTGGGTCTTCCCAAATATAATTATGCAGAATTATCTTCATTAAAGGAACTGCCCATCATGTTTATAGCTTGCTATTCAGGAAGAATTTGTTTTATCTGTTTCCCCTGCACTGAGTAGCTGGGAAGGGGTTGCAAGGAACCCTATCATTCCAGCAGACGACTGACTGATAAATTCTATCCAGCCTTAGTGCACTGTGGGGGGATGGTTTGGGCTCTAAGGGAGTGACTGTTTGTACCATATCCAACCACCCAACTCTCCCCTGTCAAGTAAAAACTACTTCTGAAACTGCAACTCAAAACATTAACAAGCTGACCTGCAGTTAAGGTCAAAGCCAAACAGGAAACATACAGAAAAAAAAAAGCAGAATAAAGTAACACTACCTGTGCTGTCTGGCAGATTCAGTAATGGCTTGTACCATTAGTGATCCTTCCAGATAATTCCCAATTAACAAAATCACCTGGTATAATGATCCAATAAGCTCCCAGAACTTTGCAAAAGACCTAAAGAGTCATTAAGAGACCATCATCAACCTTGGAACAAGGTCACCTATGGTCGAGAGCCAACCTCCACAACAATGTGAACAAAGTCACTTGCCTGGATAGCCAATGGCAGAGAATGAATTGGGTAAATGCTTAGGAAATCTGCAGATATGTAGGGAGCCTCATCCTGTTACTACAATTGTCAATATCTGAGTATTTTTTGTTGAAAGGTTTTCTCCCTTCCTTGAAAGTTTCAATACAATTTTTTAAATTGGATGTTTTTAATTTAAAAATTTTCAGCTTCCAAATGATTAAATAAACTTTTTAAAATCATCTACTATCTGGAAAAAATAGAAATTTATTTCTACATTAAGTGGCCTCAGATTTAGATTCAATAATATAGGGGCTTTCATCTACTAAGCGTGATCTGTAGTTAGAATATTTTGGAAGGTTCAGAGAGCCTAACAGGTGCCTGACATTAGTTATCTCCCTTCTACTCAAAGTGCCATGGTATCCTGAATAAATCTCATCCATCCATTCATTCATCAAATACTTTATTCACTTAACACGTTGAATTAAATTCCTATTTTCTATTCAGCCCTGGTTTGGTTGATGAGGAATAATCCATTAAAAATCAGCCAAGCCCTTGCCTTCATAGAGCACATCATCATGTCTTAGGGGAAACAAAAATGAACAAAACAAAAAAAGTGAGGAAAAGTTAACACACCAATCCATAAATTTGGATGTGAGTCCTATAGGGCAAAATAAAGCATAGTAAGTGACGAGAAGAGACTTGGGTAAAAGAGCCGTTGTGTAGGAGCTGTTCGGGGAAGGGCCTTCTGATGAGGCAGCAGTCAACCAAGGACCTGAATGAAGTACGTCAACAATGTAGAGTTTAGGAGGGAAGTACGCCAGGAAGACACAAAGAAGTCACTTGTGGGGATGGCACTGGCATGTCTAAGAAGTAGTAGGAAGAGCTATGTAAGGAGTTAAGTCAATGGTGGGACGGTCTGGAAATGTGCCACCATCCCTTCATTAGTCTCCTGCCTTCCTGCCTGTGAGCAGTGATGTCACCTGGCTAATATCTGGCCAATTTCATTACCTGTAGCCTGGAGTGTTAGCTGAAATTTACTGAACATCTACCTTCATACGCTGCCTAGTTGTGTAAGTGTCTTTACCCACATTTTGCAGATGAAAAAATTGGGGCTCAAAGAACTTACGTAACTTGGCCAAGGTTATACAGCTAGGGAGTGGCCAAGGTGGGATTCAAATCCATGGCTCTCCGATATTAAAGTCTAGGATATATACGGGGGAGGACGTAGAAGAAACTATAGAACCCAAACAAAATCTACAGCCCTGCCTTAAATTTCCTAGTAATCCTTCGTAACCCTAGGACCCTGGTTCAAAGAAAAAGTGGCCTTGCTTCAAAAGTTGAACCCTAAGTAGACTTCTTTGACAAGACTCCAGTGGGTTACTAGACATAGATGACCAACTGAAATGACTTACCAAGTAATAAGTATGCTTTAAATTGACACCCTCTAATTTATATATAAATTATATATGCATATACATATAATTTATATACATATATGTATACCTATGTGATATGTGTGTGGATATATATATGTAGAGAGAGAAAGACAGGGAGAAACAGAAAGAAAGTGAGAGAGAGAGAGAATCTCAGCAGAGACGAGAGAGAAAATGGCAGCCCAAAGTGTACTAGAATACAGCTTCCCACAGTGACCCCACAGCCACCAACACAAAAGGGTGCTGCAGCAGTGTCTAGGCATTCCTTAAAATCCCACAAAAAGACCAACGTCACTGTCTGTGAGGACCAATGGAAGCTTGGAAATAAGAGCTTATTAAGCAGATGAGAAGCAAACAACATAAGCACTCAGAAGAGAAACCAAACTTGGACACAGCCTCAAATGACTGCACAAAGCACAGGCCCAGGGACCTCAAACTCCAGTAACTCTGGGAGTAACCAGAGGGGGGCCAGGAAAGCTTTTGGAGCAGCGGAGCATTTCTTTCTGGAGCTTCCATTTTTCTTAATTTTACTAAAATGATTTAGAATAGGAAATCTTTATATATATACATATATATATACTTTTTTTAATGTCTTTTATTTATTTTTTGAGAGACAGAGAGAGACAGTGTGAGCAGGGAGGGGGCAGAGAGAGAGGGAGACACAGAATCTGAAGACAGGCTCCACACTCTGGGCTGTCAGCACAGAGCCCGACGTGGGGCTCGAACCCATCAACCATGAGATCATGACCTGAGCCGAGGCCGGACGCCCAACCGACTGAGCCACCCAGCTGCCCCAGAATAGGAAATCTTTTACTCTTTTATATTTTAAAGTAATTTTAGAAGTATTTTTATATTAAAATGAGCAAAAAGGCCAAACAATTTCTCCATAGAATTTTGAAACAAATTACAGATACCATAGAACTCTGTGCTACGTAATCACACCCCCAGTTAATTTCTATCATTTATATACAATCCTGCTTTCATTCATATACACATTACACAAGTCAACTAATGTTTCTTAAAATATATGCCAGGTCCAATGTTAAGTTTATTTTACGTACCAGTACGGTTCTCAAACTTTCACAAGGGATCACTGAGATCTTGTTAAGACACAAACGGCTGGATCCTACCACCAGAGTTTCTGATTTATTAAGTCTGTGGTAGGACCTGAATATTTGCATTTCCCAGATAATACTACTGCTCTTGGGGGACCACACTTTGAGAATCATTACTATAAGGAAACATTTAAGAGGCACCAGATTTCTAGGCAATTAACACACAGTTACGTCATTTCCTAAATGTAAAAGCTAAATCACAGAGCATAAATAACTGACCCACAATGCACAGCTCGTCAGTGACCAAGAATTGTTATTTTGATCTCACACATCTTGTTTTGCTTCAAGATTCTTAGGGCACCAGACAGAGACTGGATTATATGGATTACATATAGTGACAGGAATTATACACCACAATCTTCTTTTCTCTTTGTGGTAGCAATTTAGCTGCTGAACTTCCCTTTGTCTAGAAAAGTTTTTTAGCAACCTTTGGTTCAATAAAATGAAAGCAGTGCTGCAGCGAAAGGCGAGCATCTCCTGACCCTTCATTCTATCACCTCTGCGTAATCACTGACAAGACCAGAAGCAGAATCCAAAGACACACTTGTCAGAAATGAGCAATGTGTGGCTCAGATGAACAACAGAAAGTGTAACTCTTTTTTTAAATTTCTTTTACTGTTTATTTATTTTAAATTTTTTAAAACATTTTTATTTATTTTAGAGCGAGAGAGAGACAGCAGGAGCAGGGGAGGGTCAGAGAGAGAGGAAGACACAGAATCTGAAGCAGGCTCTGATGCGGGGCTTGAACCCATGAACGGTGAGATCATGACCTGAGCCGAAGCTGGACACTTAACCAACTGAGCCACCCAGGTGCCCCTGTTTATTTATTTTTAAGGGAGAAAGAGAAAGAGAGAGAACAAGCAGGGGAGGGGCAGACACACACATACACACACACACACACACACACACACACACACACACACACACACAGATTCCAAAGCAGACTCCAGGCTCTGCACAGTCAGCGCAGAGCCTAATGCAGGGCTCAAACTCTTGAACTGTGAGATCATGACCTGAGCCAAAGTCAGATACTTAACTGACTGAGCCATCTGGGCATCCCAGAAAGTAGAAGTCTTAAAAGACAACCAAAGCTACCGCAGGGCCTGAGCAGGATGTGAGACCGAATTTCAGAAGACATGGGTATTTCACAAGCAGGCACCACGTCTCTGTGTCCAAGCCTATCTCCAAGCATTATCTGATGAACATCATCAATTTAACAGCGGCCCCTAGTCTGCAAATAGTTCACACGACCACAAAAACAGTTTCAAAAAGTAGATGGCTGACAGAAAGTTCATCTGGGCAGTTACACCTAATAATTACTGTGAGAAACAGAAGCTTACTTTTTCTAAAACACTTGAAAAAACAAAGCATCACTTCCCCTGAAGAAGAATAAACATAAACTGAACTATGGTGAGGAGAAACATGTTTGATCTGGGTAAGACAATGACTCAAAAAAGCATATCTGAATTCGTGTTCAGCCGCCATGTGAAAAACAACCACACATTTTGTGGCCTGAAATAGAATCCACTTATCATTTCATAGCTCTGTGGGTCAGAAGCCCAGGTGGCCTTGGAGAGTCTCACCAGGCAGAAATGAAGGGGTCGTCAGAGTCAGGTTCTTCTCTGGAGGTGCCGGGGAAGAATCTGCTTCCAAGTTTATTCAGCTCATTGGCAGAATCCAGTTCCTTCGGGTTGTAGGACTGAAGGCCCTGTTTTCTTACCAGTTATTGGTGGGGGGCCATTCTCACTGTCAGCAGCTACTCCTGGGACCTTGTCCCCTGGGCTCCTCTATCCCGGAAGTGGGTACTCTCTCCCATGTCAGATCCTGCTCATGTTAGGAATTTCTCTGATTTTCTCTTCTGCTGCCAGTGGAAAATACTCTGCTTTAAGAGGGTTTATGTGATTAGGCTGAGCCTGCCTCAGTAATCTCCCTATCTTAACCTCTACTGAGTTGTTAATTGCCTTTGCAAAATCCCGTTTATCATATAACATAAAGGAATCACGGCAAGAATGCCAGAGAGCAAAGGTCACTGGGGCCATCCAGAGTTCTCTCTACCACACTACCTGACATTTTTAAGCATAAAAGTAAGCACCATGCATCCGTACACATGCACACTGATGTTTCCAGATTCCTATCAGAAAGAATGACAAACACAAAAATAGGAAAAACCCTGTAACTCCAGTGAGCACCACTGAAGGATCAGTTCACACATGAGAAGACAAGCTACTACAGCCGTGCCTGGATTAAGAAACAAGGACCCAACAGGACCCAGGGAAGCAAATCATGAGAGTGAAGATCCTTCAATTGCCCCCTAACTGCAGGGGTAAAACCTGGAGGGGTGAAGTCATGGTCATGGTGTTTCCATGGTCATCTCCACATCTCTGGAGGTGCAGGCTATATCGGGTAAGGTCAGCTACACTGAGGAGGAAGGTTATGACAGTGCTGACTCTCATTGTGCATCAATGGGGAAAATCCAGTGAAATGCAGAAAGGCAACTCAGTCGTGACCGTGTGCCCATGAGGTTACCAGGCCCCAGTGAACAGCTGTTCAATCAACAAGTATTTATCGGATGCCAAACATGGTTCTAGGCACCAGGAATGCAGTCAAGAATGAAGTGAGGTCCCTCCTTTCACAGAGATTCCAATCTAAAGGATAAGAAGAGGGGCACCTGGGCAGCTCAAGTCAGTTAAGCGTCCGTCTTTAGCTCAGGTCATGATCTCACGGTTCGTGGGTTCGAGCCCCGGGTCGGGCTCTGTGCTGACAGCTCAAAGCCTGGAGCCTGCTTCAGATTCTGTATCTCTCTCTCTCTCTGACCCTCCCCTGCTCGCACTGTCTCTCAAAAAATAAATTACAATTTTTTTTTTAATTTTAAAGGCTAAGAAGAGCAATGCATTAAAATATGGAGGAGCTGCATGGTTAATGATTGTGGTAAGTGCTATGGAGGAATTATAAAATGGAGATGAATTTGATAGTGATGGGGACAAGCATGGCCAAAGGCAGATGTTGAAGTTGAGAAGTGTACTTCAAAAAGGGAAAAGCAGCTGGGCAGCTCAGTGGGTTCACGTTCAGCTCCTGGTATCAGCTCAGGTCATGATCTCCCAGTCCGTAGGTTCGAGCCTGGAGTCCAGCTCTGCACTGACAGTGTGGAGTTGGCTTGGGATTCTCTCTCTTCTTGTCTCTCTGCCCCTCTCTCTCTCCCTCTCAAAACAAATAAATAATCATTTAAAAAATAAAATAAAATAAAATAAAATAAAAAGGGACAAGCAGGAGTACCTGGGGGGTGGGGAAGCTCCTTTAGGCAGCAGGGTATTTCCTGAGAAGGAGATAGGAACACGTCTAGGAAAGAAAGCCTCTCGGGCCTCAGTATAGAAGCAAAAGAGATTCGTAGGGGCTAAGGCTACTGAGCTAATTAAGAGCCCCACCCAGAGTCTCATAAGCAATGGTAAAAAAAAAAAATAGATTTTATGTCTAATACCAAGGGAAGCCACTAGGAGATTTCAAGTTTATGGGTACAGTTAATCTCATTGATGGCTTTGAGAGAGCGTCCCCCCTGTGCTGTGAAAAGGGGCAGGGGGCCAGGAAGCAGCCATCGCTGTGGCCTAAGCAAAGGACGCTGCTGGCTTGGACCAAGTGTGACAGATGGAGAGCCGCAGAGAGAGGGCATGGGCTTTGCAAACAGGGCTGGGAGGACGGCCTACAACATTAAATATTAAAAGACACTTCTCTGAATTGTCAGAGCTTCCAAGCCCACTGCTGGCTGTACCCTGACCTGTGCTGCTACACTCTTCCTAGGCTGATTGAAATTCTAAACAGGTGAAAATAAAATAAATAAAAACTTTCCTGTTTTTCTTTAAAAAAAAAAAAGCCTTAAAAAATTAAGCCTAAAAAAACGGAAGATAAAGTCCACATAATTGCTGAGACTTCCTCAATAGGCAATGCTGGAAACGCACACACCGTAGCCTGAATGAAGACATGAAATGAAGACACGGGGCCCCCGGGGGGCCCAGCTGGTTGAGGGTCTGACTCTGGATTTCAGCTCAGGTCATGATTCCAGCGTCGTGGGTTCAAGTCCTACATCAGCTCCATGCTTAAGCCTGCTTAAGCATCTCTCTTTTTCTCTCTCTTCCCTTCCCCCAGTCATGCTTACTCTCTCTCTCAAAATAAAAAAAAAAATTGAAGGAAGAAAAAGAGATCATCATGCAAATCTTACATATAAATGCTCATAGCAGCATTATTTATTTATATTTGCAAAGTGGAAGCTTCCAAAGAGCTAGTGGTGCACGCAAAACCAAAATGTGGCCTATCCATACAATGGACTACTATCGAGAAAAGGAAGGAACAAACACTAACATCTACTGCAATAGAGAAGGGCCTCAAAAAGAAGTAAAAGAAACCAGAGACCAAAATAAAAAATAAAAACTGTATATTTATGGTGTCATTTATATGAAATGACCAAAAAACGCCAATCTATTGGGATGATATGCATCCGTGGCTAACTGAGGCGGGCGTTTGGCACAGATCAGGGGACTGACTGAACATGAATGTCAGGGTCTTTCGGGGGGAGATGGAAAGCTTCCAAATTTCAGTGGTGGCGACAGCTGCGCAGATCTGTCAAGTCACAACACGTTACTGAATTATAAACATAAAAAATCATTAGGCAAATGAAAACTTGCTGGTACCTCAAAAGAGAGTTCGAAGACAGGGTCATTCAAATAAGAGTTACTTTATAAGCAGAAGAAATTTTAGAGAATTATTAATTCATATTTGAAACATGTGGTGAAACTAACGAGAGCACTTCCACTTAGCACTGAGAAAACATACCCTAAAAGAAAAAAAAAGTCCAAAAAAAGGGCAAAGATCCTTTTCCAGGCGAACGGAGAAATAGATTGTGGTATATCCACATAATGCACACTATTCATTGATAAAGCCACACACAGATAGACATTAATCTTAACTGCAAGTGGGTAAGTGAAAGAGGTCAGTCTTCAAAGGCTACAAACTGTGGGGTTCCATTTATGTGACATTCTGCAAAAGATCAGCTCTGTGAGAGTAAACAGGCTACATGGCATCAAAAACAGGAGATTAAAATCTACAATTCAATTCTATAAGAGAAGTAAGCTGAAAGGTAGATCAGAAAAGAGAAGAATAAAGATATCGAAATGAACAAAATGAGGATATTAAGGCTTAGAAGCAAGATTTTCAAAAATATATAATATGAATTTAAGATGAAGAGGGGATGGGGCGCCTGGGTGGCTCAGTCTGTTGAGTGTCTGACTTTGGCTCAGGTCATGATCGCTGGTTTGTGAGTTCAAGCCCTGCTAAGGACTCTGTGCTGACCGCTCAGAGCCTGGAGCCTGCTTCGGATTCTGTTTCTCTCTTTCTCAGTGTGACCCTCCCCTGCTCACACTCTGTCTCTCTCTCAAAAATAAACATTAAAAAATTTTAAAAAATAGATAAAGGTGGGCAAAACATGGCTAGTCTATGTGTAGGTTACAGAGTACAGAGTAAAGCAGGCTTTAAGGTAGTACTTAAATACACCTGGTTTAATAATAATAATAATAATGGCCAAAAAGTGCAAGAGAAGTATATTTATTTTACAGTTAACTATATATTTGAGATGGGAATACAGACAATATTTGCTTTTCCCAGTTTTAAATTTGGTTCAAGAAGTATTTATTGCCTTTATAATAAGAAAATGCTAGTCGTAGTAGTAGTTGATCTTAGAAGGTCCCCTCCATGCAGGGGCTGTAAGAGACTCCCATCAAGATATTTTAAGTGCCACAGTTGCTAGGAAAAAAAAAAAATCACCACCCTGGCAAGCTGGAGAGGGCCAGGAAGATACATGTCACACGTTTAGAACAGGGCCTCTCTGGTCTGGGGCAGTGCCCTTCGCCATGGGAAACGGGGATCCGAGAAGCCAGTCCCCCAGAGGGAGGGACATTCAGTATTAATCCTGCCTCCTGTGGCTCTGGAACTTTCCACTCCCACTACCTGTGAAGAAACGTCAGGACCTCACCTGTGTCTGTGCCTCTTGGTGCCCTGTCACAGCTCCCTTAGGACAGCCATGCACCTCCCACTTCACCAAGCATAGGAGTCAGTCTTTTCCGGGGTTTAAAAGATCCAGAGACTTCTCTACAGCCCTCTCCCTCACTGCACAAGCTCCTGGCACCCTTGGTTTTCCCTCTGTTCTCTGTTCTTCAAACAGGTCGGTTCCTTCCGTCAGAAAAATCACTTCCTCCACGTGAATCTCTCTCTGCCCTGCTGACTCTCTGATGTCTCAACACAGCTCAGATGTCTTTTCTGCAAAATTCCTTCCCCAGGTACCCTGATCAGTGGGCCTCCCCCTGCTAGGCTTTATCCCACACCCGGTTTTTATTCTTTCACAAAGGACAGCAAAGAACACGTATCTCTATGTCACCACTGGAGACAGGGACCAAGGAAAGTCCCCAAAGGGAAATGGCATCAATGGCAAAGTGCCCGTTGGCAGAGCTCAGTAAGGAAAGAGCACTATTTTCACGTGTGGATTCCAACAACCGGGACCACAGAGAGACGGAACCTGTGACTGCAGCCTCATAAGCATCGTGGTGCCTTAACAAACCGCATTTAAAAACTACATTTGGGGGCGCCTGGGTGGCTCGGTCGGTTAAGCCTCCGGCTTCGGCTCAGGTCAGATCTCACGTTCGTGGGTTCGAGCCCCGTGTCAGGCTCTGTGCTGACAGCTAGCTCAGAGCCTGGAGCCTGCTTCCGGTTCTGTGTCTCCTTCGCTCTCTGCCCCTCCCCCTCTCATGCTCTGTCTCTCTCTGTATCAAAAATAAATAAAACATTAAAAAAAAAACTACATTTGAAGAAAGCTGGATTTGTCAAGTATATTACTGTCTAATACTGAGCACACAGGTAAATAAACACTCTCTCTAAGAAATAAGTATAAATCCACATAGAACTTTTTTACCATAATGTTTTCTGCCATATTTCAAACACGTTGAGAAAAAATGAGAAAATCCATGAAAAAGATGTCCCATAAAATCCTGCCAATGAAAGACCATCATTGTAAGTGTCAGGTGTATTTCCTTCGGCCTTTCAGGCAAGCTGGCTAGACGGATAGTTGGCTAGCTATCACCCAGTTTGCCTTTCCATCTGCCATCTCTTCATCTAGCCTGATATCTGTGTCCTCTTTACATAAAAGACACACACACAAACGCTCACACATGTGTATATGTGTGTGTTGGTATTAATGGTAGCACACTAGTCATACGGTTTTATAGACAAATTGACACCTGAATAAGAGGAAGTCGGTCTTTGGCATAGCTAGAAACGAATGCCAGCCAGCAAGGCAGAAGTATGGCATTAGCCATGTCAATCAATAGTCACCTAAAATAGAATATTAACTAAGTATCATTGCACTATATGGATACCATAACATATATAGGTAAACAATTAGGTTCTCTTATTTTCTCATTTACAATTATTGATTAAAAAAAAGGTGTCCATGAATTATATGCTAAAGACCATTTATATCCTTATATAAATATTAAAATGATATTAAAAATGTGTCTTTATGTGGAAAGATGCTCATAATGGAAGGTTAAATGAAAAACGTTATCAAGTAGATGTAACCCGGACAGCACAGTCGCAAAAGCAGATATTTAAAAATGTGCATTTATAGTATAAAGATAACTTTTGAATGAGATAAACAAGAAAATAAACAACTAAAAATTTAATGTCGCTGATCTCTGAATGGAGGCCATACAGTGAATTGCATTGTCATTTTTATATTCTGACTTTTCTAGAATGGAGATGTAAAACTTGTAATATGACCACTTTTAGAAAGCAGATTACAAAAGTAATAGTTCTTCCATTTTTTTAATGTTTATTTATTTGTAAGAGAGAGAGCCTGAGCTGGGAGAGGGGCTGAGGGAGAGGTGGGAACAGAGGATTTGCACTGACAGCACAGAGGCCAATGTGGGGCTTGAACTCATGAACCATGAGATCATGACCTGGGCAGAAGTCTGATGCTCACACCTGAGACACAAAAGTGCCATCTTGTTGTTTGATTGTTTTAAAGACAATGTATGCATATTTGTGTATTCCTTTCTAAAAATTAGGTGTGTCCATGTAGCAAAGGTTATCTCTAATGTGGAGACAGAATGATTTCTCTTTTTCTTATTTTACCACCTGTAATTTCTATAGCTTAAGAACATATAAATTTTATGATAGAAAATGTTTGTCATAATATTTTTTCATAAAAATAAAATACCATATTCATAGACATTTTAAAATGCTAACCGTATAAAGAGAAATGAAGATTATTTCTAATCTTTAATGATCAATATTAAAATTAAAACATATACAAATACATACAAAGCTACTCACATATAAAATTGCAACTAGTTGCAAAATGTTTTACAATATACAAAGTTGCTTATAGGATGGAAACAGCATGAGCATCTTATTTGTAATTATGGCCCAACTCTTTCTGTAAAGGGTCAGATGTCAATATTTTATGAACTTTGGGCCACGTGGTCTTTTTTGCACCTGCCCAATCTGCTGTTGCAACAAAAAGTAGCCATAGATCGCTGTGTTACAGTAAGCCTTTATTTACGAATGCTGAAATGCAAGGATAAAATTTTCACATCATTAATATATGTTTTTAATTTCTAATCTTTAAAAATGGGGGAAAAAAACCCACCTATCCTTAGCTCATGAGCTGTACAAAACCAGGTGACAATCTGGATTTGTACCATGGGTCACAGTCCAGGACTCATCTATTTATCTTTTTAACTTCTTTTTAATATGGTGTGACTCATGTAGAGTTAAGCCTTCGGTACCCATCAGCTTCGGAGGCCAACACCACATCACTTCTCCAACTGATCTGAAAATAAACTACTGTCAAAGGCTCGTCCGTAGAATTTTCCACAGGTTTTAAACCGAAATGTTCTTCTCCGTATCAAACCACATTTCGATTTCATCCTGAAGAAATATTGCTCTGGCAGAGAACAGAGTCCCTAAATTTTCCAAGCAGTACCTGGGGGGCAGCTTTTAAACTAGCATTAATGCCAATCAGAGCTGCCCAAAATGATCTGTGTTCTCAGGTGAAACATGGTTGGCAGCAGGTTGATGGAAACAACTCAAGGTATAGAAAAGAGGCAGACTGTGTGGAAGACTTCTATAAAATCTGAAGATCGTAACAAAAAAACAGGTGATTTTTCAAACTTTCTAGTTTGGAACCTATTTTGGATGAGGTAATTCAAATAAATGGCATGTGGTGGTGACATCCAGCAATGCAAGAAAAAGCCATCTGACATTTCTTAGACTGCTACTAAATGCTCAGTTTCACATATCGCTGAACTTAAAATAGTGCAGGCACTGTCCAATCATTGAAATTTACCCATATAAATAATTGTGACCCTAATTTACAAAAATGCGCATTCAGATTTACAAGGTAAAATATGGTGGAGAGATAGCCACAGATCTCTGGGAAAAACACCTTTATGGCAGTGAAGACAGTTATAATTCAGGGCATGTAATTAAGTTCCAAGGCCCTGACAGTCATTCGTTGCAGTGAAAATGCTTTATACACTATGAACATTTTAAGAGTCAGTATCTTTTTTTATCCCCCAAAGTTTGGGCCAAAAGAAGCTAGTGATTGCTAAGATGTCAGTAGTTTGACCTTTTCTCATTTAATAAGAGATCATGAACATCTCTTAGTATACAAGAGCCCGGGAATAAAGAATTTCAATATAAATTCCCAGTCTTGCTTCCATAATTTTTCTGAGATAATTTAGTAAACAAAACACTAAGTTCTAAAGTGATTAAGGAATGGAGTGTTTTTTTCTAATTATATTCAATACACATCAGGTAGCAGAGACTATGATGTTTGATTTCAATCATTCGTAAATGGCCTGAACGTGCCTGCCCCAGGACTATGTAATTTTACCAAGATACGAAGTCATGTCTCAGTAAGGATGAGGTTGGTTGGAAGGATCCTATTACTTAAAGAGAAGCACGTGCCCCTCGCCCTTCCCCGCCCAGTCTCCCTGTGCCACTGCCACACTTGAGCTTTGTTATTCTTTTTCTCTGCATCACAGACACATCAAATTTCCCAAGAAGTCATGATAATAGGGGCGCCTGGGTAGCTCAGTCAGTTAAGCGTCCAACTCTTGATATCGTCTCATGTCATGATCCCACGGGTTGTGAGTTTGAGTCCCGCATCAGGCTCCGCACTGCCGGTGCTTGGGATTCTCTCCTTCCTCTCTCTCTGCTCCTATCCCACTCCCTCTATCTCTCTCTCTCAAAATAAACTTAAAAATGTTTTTAAAAGTCATGATAATATTGTAAAGTTTTGATATGAAAAATGATTATGTGAAATGAGATGCTAAATTATGATAATAATTATAACTGTGAAATGATGGCATATTATGGAAGAACATAATGCTTGACGAATGGAAAACTTGGGGGAACACATAAGAAACCACAATCGCTCTGTGTCTGCAGACTTGAGAGGCAAGACATGGCATGGGGAGTCCTCTCGGTTAATGTCAGTGATGAATGGAGGCAATGGAGATCAATGGAGAATGCTATGATCAATGCATGGATGTTTGGATTCAAACCCATTTATGTGATAGATGATTTTGATGCCAAAGGTAACGATGATACCAATAGTAATGATGATGATGGTGATACTGTGACTACATCAACAGTGCTGTACACTGTCAGGTTAGTCAAAGTTACACTGACAAGAAGAATTTGCTGCCAGACAGTAGGGCAGGAAACAAGGTTTAGTAGTTCTCCATGAACAGACCCTCACCCCCGCCATAAAGAAGTGTTACTGCTATTTATTTTGTAAATAAGTCAGATGTCCATATATTTTTAAAGATATGTATGTTCTTAAATACATATATTCCACATATATTTGTAAATATATTATATATTATAATATTCTTCAATATATAGCACATAAATGTGTGTATAATATACAGCAAACTATGACAAAAAGAGGGGTTTAAGGATGCAAGTCTAGTTTAATATTCAAACATTAATCAATGCACTTCATCGTACTCATGCATTAAAGAGAAAAACCACACGATCATATCAACGAATACAGAGAAAGCAGTTGACAAAATTTAGCATCTCTGTTGATATAAGCTCACAAAAAGGATAGAAATAGATGATACTTTTTTCAACTTGATAACAAGCCTCTTAAAACCCACAGATAACATATGTCATGGCGAAAAACAAAGCATTTCCTGTAAGATCACAGGCAAGGATGCCCACCCTTGCCACTACTATTCAACAGAGTTCTGGAAGCTTTAGCCATCACAATGAGGGAAGAAAGTGAAATGAATGTACACAGATGGGAAAGAAAGAGGCAAAACTGTCCCTATACACAGGTGACAGATGTCTATACAGAAAATCCCAAGGAACCTAGTAAAAAAAAATAAAAAAACACCCTTATAATTAATGAGTTCAGCAAGATTGCAATACAAGGTAACTATAAAACAAATTTCTATATATTGTAAATGAACTCACGACCATCAAAATCAAGAAGGTAATACCAAATACAATCACTCAAAACATGAAATACTTAGGTAAGTCAAACAAAATTTATAAAATTTGTATATTGAAAATAACAAAACAGATTAAAGAAACTAAAGAACATCTAAATAAGTGGATAGGCTCATGGTCTGGAAAACCCATGATAGATAAATAAATACACAGGCTCATGGATTGGAAGACCCAACAGAATGAAAAGGTCCATTCTCCTCAAATTTCTATGCAAATTTTAAACAATTCCTATCAAAATGCTGGCAAGAATTTTTTTGTAGATATGTAAAATATTAATCCAAAGTTTATTTGGAAGGAAACAATAATAGCAAACATGATTTTGAAAATGGAGAAAAAGTGGGAAGAATGAGTCTTCCCATTTTCAAAACTTGTATGTAGCTACAAGAATCAAGACTGTGTGTATTGGCAGAGGGCAGACACCTTGATGAATGGAGCAGAATAGAGAATGCAGAAATATGCTCAACTGAGATTTTGCAAAGGGAAAAAAAGCAATATGACGAAGGGAAGATTATGCTTCCAACAAGTGGTGCTAAGGCAATGGGGCCTCCGTTGACCAAATAATGAACCTCTCATGTATCATATAAAATTATTATTACTGCAAGATTGTGAAAATGGACCAGCACTCTGTAGAAATGGCTTATGGTTTATCGGTTACTTAAAAAAAGAAACATGCAGTTCGTATATGACTTGGCACTTATATTCCTGGACATTTATTACAGGGAAATGAGAATTTATATGAAAACAGAAATCTATAGATCCATGTTTTAAAGATGATTTATTTGTAAGAATCCAAAACTTGAAGCAACCCAAATGTCCTTTGGAGGCGAATGGTTAAGCAAAACTGAGTGTCATATTACGGAACACCACTCAACAGCAAAAGGGAACTAATAGTGAGTGACCCATGCAGCAACCTTGATGAATCTCCAGAAAATCATGCTAGATGCAAGCCAGTCCCAAAAGATTACAGGCTCTATAATTTTATTATATAACATTCTTGAGATACTTTAATTATAGACATGGAAAATATTAGTTATTGGTAGCTAAAAGTTCTGATGGGGATCTGGGTAAAAGGAAAATGGGTGGAGCTAGAAAAGAGCAACAAGAGGGGTCCACAATGGTAATCGGAGCAATCCTGGATCTCATCTGTGTTAATGCTAACACTTTGGTTCTACTTTTGTGCTACAATTTCGCAAGATCTCAACACTAAGAGAAAGTGAGGAGAGAGGACATAGGCTCTCTCTGCTTCATTTCTTACAACTGTGTGATAATATCTAACATCAAAATTCATTTTTTAAAATTTTTTAATGTTTGTTTTTGAGAGCGAGAAAGGGAGAGAGCGAGTGAGCGAGAGAATGGGCAAGGGGCAGAGAGAGGAAGACACTGAATCCAAAGCAGGCTCCAGGCTCCGAGCTGTCAGCACAGAGCCTGATGGGGGGCTCGAACCCATGAACCACAAGATCAAGACCTGAGTCGAAGTCGAGATGCTTAACCGATCGAGCCCCCCAGGTGTCTCTCAAAATTCAACTTATAATAAGTAAATGAGTCTTTAAAAATGTATCTACTGCTAAACTGTTCACACATTTTCTCATCTACTCTCTAGATCTTTTTCATCCCTCTCCAAGTTAGGATACAGTATGATGATCCCACTCACTTGATTTGGAGACTGTATAACTCAGAAGATTTAAGTGACTCTCTCATGGTCAACAAAGGCAAAACTGACATTACCTCATAATTCTTAATTTCCTACAGCATACACTTTTCACTTTCCTTCTTCAGAGTGCCAGCAAAATGTAGCTCCTTCCACACATAAAAATAAATTTAACAAACACTCAAGATATGCCAATGATTGTGCTTTAGTGATCGTGTGTCTCTTTTAAGTGATCAAGAAGAAAAATCTTCAAACAAAATTCTGTAAGATAAATTATACATAAATTGAGGTATTAACTGAGAGTTAAATGTAAGTTTGTTTTTAATTTATTGGATTTTCTTTTGTCATTTACTTGTTTCTCATTTATAAAGAGCTTTTCAAGTTAATGATGTTTTTTCATTCAAAAAATTTCTTAAATTTATATTTAAATTTTTCTTTAAAGATTTAAGGAGAGAACATTTTTGGCTTAATGAGGATAGTATCTATTGAAAAATAAATAACGTGCATTATGTTTGTTGAAATGCTATCATGGTAAAAAAAAACATTGGAAGCAATAAACACTTCTCATAAAATAAACATCAATGCATCTATCAACCAGAATACTATTATTGACAAGGGAAATATTATAAAATGTTAATTGAAAAGATAGTTTGTAATACAGTTCATAAGAGTGTGTATACAACATAACCTGTATTATGTACCTGTGAGAAAAATTGTATGCATATTTATTGGGTGCATATACACAAAGAGAACAAAAGGCTTGGCAAATCCACATCAAATGTTATAATAGTTGACTGAGAAAAGTTTTATGAACTGCTTTATGCTTTCCTAAGTTTTATTTTATTTTCTAGGTAAATAAACATACATTATTATTATATGGTTGGGAAAAGTCACAGTGTATTGTAATTTCTTAGTGTTGATTTTTGAGATAGAGAGAGAGAATGCAAGCAGGGGAGGGGCAGAGAGAGAGAGGGAGACAGCAGATCTGAGGCACACTCTGTGCTGACAGCAGAGAGCCCAATGCAGGGCTTGAACTCACCAACAGCAAGATCATGACTCAACTGACTGAGCCACCAGGCCCCCATGGGAGAAGTGGCTTTAAAATATTACTAAGGTATAGAATATGTGAAAACCACAGAACCCAAAACAGCATTAGTTCAAATTCCCATTAATCAAGTACCCATTGATATTTTATGATGAATTATAATCATATATTTTAGTTCCTGAGAGGGATCAATTAGAATTCCTCTTGAACTTTACACAACATGGTTGAACAGATGGAACTGAAAAGGCTTTAAAATGACAGATCTTGGGAGCGGGGCGCACTGCTAGGGCTCCCCTGCATCTCCCTGCTTAAACTTTCTCATCAAAGGACTCAACTTTCCAGTTTCAGAGGGAGATATTTCTTTTTGACAAGTAAATCCATTTCAACAATATCATTAGCACAACAATGCTTTTGATGAGCAATTTTCAGCTGATGAATGTACTAGGGTTTTACATGATATTGCTTTCATTTTCTCCTAAAACTGCTAAACAGGAGAGTGGCAAAGTGTACCAATCAACCCCAACGACTGATAATCAGGATATATTTTGACATGATTGAAGAATCCTGGTGCTGTGGACCAGCAATTTGTTTCCTGTGGGAAGTCTCCAGAATGAACTGTGGGCCCCTAATTGTTTTGAACCCACTTTCTTTTTTGATTACCATGCATCAGTTTCTCCTGGTCCTTTTATGTTGTCCTTCCCCTGTTCCATGAGTAAACATGAATCCCATTCTCCCTCAAACTCAAAATTTTACAAAAATTGATGTATTCAGTAGATGTTTCCAACATGATACTACCATGGTCAGAAAAATATCACCATACACCTGAAATATAAATCAAATGACAACTGCCTAACTGGAAAATAAAAGACAGGCTTGAATTTCTTTAACATTTCATTTCAGGGAAATCCTGAGGAAATGACACACACGGTACTTTGCTGAGTTGCCTTGCTTGACCCACTGAGAGCGGTCATTTATTTTCAAGATTATATTTTTGTTATTGTTGTCATTGCTACTTTATTCATTTGGACACAATTTTCTATTCTTTATTTAACATTTTTAAAACAATTTTATTGATTTTTGAGAGTTGGAAAGTGAGCAGGGCGGGGTGGGGAGACAGAGAAAGAGGGAGACAGGGAATCCAAGCTCTGGGCTCTGAGCTTGTCAGAGGGTTTGGGATGGGGCTTGAACCCACGGACGGTGAGATCATGACCTGAGCTGAAGTCAGACGCTTAACTGACTGAGACACTCAGGCGCCCCCATCATTTTCTAGTCTTGGGATCTAATCCAAAGAAATGATGAAGTCTAACACGAAGGGAGAGGACCCGGAACCAGGAAGCTTTGTGGGAAAATGTAACTGAAGCCAGAGAGGAGATAATCTGCTGTTGTCCCCAAACCATGGAGACAGCTGCCAACTTGACTCGGTATTTGAATGTCAATGATAATTATTGTGAAAGAAAGAAAGACTTAAAATCATGACATTTTACAGCAAAAAAAAAACTACTGAATCCTTCCAGACCCGAAGCTAATTCTACGCTGACATCATACCCCTCTAGCCTTCAAGTTTCACTCTTATCCTTCAATGTCAACTCCCGTCTCTCCCTCTCAATCTCTAGTCCCTGGGATCAGGGGATTTTTGTCACCACATGTTATTGTGAATAAGCTATTTTGTAACACAACCACACTCATTTCTTTACACATTGCCTATGGCCATTTTTAAGCTATAACAGCACAGCTCAGTAGCAGAGACAAGCTAGCCTACAAGACCATGAATATTTACAAAACTGGCTAACTCTTTCTGTAAGTTCTAACCAAACTCTTGTTTCCTGAAAAATCTAGGCTCATGCCTTCTAAAGATCCCTTCCCCTAAACTACTGGATCCTTCACCCTTTCCCTCTGGCTTTCTGCATGACTAGTTCCTCTCATCCTTCAGGTGTGGTTTTAGTGCCTACATCTTTCCTTAAACTAGGTGGTACCTGTTTTTTGCCTACACGCACTCATCATAAACTATAATCATTGGATTCATTCTTTCTCCCCCTCTAGAATACATTACCTGTAATTTTATTTCCAAAGCCCAGCAGCACTTGGAAGTGTTTGTATTCCACATTTGGAATACAAACTGCTTATCACATATATGTTGAATCAAGGCTAAGCCCAGAACAAATTCTCAATGAAGAGTAAGGAGCGGACTTCCGGCCACGCCCACTTGGACTTCCCTACGTAACAGGGGCCTCCTCTCAGTTCTGGTGGCAGAGGAATGACTCAGAACTTGAAGATGGGTCTTTCCTGACTCCTTACAGGGAGGGCCTGGGACTTCTTCCTCTGGCGAACTTAGCTCACCTCAGACCAAGGCTTTCATTGCCCTCAGAGCCTCCAGTAGGAAGCAAGGCTGGAGCAAAGCCTAGCAGCCATGACTGGGACCTTCCAAGACTGACTCGTGTGTGTGTGTGTGTGTGTGTGTGTGTGTGTGTGTGTATGGGGGTCTTTGCTTCCCCTTCTTTTTGGGTGGGTTCTCCCCTCAGTCCTCACTCTGTGGTACCTTGATGCCTTGTTTGTGCTTGGCTACCTCTCTTCTGCTCAACCCAAGGCCAAATCCATCAGCAAGAGTACACTGTGCCTTGGCCCTGATGAGCATGCTGGCTGTTAGTAGCAGTGAAGCAGCTTGTTCTGGGCATGAAAGGCCATGGCAACCGCTCCGAGAAGTGCTGCGGCCACCCTAGACCACCCAGATGGTTTGAGCTAACGCCGACTCACACCTGTGCAGATGGACTGTGGCGTGACCTCTGGAGAGACCTACAATCACCTTGATCATAGTCTAATACTAAAATCTCTGCCCAAGGAGGAGCCTCAGCCTCATTTACATAACATGCAATGTGTGCACAGGCATGTTTCCTTGAGGGGCATGAACAGCCTTATGCGGCCTCTGCATACAATGACAAGGCTTCCTACCTGAATATTCATCCTAACCCTAGACACAAGGAATCCATTCCGCCTCTCATGGAGTCACAGCTTTGGAAGCCATTTCCCATGATCTTATTTGCTGCAAAGAAAAGCTTCTTTGTGCGAGAGCTCAAAAACACACAAACAAAACATAATTAGGAGTGGAAGATGGATTATAGATCTCTGATAAGTACCTATTATAGGAAGGGAGGTGAGACAGAAAGAAAAAGCAAGGGGAAAGACCTGCTCCAAGATAAACTAAAGTAGCTGTATCTCTACAAATGCACACATGATCTGTAGACAATATGGCATAAATTTCAGGTCCTGGATTCCTTTCCTGGTTCCCATATTCACTGGGCAATGCTAGACAAGGCTCTGGAGTCCTTTGTGCTTCTGAAATTACATCTGTGAAAAGAGAAACTTGATACAGATGATCCAAAGCCCCTATGATTCTTTGGACGCCTGGGTGGCTCAGTCTGCTAAGCGCCTGGCTCTTGCTTTTGGCTCAAGCCATGATCTCACGTTCTGTGAGTTTGAGCCCTGCATCGGGCTCTATGCTGATGGTGTGGAGCTTGCTTGGAATTGTTTCTCTCCCTCTCCCTCTCTGCTTCTCTCTCAAAATTAATGAATAAAAAAAAAGTTTTAAAATCTCTATGATTCTTAATATATGAGGATTCAATAGAAGTTCAAGATAACTTATATAGGCTAATTATTAAGCACAATTCAGTACACAAATTCTCATTTTTGGCTGACCTGTTTGCCTTGGAATAGAACCTTGATTTTTGGAGAGGACACCTGATTTCTATAGGTTAATTTTATGTCCTAGTTCTGGTTTTGAGTACATGGACCCCATCTAGTTAATCAGGTGGTTCCATCTCTCAAGAGTACTTGTGGGGTCTTTTATGGGTGTAATATCCAAGAAAGGCCAACAAGACTTAATTCTAGGACTTCAGAGAAAATTATCAGGAAAAACTCACTTTCTTTCAGGATTGTAAGCTACAAAATTGCACGTCTGCAGTTTCCAGGGAGTTCCATGTGTAGTGAGCTGGCCTATGAAAGGAACAACAGATAGAGAGACAAGTCCAAGAAACAAGAAGAGAGAAACACTCTCTCAAAACCCTAAGTCCCCTGGAACCAGCCCTACCTGAAGCTTAGTTCACACTGGACTGTTAGGTCATGTGGATTGATAGATCCCTTTTTTTGCTTAAGTGACATGAGTTCAGTTTCTTTGAATTTCAACCAAGAATCTTGGACAACACATGCAGATCATCTCTGTTTTTATGTACAAATTTCTTTTTTAAAGGGTGATTTTTCTACTTGATGTTTAAATCTCTACTCCCTGCTTGTCTGCTCCCTTCCCACCTCCCTTGACACTTCTCAGTCTCTGACATCATCATTGGCAAAAGCTTCCAATCAACGGAAGACATAAAACTGGACATGGGAATGAATATTTCCTTGTTCCAAAGATCTGTATATCTATCAACAATCCTTATCTTGTGTAAATAATCAAAATAATCGAGTTGCTAAAAAATAATAAAACATAAAACTTATCACTGAGCCATCAATGTCATACAAAAATAAGAAGGCTCTGGTCCCGTTAGGCTTAAGCTGTGATACAAAGTAGCCCAGGATGGTTACCTTTCTAACTTTAAAGAGACCCAGTAGGGAGAAATCAAATCATACTGTGATTATTGAACATTTCAGGCACTCCAAACCACAGGCTTGCTGGGCTCTGACTGTTTTTGAGTTGGAAACTCATCAGCCCTTAACTAGTTGGAGTAGAGATTGACATACAATTAAAGTTCAACTGCCTAGTCATGATACAGAAAAGTAGAGAGGCTATGAGACCTTTCTGCATGTAGTTTGTATTATATACATTTTCCTATTTTTCCATAGATTCCATCTTATCATTTCCTAACAATTCTGAGTTAAAGAATAGCAATTTCGTTACACAGATATAAAAACAGAAACATGTAGAGGTAAATTTCTTATAGAAAATCCCACAATTACTTATCAGCACAAACTAAAGCAGCCATCCTTAATCTTTTGTGGTTGTTGTTTGTTTAATAATTTAAAAAATCATCTAAAACTTCAAAGTTAGATTAAGATTATTGAGAACCTGAGAAAACCTATAAATCTTCTTCCTAGGCAACAAATATATACATAGCAAAAATTTGAATACAAAATGAGAAGAAGTGAATCTCTAAAGCCTATTAATTAAAAGTCCTTGGAATCCATAGGCCAAGATTAAGAACAACTGACCATAAAGATATCATTATTGGTTCCCCTTCCTGTAGTCTCTCCATCAAGCAGTGATGGCCATTGTTTATTAACCTGAGTACATTTTCTCATTGAGATAAGAAGCTTCACGTTAACATCTAGCCAAATGCAAAGTTATGTGTATTGGTAGCCTCGTCTGTAAAAAAATGCAGCCCATGTCTCATTCTTCCACCCTTCAAAATGAAAATTACAATTGTTCATTAGCCCAGTTATGTAGCCACAAATTAGCTGTGCACCTCTCAAAGATCTTAAGTTTCAAGTGCCTAGATATCAAAGGAAACAGAAGACAGAAAGAAAAAAATAAGGGAGGGAAAGAGGGAGAGAAGGAAGAAAGGAACACACAAACAAAGGAACAAAGGAATGAAGATAGGTAGGTAGGTAGTATGAAGGGAGAAAGAAAAAGGAAAGAAAGAAGGACAGGAGGGAGGAAGAGAAGGGAAGAAAAGAAGGAAGAAGGGAGGAAAGGGAAGAAGAAGGAAGAAGGGAGGAAGTCTTTCTTGCTGTAAATATTATCACAATTTACATCTCTTAAATTATCAACTTTTTAAATATTATTTTTGATAGTTTATCTTAAAATTATTTCAGGGGTTCCATTGAGGATTTCTTACATATACTTACAAAGACATCCCATTAGCTAGCTAGGATTGTGCACCTTCCCTTTAATTACTTTTACATTCTGCTGCCTCTGCTCCCAGAACACACAGATGAACTACAGCCTCCTTACACTCACAGTCCTTACACTACTACCTGCAAATGCTGCCACCTTCTCTCCATGGTACCACTGCCAGGACCATGGAGAGACCAAGTCCTACATCAAGTGTTTTCTGCCATTCTTAGTATATCAGAGCATCGTCGTGTTCCATCTACTGGTGGAAAGGTCTATCTGCTTTGTCCCTTTTCAGCTAGGTTTTCTCATACAGATACAACATACTTCACCCCAAATCATACAGAGCTCTTAATAAGTTTTTAACATATTAAAACTTCCCCCAAGAGTGAAAACTAAGACAACAAACAGGCCATGGTAGGGTTGAACAAATGAACTATTCCTCCTCTAGTTTTGGCTGGACGTTTGATGATAAATTTCCCATAAAAATGTTTTCAGTTCTCCACTCTTTCCTGTGTCTATGCCCTATGCAGTGTGACTTTGTAGCTCTTCCATCAAGGGTGAAATATATTTCCTACTCCTTTCTGAGATGATTCTGTCTTCAATTAGATGAATCAAATGTGGTAGGAATGACTATCTTATGGTTCTGACCTTGGTCTTCTAGAGATCTTTAATACTTCTGCTTTTGTTTGGACCCCCAAGTTTATCATATGAACATATCTAGTCTGCTGGAAATGAGAGACCATGTGGAATAAAGTTAAGCCTGCTGATACATCCTAATGAAGGCCCCCAACCTGTGAAAGATCTAAGCCAAGCTGAGAAAACCCAACTGATAGCTAATCATGGGAAAGAGTAAAAATATACTAGACCAACCATCTCTGGTCAACCTAGGGACTTGAGGGGGGAAAAAAGCTTATTGTTTCAGATTACTAAATTCTAGAGTGATTTGTCATGCAGCAAGGGCTAACTGATACATTTTTCTTTCCAAGGAATGATTTTCTCTTAGGAGGTCTTCATTTACTGATGCAAATTTTGTTAAAAGCTTAGCAAATAAGCCTAGGTGCTCTGAACCTTATAAAGCTGATTCAAGTTGTAACAAGCCTGTTACATTTTTTTAATTGGAGTATGTCCATGTTTCTAGTAATTATGTACCCATATAATGCTTTACATACATCTTAAAAATAGTAAATGTTAAATGATTTTGCTAATTAGTCACATTTCCCCCCATATTTTTAAGGTTTTCGCATAGATAAGTCTTTTTCTTAAAACCATATTCTTTCTGATTCTGTAAGACCCAACCATCTGTCTGAGGTTATTCCACTAATTATGCTACTTTTAAGGTACAAGTTTACTTTTAAAAAAATTGTGTGGTATCTTGGACAGAGTTGAATGAGTAAATGAAGGAGTTAACAAATGTAACCACTTCTTCCTTACCAAGGGTCAGTATTTAACGGCAGACGTTGACTGAGCCCTTACTAGGTGCTAGATACTGTGTTACATGCTTTAGATGAATTTTATCATTTCACCCTCATATCAGTTGGATGATACAGGTATTAATATTCTCCATGTTAGCGGGTTTAACTAATGTGATCAAGATTACAAAGTAAATGGCAGATTATGATTTAAATCTATGTCTTACAAAAGATTTATAGAAGATGTTTCTGTGACCTGTGCTTCTCCCTCTGCCTGCAACATCAACTTCTCCAGAACTCAGATGGGTTCTTTAGTCACCAGTGAATGTGGATCATCCCTAGGGACAATGTTTTATTTAGGTCAAGACCTTGGAACACCTTTGAGATTTGAATAGAGTTAACACAAAGCACATTACCTTTTAGGTCATGAAGATTATTAGCAAGAGTTTTTCTTCAGGGGTGGAAAGTTAATTTACTTTTTCTGTTTTTTTGTTACACTATAAACAGCCTCAGAATTTCAGTGGTTTACAAAAACAGGTATTTCCTTTTCTCACTTATGGATGTGAAGGTCAGTGGGTGTTAGCTCATTTGACTGAACATGAGTGAGCTGGTTGCTAGGTGGCAGGAGGAGATGAGGTCTTTTCTACACATCTTCATTATTGAGGGTCCAACAGCTACCCAGGACATGGATTTGTTTGTTTCGGGTTTGGTTTTGGTTTTGGTTTTTCATAAAGATTTTATCAATCATATTTGAGTTCTTAAGAAGTCTCTTTCCCAAACTTTTAAAAAAGTTGTAGGTCTCATTTCACAGATGTTTTCTTTAAGGTTTGATTTTTTGTTTTGTTTTGTTTTAGAGCAGTTTTAGGTTCACAGAAAAACTAGAAAGGAAGGTACAGAGATTTCCTGCAAACCCCCTGCCCTCACCCATGGACAGTTAACCCAATTATCAACATAACCATCAGAGTGGGACCTTCATTACAATCGTGAACCCCATAATCAACCAAAGTCCCAAGTATACACTGCGGTCCACTCTTGGTGTTGGACCATCTACGGGTTTGGAGAAATGTGTAATGACATATATCCATCACTGTCATAGCACAGATAGTCTTTTCACTGCCCTAAAAGTCCTCTGTGCTCCATCTATTCATCTCTCCCCACCTTCCAACTGCTGGCAACCACTGGTCTTTTTATTGTCTCCAGAGTTTCTCCTTTTGCATAATATCATAGAGCTGGGATCATATAGTGCACAATCTTTCCGGACTGGCTTGCTGAGCTTACTGATATTCATTTAAGGAGCTTCCAGGTCTTTGTATGGCTTGAGAGCTCATTTCCTTTTAGCACTGAATAATATTCCGTTGTCTGGACCTACCACAGTGTATCCATCCATCCGTTCTGTACTAAAGAACATCTTGGTTGCTTACAAATTTGGGCAATTATAAATAAAGCTACTCTAAATATCCATGTGCAGGCTTCTGTGTAGCTATAAGTTTTTAACTCCCTTGGTTAAATACCAAAGAGCACAGTTGCTGGGTTGTAGGGTAAGAACATGCTTGGTTTTGTAAGAATCGGCCAAACGATCTTCCAAAGTGACTATCCCAGTTTGCATTCCCGCTAGCAAGGAAGCCATGTTCTTTTCACAGTAGATGATAGGAATACCAGAGAGGAAGCTACCTGAGCAAATACATTTATGTCTTGTTTGCACCATTTACCTTAACATTTCCACAGTCAAAGCAAGTTACTTGGCCAGACCCAGGGATAATGAAGTACACCCCACTCACCACAACATCATGGTAGTGGTAGGAAAAAAACAATTTTATAAATAGGAAAGGAGTGAAAACCTTAATGCAGGAATACAGTACAATTATGATGATGCAATCTACTACAGGAAGCCTAGGAAGCTTCTGTGTGTCTCCAGAACAATTTGACCTATTTACCTGGATGGAAATCTCTTAAAGGGGTGCCCATTTAATAGCTCTCCAGAGCTTAACACTATCACTTTTTTGATAGATTCTCTCTGAAACATAATATAACTTCCAGTTTACTATCAAATGACTCTCACACTGAGGGAGGCATATGGAAACAAAAGGGACAAAATGCTTAATTCTTCCACCTGTGGAATATCATCAAGTATTCACTTTTAGACAACATGGGATGGTTCCGGAAAACAGGCTTCTGGAATCAGAACAGCATTCAAATTCTGGTTCTGCCATTTGCTAGTTGTGTTACTTCTGGAAAGTTACTTGACTGCTCTCCGTTAATGCCTTCTCCTGCAAAATGGAGACAATAGCATTACCCACTTTGGGTGGGCAGAACGTTGGGCCCCCAAAGATGTCTACCCTGTAATCCCTGAAAGTATGTTACGTGAGTATGTTACGATGCATGGCGAAACAGACTTGCTGAGATAATCCAAGTTACTGACCAATGACCTTATGATAGTGAGATTATACTGCATTCTCTGAGTGGGCCTACTCATGAGCCTTTAGAAGTATAGGATGGTCTCTAGCTTACTGAAGAGAGAGATATGGCCAGAGAAGTCAGAGAGACCCCAAGCAAAGGAAGGGGTTGACACACTGCTGCTAACTCAGACGTGGGGGGGGGGGGGGAGAGGACATGTGTAAGGACCAAAGATGGGCTTCCAGAAAATTAGGGCAGCCCCAGTCTGCAGCCAGGAAGGAAGCAGGGACCTCAGCTCCACAACCACAAACACCTGGATTTTGCCAACAACCTCCATGATCACAGAATCTGACTTCCTCCCCAGAGTGTCCAGTAAGGAACACAGCCCTGCACACACTTTGATTAGAAGCCAGTGAGACCTATGCTGGACTTGAGCCTTCCAGAACACTGCAAGATAATAAATGGGTGCCGTTTCAGGCCACTAGCTTTGTGGGGATTTGTTATGGCGGCAATGGAAACCCGATACGCCACCTTCTAGTGTTGCGCAGAGAATTCAACAATGTAGAAGACTAATTAATCATTGGTCCCTTTTCACTGTTGGACTTATGTGTATGACTTCTGGAGGCTCCTACTGTTTTAAAACATCCAAACTGGAGCGCAATTCTGCAAACTCTTCTGGCATAAAAATATCATTAGCAGAAGAGTTTTGGGTTCTAGCTAATTAGATATGGTACCTAATAAGCACTGTTTTCTGTGTCTGTGTGTGCACAAAGGCCTTCTGCTGTCTGGCCACCACAGAAAACAAGTTGTTACAAATCCAACCACTGTAACTTCTCATTAAGTTTCCCTGGTTACTGGCCATCAGTGAAAGCCTTTGTCTACCTTGAAATGCAAATGTTACGTTTCTCACCAACCAACCAGGCAAGATGAAAAGATCCTAAAATGTGGTCACAGAATTGAGGAGAGAAGAAAGTGAATTTCAGCACTTCTCTTCTCCTCCAAACATCTTTCTCTTCCCATATGATTCCTTTCTTTTCTTTTGCTTTCTTCTCTAACAGTAATCTTCATACTAGAAGATGATCCAAAGAATGACATATGAAAGCTGAAAACGTTGGATTTGAAAGGTCTAGAGCCAGCGTAATTTGAGTATGGAAAGAAAAAAACCTAAAACACTGAGTCAGTAAGAGCAGGCTCGAGAGCCATGGACACATGCAAACTGGGTTATTCTTGCCTTTCTACAGACAGGTACCTTTCTGTTCAATGATGCAGGAAGCATTACTTCTCTCTCATTCAGACGTGTAACTACATGGGCGAAATGAGTAGGTTTGAAAACCAAGCTCACAGGTTAGAAAACGAGGCTACTGTGTCTTCCGATCCAGCATTTGGTGACACTGACCCAAACAACTCCACCACTGCGCACCTCTAATAAAAGAAAACCACTTCTCGTGGTGGAGTGTGGGGTATCAGAACAATCATGCCAATTCCCATCCAGCAGGAAACTAGCTACACATTTGTAGCTCAAAATGCTTAGCGTGCTTAGCAAACAACGATGATTTCAAAAACAGCCTGCTGCTCCGAGTGGGACTTAGGCAAATGGCCCTCTACCTAGTTTTGCAAATTATAATTTTGCTGGGGCTTCCATGAGTCCAGGAAGGAATATTTGGTCATACTAACTAAGCCTGCAGCAGGAAAAAATAATCATAGTGGGGAAGGTCTACTAAGGGCCTTTATTTTCAATTACTCTTACCTGAGTTATCACAGTTTGGGTTCTGGACAAACAATTGCCATGGCAACCATTATCTCCAGCAATTTGTATTCTTTGCTCATTTTTGTTCTAGTTTTGCAAAGCATTAGTGTTTTCGTGTTCAATTTATTTTTACCAGTGGTACTCACATACGCAGCCATGCTTAACATCCCTTCTCACACTGATATATTTTTTAATGGCCATGCATAGTGAAGCTGGTTTCTTTTGTTAACTGGGCATTAAAATGTACCTGCTCACACATCTGCTTTTTTTTTTTTTTTTTTTACTGAAGTTTCCTTCAAAATGATTGAAAAAGATGGGCTGTCTTGAGATACCATCTCGCAGCTCTTTGTAGTTGGGAACCGGTGAACAGGGCTGGCCTGATCTGTACAACTTTTAAGGATGAAATTGAAAGGGAAAAGAATGGATGCCTAACTAAGTTCCAGTAACCCTCTCTCTAATCAAAGTACCAGCCTTAGGGATCATTGCCTTTCCAGGCTCTATACCTGCCTCTCTATGACTTTCATATATAAAAGTGCGACGTGCTGAGATTTGTCCCTTTAAAGCCCTTAAATATCGGCTTTCCTGTACTTTTATGCGAAATAATTACGCATGCGTTTAATCCTCTACCTTACCAAAATGTTACTTTGGTCTTTGGTGCTATGATTAGCACATACAAGAATAAATGTGTAGCTAGTTTCCTGCTGGATGAATTTTGGCTCCTCTGTGTGGCTCTCTTTTCCTGACAGCACAAGGGAGTCAGTTCTATTTGCTACCAAAGGCTGTGGCGTAGACACATGGTGTGTTTTTTCCTGTGGGAATTTTTATTTTGCCACAAAATAATGAGCACTATTACTCCAGGCTAATTGCACGGCTGTATTTATCTTAATCCTTGCACTTTTCATTTTATATGGAGGCAAAAGAATATTTAGGCACATCAAGCACTACTACAATTATTTTCAAACTGTAGCTCCTTTCAGAATCTCCTGGATGGCTTCTTAAAACTCAGGTTCTGCATGTCTTGCTTGGGTGGAGTCTAAGAATTTGCATTTCTAGTAAATTCCCAGGAGTTGCAAATACAGCTGGTCAACTCTCCACATCTTTGAAAGAACTGAACCATAGTATACTTGATTAAAATATTTAATTTGGGGGGCATTTGGGTGGCTCAGTTGGTTAAGCATCTGACTCTTGGTTTTGGCTCAGGTCATGATCTCGTGGTTTCATGAGTTCAAGCCCCACATTAGGCTCTGAGTCGAACATGCAGATCCTGCTTGGGATTCTCTGCCTCCCTTTCTCTCTGTCCCCCACCCCTGCTTGCTCTTCTAGCCCTTTCTCAAAATAAATGAATAAACTTTAAAAAAAGATTCTCTCTCTCTCTCCCTCTTCCCCTCTCCACCACTTGCATGCTCTCTATTTCTCTAAAATACAAAAAATCAATTAAAATATCTAATTGGGTTCAAGTATAACAGGGGTCACAGATTCTAAGATTCAACTATGTTGGGGAGTAGGGAGCCTGCAGACCCTCCCAGGAGAAATTCATCCCCACAGAAGTAAAAAGGCATAATTAGTGGGCCCCAGATAGAAGAGTTTACAAAAGAGGGAGAAGCTTGAGTTGGGAGTGACATCTCTCAAGTCTGTCTTCTGGCCCAGTCCCCTGTGGACTAACACCTATGCCCTGTGTGAAATAGGAAGCTCCAAGGAAAATCTGCAAGATAGTTCATGGGACCCCAAGAATCTCTTGCTTTGGGGTCCTTCTATAATGGAGCTGAGTAGAAGGGAGAAAGGAGATCTCCCCCAGTCTTCCCTCTTCCCCCGAGACTTCCCACAGTTTTGAGATTTAAAGGCTGTGCCTAGCAGAGCACAGGTACATTAGCAGAGACTGCCAGCAAAGAGGCCGGCGATGCCCTGCAGGAGACAGACGCTTCCAAGAGTGGCCATTACAGTCACACCCAGTGGATGCTCAACAAATACGGTGGAAATCAGCAATTGTTTAGAGGGAGACAGTGTTGGCACAATAGACACAAGACACCGGCTGAATATCCAGAACAATTTCGACAACTCTGGGAAGAAATGGAATTCATGAGCATGAATGAGAAAACCCTGAGACTAACTCATTCACTTTACATTCATTTATTTACTCAGTCAATAATCACGGAGTGCTGACTGTATTTCAGACATCATGCTACGCGGCACAAAAAGACATGAGCCTATCTTCATGAAACATAAAATATACACACTAATAAAATTATTAGAGTGTATACACTATACATAGGATACTACTGGTTGTTCAGGGTCAGAAATAGATGGAAAATTAGGAGTGTAGTAAATGGTGAAAGAAATTTTTGGCTGGAGTACCTGATAGAGAAAGACAGACAACATCATGGTCGTGGAGTGAGCAAAGTTTACACTGTCATGTTTTGTGTCCAAATAAGATGCCTTGGTGGGATGCTGGGTGATAAGTCCTTTACGATGGTAATCTCAGAAGGTGGCTGAGGGGGGCTGGCTGGAGCTGGCTGGGCTACTTGAATGAAAAAAACCACCAGAATCTGAATGCATCTCCTGAATTCAGGCCAGTGGTTCTCAGAGTCTTATCAAAGACAAAGGAAGAAATTCTAAAGTAGGAAGGGTAAGTTGAGCACATCTTGATGGCAGAATGATTGTTTTCTTTACACACGGAGGTAATTCAAGTTCTTTCTCTACATAATTTCCCTCAATGGTCTGTCTCTTCCCTCGTATGGGATGGACTCCTATATTTGTGGGAGCAGGACGAGCTGCCACTCCATGCTTAATGCAAGGTCATTTGTTGTCCTTCCAAAGCCTGATGTCTGTCCATGGGATTTCCTCCATCTTATAACTGCTCCACGAGGAGCACATGGCCCCCACGGTTGCTGTGGAGGAGACCTACTCAAGAGTCTGAAGGTATTTTTATAAGAGTCAGGCTGACAGTGGCTTTTATCATTACTTCCCTATTGGCCAGAACCCGGTTACATAATCCCAGTTTCACTGCAAAGGAACCTGAGAAAACATGCATTTTAAGGATGACTGACAGTCTCTGCCCGTGCCCAATCTGTGTCTCCACCTATGACAGCTCACCATGGCTTCAAACCCCCAGATCTGATGGCCAGATGGGACTCATCTTCTCCAAAAGCAGCCTCTGTATTCACGAATATATACTGCCACCTCAGTCTCCAGCTAGAAAGCCTTCCTTCTTCCTTCCCCCTCCCCACGTCTTTCCATTTATGATCCTAGTCTGTCTCCCTCCGGTCTTCACAACTACGCCGAGACATAGCCTTATCAGCAGACTTCCTATCTGGCCTCTCTGCCTCTGATTACCTCCCTCCCTCTTCTTTCCCTCTCCATTCCCCAAACTCAAGCTAAGTTATATATTGTGAATGGAAATTTGATAATTTCTCTCTTGTACCTATTTTTTTATCTGCTTCCTTTTGTCCTTAGGAAAAGTCCAGGTTCTTACTCATGGATTATGAGGTCTTGAAAGCTTAAAGCTCTCCTTCTACTCCCAGAAAAGGAAATAATTATTGAAGCAACTAAAAAACAAACACTATTATTTAATTATCATTTGATAAGTGTTACAGAAGTACTGGTTGCTAGGAAAGTGCGAGGGATATTAAGGCTAACTTGGGGTGACAGGTCTAACCTTAACCTGGGGGTCGGGACAGGCTTCCTTGAATAATCAATATTTAAGCCGAGAGTTGGAGAAACCAGGGAAGCAGTGGGGACAGACAGGCAGTTCAGGGCCACAGGTTCACGGGGTCAAGGACAGTGGGAGGGGTGCCCCCGTATACAACACGGTTTTCTATGTAAGTGCATTTTCTGAGTTCTGGGAAGCTTTGCAGGGAAAGAACATTTCAGATAAGAGATCAGGGCACCTGGTTGGCTCAGTCGGTTGAGCGTCCGGCTTCAGCTCACGTCATGATCTCATGGTTCATGGGTTCGAGCCCCGCATTGGGCTCTGTGCTGACAGCTAGCTCAGAGCCTGGAGCCTCTTTCTTATTCTGTGTCTCCCTCTCTCTCCGACCCTCCCCTGCTCTCACTGTCTCTCTCTGTCTCTCAAAAAAAAAAAAAAACCAGAAAAAAAATTTAAGAAAAAAACGAGATCAGTGTGTAGAAAAGCTATGGGCAACTTAAGGAAGGTGTGCCAATCTCAAATACTTGACTTGAATCACTGTCAGTTCATTAGCTAAGATTCTATTTTCTAAATGTGAGCACTTTCAACTCATTTGGGAAATGTAGTTAAACTTTTACCAACCCTCCCATATACACACACTGACCAATAAAGTAAGACTTCACAGAGATAAGACCAAGAATTTGTTCAGACCTTTTTTTCCCTTTAATTTAGAATCCTCAGAGAAGTCTGGTCTATCTGATTCAAAGACTGAGATTTGAGAAAATGCTACCTAAAATATCAAAAAATATGGACCGATCCCGGCAATGGCACAGGGTATCTCTTGGCTTGACCCACTAGAAGAGCGGAGTTGTTGAGAAGAGAAGGGAGAGGAACAGTGACACCATTAACTTACCTTTCATTTTGGAATCCAAAATGATTCCACTTCATTAAAAATACAAAAAAACATTAAAAACTTTTATACAACTAAGGGTGTTTATCAAGAGTATTTTGCTTTGTCTTCCTTTTTTTTTTTTTTTGTTTTTGTTTTTGTTTTTGTTTTTCTTCTTACCAGAGTAGCAGTCACTAGGCTGGAATGTGGAAATGACAGACAAGTTGGATAATCCCAAAGCCTTGCTCTTTTGAGAACCAAATCGATCATTATGTAAATTAGCTAGAGCTTTCGTTGTAGCTGTTTGTATATTCATCTTATCTTTTTTCATCTTATCTTTTTCAATGAACTTGAGCTTCTGGAATCCTACAGGCTGTATTTCTTCAGTAAAATCCCTCTTCTTCATTGTAAAACCTTGCTTGTAATAGTCTAAATGAAGGGGTAGTGAAGGAAACACTCTAATCATGGGCCATTTCAAATGTAATAAAATCCAAGTTGTGTTACAAATAGCTACAGAACACCTACAGGGCCTCTGCCTAACTCTTGGAGCTCAGTTCCTACCTCCAGGCTCCTGAGTCAGTATGTTGAGGTGACATTGGCCTTCCTCTGCTCAAACACTCCAAATTCCCTTCCTACCCCCCAAACACGGGGATCTTGGCATAGCTGGATTCTTTAATAATTCAAAGCTCGGCTCATATCCCACCAGCTCAGAGAATTGAACAGAAACCAGAGTATCTAAAGCAGACCATGTCTACTATTGCTTCCTGTCTCATTACGGTGTTGGATTTTTCTACATGTCACTATATGAAATGACCTACTCATTCACCTGTGGGTCCCTCTCTCGTTCTGGAGTTACAGACAGTCCATGGCAGCCATGACTTGATCTGCCACATGATACAAATACACATAGGTTCAGGGACTGAATCCACACAACTCCCCATGTTCCACGACCTAGAGTCTGTGCAAGACAGCGTATACACAAGCAGAAAACAGATGGCTCTCCCAGATTAAGATAATTGTAAGATTTAATATATGGATGCAGATATGAGAGGAAAGAAAGAGACCAAGTTATGGAGCCAAGAAAGCCTTTATTGGGATCTGCGATTCCCCGGGCGATGTTCCGTGACTCCAGGAGTGGGGAGTCAGGGGAGTCGCGCCTGGTATGGGAGGAGCGAGGTATTTTAAGGGTGAAAGACTTCCAGTCCGGTCCTGGGAGGGCAGACCACCAAATAAGGGCATTTCAGGGACGTGGCAGGATGGCTTACGTTGCCTCCTCTGTCAGGGTGATGGGAAGCTGGGGCTTTGTGATTGGCTGTTTTCAAACTGGCGCGGAACATTCCAGGTCTACAGGTGAGGGGTGGGGTGGTCGGTGCACAGTGTTTTTCTCCAACTCACAGCATAATGGCCGCTCGGTCACCATCTTAGGATAACTCTTACAATAATGAGAGGAGGGTTTAATAAACAATTCATTTACTAAGGTGTGGGCAGTGCACAGAAAACTGCACTAGTATCCAAGGGCTGGTGAAAACAGAGGTGCCACCCAAGGCCGACTGAAACAGATGAAGGACTGAAGTGGGTACATGGCCAGCTAGAGAGCATCATGGAAAGAAGACTTCCTTGCCAGGACTGCAAGATGATGGGGGTGTGCGGGGCCCCGAGGGAACTAAACACTCCTTCCTCCGAATTCTCCCCTCTGTTATAATCTTCTTGGGTTCCCCATTAGCTGAACTAAAAAAGAAGCTAGAAGATAAAGAAAGATGCCTTTTATACCTTTTCATCTTAAGATAATTCTAGATTCACATGCAGTTGTGAGAAATAATGCAGGGAGATACCATGTAGCCTTTTACCCAGCTTCCCCAATGGTAAAAATTTTGCAAAACTGTAAATTTGTAAATTTCAAAAATAGCATGTTATATTGACACTCAAGATTAAGAATATTTCTATCACCACAAAGATCCCTAAAGCTGCTGTTTTATACTCTGTGTCCATTTCCCTCGCACCCATGCCAGGGCATGAACGCCTGGCCACCACTCCTCTATTCTCTAGTTCTGTAATTTTGTTATTTCAAGACTGAGATATAAGTGGCATCATACTGTACCTAAACTCTGGGGTAGGGCTTTTTTCACTCGCCACAACTCTCTGGAGATTCATTTAGGTCATTGCATGTAACAATAACCCATTTCTTTTTATTACTGAGTATTCCATGTTAGGCGATTATTACAACCCGTTTAACCATTCATCCATTGAGGGATGTCTCGTGTCTTTTTAGCGTTAGGCGATTATAAATAAAACCATTATGAACATTTGTGTACAGGCTTTTTGTGAATGTAAGCGCTCATTTCTCTGGAATAATTGCCAAGGGTGCAGTTCTTGAGTTGTATGATAGTTTAAAAGTATTTTTTAAGCAACTGCTAGACTTTTTTCTATAATGGCTACACCAGTTGCATCCCACCACCAATGAAGGAATGATACAATATCTCCACATCCTTGCCAGCATTTGGTGTTTTATTTAATGTTATTTTTTAAATTTTATTCTGATGTGTGTGTAGTGTTAGGATAATTATCTGCACTACCATAATGACCAGTGAGGTTGAACATATTCCCATGTGGTTATCTGTACCCTCTCTTCAGAGAGGTCTCCTCGTGTCACTTGTCCATATTCTAACAGGCCTGTAGTTCTTTACTCTTTTTTTGATTGTTTGTTTTTAATTTATTTTTGAGAGACAGAGAGAGACAGTGTGAGCAGGGGAGGGTCAGAGAGAGAGGGAGACACAGAATCCAAAGCAGGCTCCAGGCTCTGAGCTAGCTGTCAGCACAGAGCCCGACGTGGGGCTTGAACCCATGAATTGCGAGATCATGACCTGAGTCGAAGCCTGACGCCCAACCGACTGAGCCACCCAGATGCCCCTGTAGTTCTTTACTATTGAGTTTTAAGAGTTCTTCAATTGTTCTAGGTATAGTCTTTTGTCAATATGTTATTTCTCCCACTCTACAAATATGTTTCCACAGTACTTTGCCTTTTTATCTCTTAACAAGAGACTTCATAAAACAAAAGTTTTTAATCTTTAAAGTACAATCTATCTTTTTCTTTTTTTTAGAAAGCACACTTTTTGTGTCCACAAAAAATTCATCCTGGTCTTATCCCCAAAGTTTCAGAGTCTTTTTACATTTGTTTCACATATACTGTCCAGGAAGTTTAGTTGTGCTTAGCAGGGTGAATAGAAAAAATATGCCCACTCCATCTTCCTAGAAGACTTTTATGTAGCCGAGTGTCATCCTAAGGACAGAACAAAGTTAAGAGTAAATGTGAAAAGAAAAATGGAAAATATCTAATACAGGGCTTCAGTAAGAGAGGACATATACCTACTTAGGATGCTTTTACTTACACTTACATATTTTTCTAAAGAAAAGCAAACAGACACTTGGAATATATTCTTCTAGTTAAAAAACATTTTAGTAATAGTTACTCTGTATTCTGTTCTATGATGTCATTTGTGAAAAAAGTACTTTTGGTAGATTCTGCATCATTTGGAAGTATTTATATAGTTGTTCAAAGAAAAGAAAAAGCATCAATAATGGCTAAAAAAAGCTTAACCTTCTAATTTCTGTATAAGTCTAATTACATGAAATAGAAATGAGGGTTTTGATTCTTTGCTTTTCTGTTTGGAGTGTCATTGTAACTACTGTATTGTAAATGACGGAAAATAATTGCATATATTAAAAAAATAAATTGTGTTATATTAAAATAAAGCTCAAGTACTGTGAAAAGCTGTCAGAAAATAATCTATATCTTTGTAGAAAGATCTTTATTTTTTCTGTCCTCGCATCCTTGTACATCAGTAGAATATCCAATATAATTGCATACAGATATTTGGACCCAAAAGAGGTAGAGACAAGATTATTTGGAGTAGATGAATTGCTGTTGGATTCTTCCCAAAGACCAATTTTTTCATTGATTTTTTTGGGGGGAAAGCTTCACTTCTTATTACAATGTCTATTTTCCCTCTGTCCCTTAAATATGTTTTGTGCTCAAGTAATAATATTGGAAGCCACGGACAAGGGAGAACTGGAAGTTGGGTCTTGTCACACAAATTGGAAAGCGTCATGCAATGTCCTTCCTGAAGGAGAGAGGAGACAAGGTTTCCCTTTGGATGGGCTTTTTGACGATGCCCTTGATCAGGTAACAGCCCAGGGATAAATCACAAGCTATAACTCATTTACTGCACACAGCTTTACACACAGCAAAACCTTGTATGCATCTTCGCAGAAAGTATGCATTTTACATCAACATAAATGTGGAAAAATACCTTTTTAAAATGGCAGTTTGTATTTTCAATAATAGTTCCATCTCAATCACATTCTATACTTATAAATTTCACTGGGCTAATAAAGAAGTAGTGAGAAAAATCAGTTGCAATAAATAAGCTTTTATTATCTTACCTCTTCCTTTTCAGATATTACATTGGTGTGGGATGGAAACAAATTCAATAGTGAGGTAACAATAGGTAAACTTCTAACGTGCTCTATCTAATCATCATAAAATGACCATTTCAAGAAAATAGTGGATTTTTTGGTATTAGCTAAAATATATTTCCAACTATCATTATTCATTCAACCAAACTCATAAGAGCATGAAATAACTCATATGGAATATCAAAATTATGGACATCAGAACACATCTTTAAACTGACAAATTCTAGACTAGAGAGTGACTTTTCTGACTTGGGACATGATAAAATTCAACTACATCAATTGCCTGGTTGGGTCCCTCTTTTTTTTTTTTTAATTTTTAAATGTTTTCTATTTATCTTGAGAGACAGAGACAGTATGAGCAGGGGAGGGTCAGAGAGAGAGGGAGACACAGAATCTGAAGCAGGCTCCAGGCTCTGAGCTGTCAGCACAGAGCCCGACACGGGGCTCAAACCCACGAACCGTGAGATCATGACCTGAGCTGAAGCCGGATGCCCAACCGACTGAGCCCCCCAGGTGCCCTTTGATCCCTCTTTTAAACACAGTTGTACTGAGGTGTAGTTGACATGCAATCCACACATATTTAAAATGTGTAATTTGGGAGCGCCTGGGTGGCTCAGTCAGCGTCTGACTTCAGCTCAGGTCATGACCTCACATTTGTGATTTCAAGCCCCGTCTTGGGCTCTGTGCTGACAGCTCAGAGCCTTGAGTCTGCTTCAGATTCTGTGTCTCTCTTTCTCTGCCCCTTCCCTGCTCACTCTCTCTCTCTCTCTCTCTCTCTCTCTCTCACTCTCACTCTCTCTTAAAATCTACATTAAAATAATAAAATAAAAAATAAAGTGTGTAATTTGGTAAATTTTGACTTGTGCACAACTGTAAGTACATTTTCTTTATATCTTAAAGTTGTACCTCTTTTTCTTTCTAAATGTTTATTTTGTTTATTTTTTTAAAGAGAGAGTGGGTACAAGAGCATGTGCACATGAGATGGGGAGAAACAGAGAGAGAGGGAGACAGGATCCCAAGCAGGCTCTGCACTGTTGGACTCAAACTCATAAACTGTGAGATAATGACATGAACCCAAATCAAGAGATGTTGCCTAACCAACTGAGCCACCCAGGCACCCCAAAGTTGCTCCTCTTTATAATCCCTCTCTACTATGCTCTTTATTACCTCATTCACAGATAACTACTGATCTCTTCTATCACAATAATTTACCTTTTGTAATATGTGGTATAAATGAAATCTTTCTGTATGTTTTGGGTTTTTGTTTTTGTTTTGTCTAGCTTCTTTAGCTTAAAATTATTGTTTGATATACCTTCCTGTTGTAGTAATGTCAATAGTCCATTCCTTTTTATTGCTAAGTCATATCCCATTGTGTAATAACATAAAGTATCCTAGCCATTTAGTTACTGATAGACATTTGGTTTGTTTACAGTCTTTCAAAATGAAAACTGAAGCTACTAGAGACATTTATGTACAAGTATTTGTACCATTATATGATTTAATTTCTCTTGGTTAATATGTGGCAGTAGAGTGGCTGGGCCATATGATAGATGTTTTCCAAAGCTGTTGCACTATTTTACATAGTCATCAGAAGTGTGTAAGAGTTCCAGTTTCTTGTGAACTAGATGTAAAAATTCTAAATTCTATGTTAGGGAATCAAATCCAAAAATATATAAAGAGGATACTACATCATTTCCAAGTGGGATTTATCCTAGAAACACAAGTTCAGTTTAACATTTGAAATCAATCAATGTAATTGACTTAGTCTATTCATTTATTCAACAGATACTTGCTGAACATGCTCCCTATGGCTGAAACTAGAGTAGACTTCAGAGATATAGCAGTTAAAAAATTATGTGTGTGTGTGTGTGTGTGTGTGTGTGCGCACATGTGCTTGAGTTCATGCACATGCCTTTGAAGAGGTAAAAATAGAATGGAGTCAGAATATATTAACAACAGAAATAGGTAGTATGTCAAATGCTAAATGTCATGGTCATAGGCAAGATAATATTTGAGCAAAGACTTCAAAGGGATATGGAAGTAGGTCATGTGGTTATCTGGAGGAAATGTGCTCCAGGTAGAAGGAACAGCAGGTAAAAATCTTTGAGGCAGAAGTGTGCTTCTGGCCAGTTTTGCTGAAATAGAGTGAGCCAAGGAAATAATAATAGGAAGAGATGATATTAGATAAACAGTCATGAATTAAATCATTTAGGCCTGTGTGTAGGCACTTCCAGGATTTTGATTCTTACTCCTTCATTGTAAGCCTTGCAAATGTGTTGAGCAGGGGACTGGCATGATCTGAGGTCCATTACAAGGCATCATTCTCTTGCTGTACCAAGAAAAGCCTGTAGGAGACTAAGGGTAGAAAATCAGGAAAAATCTCTAAGAGACTACTTAAAGAGAAACAGATAGTCAGATGATAAATGCCATGGTCATAAGAAAGGTAATAGTTATTTTCAAATTGGATGGAAATTTGAGATAGAGAGAAAAGATTCAAGAATATCACCAAGGTTTTTGTTTTTTTTCTGTTCTGCTTTATTTTGTTGGAACATCTAGAAGAACTGACTTCTTATTTATTGAAATGGGGAAGGAAGAACAGACTTTGAGGGAAGATTGGGAGTTTATTTTTAGATTTGTTCAGTTTTAGAGAAATTTGAAAACCTTAGGTGGAGATAAGTAGGCTATTGGATATTCAGATCAGAGAGAAGTTTGATCTGGAATATAAATTTGGTAGTATTTAGTACATTAAGGCCATGGGACCAAATGAAATCACCAAGGGAATGAGTGTTCACAGAGAAAAGTTGAGAAACACAAGCACCAATGTGGTCAAAATTAACAGAAAATGGGAGGTGCCTTGGGGGCATGACTTGGTAAGTAACCCTTGGGACCTCCAACCTGTAAAAGTTGTGGCCAGTAAAAAGGAAAGAAAAAATGAGAGTATACTGTCTCTGAACCCAAATTTTTAAAAATGTATCAAAAAGGCGGCAGTGACCACTTTCTATTCAACACATATTATCAAATGTATTGAGAACCTGATTAGTCATTTCTCCCTCCTTGGCACTAAACAGAGGGAAATCAGTCTGCCTCACCATCTGCAGTAGACAGAGAAATACGGCATCCATGATCCCTGCCTCACACTTTTCCTTCAATATTGCAATCCTCTCCTTGCTTTTAACTAACATAATATGGCAAAGGTCATGGGATGTCACTTATGTGATTAAGTTAAATTATATAAAACTCTGCCTTGCTAGTAAAATTGTTCTTACACACCTGCTGGCCTGGACAAAGCAAGCTATCAAGCTGTAAATAGCCATAGTGAGGACATTAGGGCAAGGAACTGTGACTCTCCTCTAGGAGTAGAAGGTGGCACAGGCTAACAACCAGCAAAAGAAGGAAGGTTCTTGGGGAGCACCTGAGAGGCCCTGTCAATTAAGCATCCTGCTCTTGATTTCAGCTCAGGTCATGATCTCACAGTTTGTGAGTCTGAGCCCTAAATTGGCTTCTGTGCTGACCATGTAGAAGCCTGCTTGGAATATTCTCCCCCTCTCTCTCTCTCTCTCTGCCCCTAGCCCCTCAAAAATAAGTAAATAAACATTGGAAAAAATAAAGTAAGGCTCTCAGTCCTACAATGTTAAGGAAAATTCTGGGGCAGCTCGAGTGAGTTTGGATGTTGCTACTTCTCCGGTTAAATATCCAGATGAGAACATGGCCCAGCTGGTCCTTTGACTATGGCCTGTGAGACCTGATGCCCAGGTGTGCCTGGACTCTATACCCACACAAACTATGAGATAGCTAACGGACGCTACTGTAAGGCACTAAATTTGTGGTACTTTGTTACACTACAATTACACACACACACACACACACACACACAATCCATTTGGGTTAAGGCATCAGTCCTGTTCCACATACTCAGAGACCCATATATAGGATAAGTGCCTTGTGAACCATACTGACCCTCGTCCAAGACCGGATCACTAAGCAAAGTCTATCTCTATATCTGAACACTTCTTCCGCCAAGTGTATCCAGTGTTTCCCTACCAGAAACACAGCTAAGTTAATCTGGACCCAACTGTCCTTAAAGGCATGAACTCACCTGCTTCTGTTAGACTGAATTTCATTTTTTTGTCTACTTTCAATACAGATGCATCTGGGCTGATTGTGCTTGGCTGTGACTAAAATTTGCCTAGTTAAGAGTCTGGTTCTGTCTAGAATCCTTGATTGCTATACCTGCCTCCTCATTAATTACCTGAGTGATTCTAACTAATACCACTCAAAATAAACTACCTTAAATACCATAGGAAATTCAAAGGAATACTGGCTGTGAGATCAGATACAATTCTCCATTCATCACTTGCTGAGTGACCTGGGATAAGTGATTTCACTAATCTGAGTCTTAATTTCCATATCTATAAAATGGAGCTACTTTCTTAGTTAACTGTAAGGCCTATACTGGTGAAATGATTGAGATTAATAATAATAATAAATTGTTAGTTTTATTGGCTCTCTTTTCTTTCTGGAATTAACTAAATCAGATGAGTTTTTTTTAAGTTTATTTACTTATTTTGGGGGAGAGAGAGAGCATGAGCTGGGTAGGGGCAGAGGGAGAGAGAATTCCAAACAGGCTCCATGCTGTCAGTGCAGAGCCCAACACTGTGCTCGAACTCATGAACCATGAGATCATGACCTGAACCAAAATCAAGAGTCAGCCACTTAACCAGCCGAGCCACCCAGGTGCCCTGCAAACCAGAGTTTTCTTGAAGTTCCACTCATACCCCTGAATAGAGAAAAATGTAATTTATTATTCTAAATATGTTTACTAAGATATTGACTTGTTTGTACAGTATCCATTAAATTCTGAAAAACAGTTACTCTGAGGAGAAATTAATACTCATTAGAAGCTTCAGAAAAAAATGTCATTTGCAGAGAGAACTAAGAGCCCTCATCAGATCAGCACGATTCACTTGATGCTCAGTTCACTACAACTTCAGTGGGCTTCACAGATGAAGTTCACGGGCAGAAATATACTGAAAACCTTCTCAGGCAAGTTTTGATCAAGAAGGCAAAGAACGGTATATTGAAATGGTCTTTGGATAATTGATACAAATTAAACTAAGCTTTCAATCAATACTATAGTTACCAGGGTAACGAAGAGTGAAAAAAAGAATATCAACTGGTGTACATGAATTTCAGTTAAGTTTCATAATGCAGCTCAGAGCTACACCTGCTCACTTATCAGAGAAAACGCAGACAGAACCTTATGTCTTAGCTTTCATGGGCTGGAGGTCCTCATATTTCTTTATATAATTTTTACCATTCTTCCACTTTTGGTAAAAGGACTCAGAGTTGACCTAAAATGCACCTTTGTGGTTCAAAAAATTTTTTTTTGTATTGGGACACGTAGGTGGTTTAGTTGGTTGAACATCTGAGTTTAGCTCAGGCCGTGATCTCGCATTTCGTGAATTTGAGCCCCGCTTCGGGCTCTGTGTTGACAGCTGGGAGCCTGGAGCCTGCATTGGATTCTCTCTCCCTCCCTCTCTCTCTCTCTCTCTGCTGCTTCCTCGCTCACACCCTCTATCTCAAGAATAAATAAACATTAAAATATATAGTAAAAAATGTTTTGTATTAAAAAGGTGCGTATGGTTTGTATTATTCTTTATAATAATGGCCAATTTAATAGAAAAAATACATGAAAGTTTCCATTGGCACTATTTTTACTAATGTTTTTTTCCAGTGGGTTCTGAATTTTGAAATTTGACTTTGTCACTGACATTTTCAATTTCCTTTTAGCATGCTTATATTTTTTCAGATCAACTTATAATAATATAAATATGTAATCAGAAGCTTTTTTTCTGTAATGTGTAATACAAACGTTCACCTCGGTTTAGTGTTATCTCGAAATCCATAAAAAAAGAAAGAAAAAAGCTACTTGAAAGAAGGGCATTTAAAAAAAATTTTTTTTGATGTTTATTTATTCTTGATACAGAGAGAGACAGAGCACAAGACGGGGAGGGGCAGAACCGGAAGGAGGCTCCAGGCTCTGAGCTAGCTGTCAGCACAGAGCCTGACGCGGGGCTCGAACCCACGAATGTGAGATCTGACCTGAGCTGAAGTCAGAGGCTTAACCGACTGAGCCCCCCAGGCGCCCCCGGAAGGGCGTTTTGTTTGCATCTTCTACATTATACTTCTGGCACATGCAAAAATTCCTGGCAAGCAATTGTTTTATAAGCTTAAAGAGTCCTCTGCTGGAGGACACTGGCGCTCGGATAGCGGGAGAGTAAAGGCGTCTGTAACTGACAGCTCCAGAGGGAAGAAGGTTGCCAGTCGGGGCCACGCAGGGGCTGCCCCCGAAGATGAAGCAATGGCCAGCTGCAATTCCAGAAGACCGTTTATTCGTGGCAACCGAGGTGTGGTGAGCTGGGTTTTGTGGGTCTTCTGTGGGACATGCTAATTTGAAAAAACATTAGGGTACCCGGGCATAGGGCCTATCCCTACTTTTACCGCCGGGACGTTAGGGCTCAGTGGCCCTGGAGTATGTGAGTCTGATAAGGAGAAGTGGGTATAATTCGTCCTTTTTTTTTATAGTTTATTTATTATTGAGACAGAAACAGAGCACGAGTGATGAGGGGCAGAGAGAGAGGGAGACACAGAATCCGAAAACAGGCTCCAGGCTTGGAGCTGTCAGCACAGAGCCAGATGCGGGGCTTGAGCCCATGAACCGTGAGATCATGACCTGAGCTGAAGCCGGATGCTTAACTGACTGAGCCACCCAGGCGCCCCTAATTTGTCCTTAATTAGCTTCTCTAGAAAGGGAAACAACCAGGCTCTAGAAAGGGCTTCCAAACTAGCTCAAGACGGTGCTTAAAGGGTTTTAATATAATTTTAATTGTAGTACAGTAGATGTTCAGGATATATTTGTTGAATGAGTTGTTTAATGTTCAGTATCATTTAGGTTGCATTTCTGAAATGGAAATTTTTTTCATGTTTTATGCATTTTTGTACATAAGTACGGCTTTATAAATATGATCAAAAAGAACATCAGCACATTATTGTCACTTTCTACTTTGCACAAATGGCTATTCTCTCATGTCTATTCTTTCAGATGAACTTGAGAATGATTTTCTTGAGCGTCAAACATTTTTTGAAAGGGTGTTTTGAATTGAAACCCAATTTGTAAGATGATTCATGAGAATTATTAGTCAATGATCTTGAATCATCTTAACTTCAGAAATTATATGTGTATCAGTAGCTATTGCTGTGTAACAGAAGAACCCAAAATGGCTGACTTAAAACAATGACAATGCATTATTTATCCTGGGTCAGATGACTCCAACTGGGTGATTATGTGTTCCATCGAGTCTCTTCTGGGGTTTCTCAGTCTATGTTGAGCAGGAAGGTGCCCCTCTCACATTTGCCATTTAATGATAGCTAGACAGTCACCTTTCTCTAGCAGCTGCCTCATTCTCCAGCACTTCACTTCTTCCCTATGTGTCTTCACCAACAAGGCAGCATACACTTTGTTCTGTAGCTACTGGTTTGCAAGTGGACAAGCGCTGATGCACTTATATCCGTGTCAAACACGGATAGCTCACTGGCCAAATCATGTCATATGACCCAACTCAAAGTTAAGGTTATGGACAAAGAAATGACTCCAGGATGGAAGAGCAGCAAGGCCACATTGCAAATGGGCTGGAAACTCAGAAGGGAGGTATTTGTAGGGATTAAACTGTCTAACACGGGGGTCCCTTTAGCCAAAAATTATTTCTATCCCACTTGCATGCAAAATGTGCTAATTCCCAGGACTTCCAAGAATCTCTGCAGGCTCAGGCTCAATCTTGAAGTCCAGGGTGAGATCTAAATTAAGTCCAGACAGAATGAATTTCCATAATTGCAGAAACTCTTGTTCCAGAGACCTGTTAACTAAAAAGGTAACTGTGTCTTATGCACCCAAATAACACAATACATTTCCATTCAAAAAGAGGGAAAACAGGGAGAAAGAGGGAGGCAAATCATGAGAAACTCTTGAATACTGAAAAAAACTGAAGGGGGAGGGGGAAAGGGGAAGAGGAGTGAGAGGCATGGAGGAGGGCAACTGTGGGGATGAGCACTGGGTGTTTTATGGAAACCACCTTGACAATAAAGTATTAAAAAATGGGGAATAATAGGGGTGCCTGGGTGGCTCTGTTGCTTAAGTGTCTGACTTCAGCTCAGGCCATATTCTCATGGTTCATGGGTTTGAGCCCCGCATCTGGCAATGTACTGATACCCCAGAGCTTGGAGCCTCCTTCATATTTTGTGTCTCCCTCTCCCGCTGCTTCTTCCCCCACCTCTCTCCCTTTCTCTCAAAAATAAATAATGAACATTAGAAAAAATTAAAAAGCAACAAAAAACAAGAGAATAATGGAAAATAAATCATAATAACTAATCCATAATAATTTTGAAATCTGCTAGGAACTTGCCCCTAATGATCAGGAAATGATCATTGATTATGGCCTACTTTTGTTCACTAGAAGGATTTCTTGAACCTCCTTTATTTTTTGAAATCACAACTTTGGCTCCATCTGCTATGTTCCTTGCTACCTATAAAAATTTGGAAGCCTCTCTCCATTTTGAAATGCCTTTATCACTTTTAGTTCAAGCTGGTGGTACTTTGCCAATATAATTATCTTTAAAACTTTGTGGGTTATTTTAGGAATCTTACTGGAGTCACTTAATGCTTCAGTAATCTGCCCCTCAGCCATTTTATGGGATAAGTTCTTTCCACTTTGGGTATATCAGGATTCCATGTTATAAATACCTTGAGATTTTTCTAGAAGCATTTTGAATAATTGAGAGACAATCCTTTAAATCTTTCTGAGGTCTTATTCATGAACTGTAAAAACAAGTATTGTTAAAATGTCACTATTATCCAAAGAAATCTAGACAATCAATGCAATCCCAATCAAAACTGCACCGGCACTCTTCTCAAAGCTAGAACAAACAATCCTACAATTTGTATGGAACCACAAAGGACCCCAAATAGCCAAAGTAATATTGAAGAAGAAAACCCAAACAGGAGGCATCACAATCCCAGAATTTAGCCTCTACTACAAAGCTGTTACATCAAGACAGTGTGTTATTGACATAAAAACAGACAGAGAAACCAAAGGAATAGTATAGAGAACCTGGAATTGGATCCACAAATATATGGCCAACTAATCTTTGACAAAGCGGGAAAGAGTATCCAATGGAAAAATGACAGTCTCTTTAACAAGTGGTGCTGGGCAAGCTGGATAGCAACATGCAGAAAAATGAGACTAGACCATTTTCTTACACCATACACAAAAATAAACTCAAAATGGATGAAGGACCTAAATGTGAGACAGGAAACCATCAAAACCCTAGAGGAGAAAGCAGGAAACAACTTCTTTGACCTCTGCTGTGGAATATCCTGCTCAACACATCTCCAAAGGCAAGGGAATTGAAAACAAAAACGAACTATTGGGACCTCATCAAGATAAAAAGCTTCTGCACTGCAAGGGAAACAATCAACAAAACTAATAGGCAACCAACGAATTGGAAAAGATATCAGATAAGGGCTAGTATCCAAAACCTATAAAGAACTCACCAAACTCCACACCCAGAAAACAAATAATCCAGTGAAGAAATAGGCAGAAGACATGAATAGACATTTTTCCAAAGAAGACATCAGATGGAAAACAGACACATGAAATGATGCTCAATATCACCCATCATCAGGGAAATACAAATCAGGGAGGTGGCTTAAATGAACAAACCAGGAGACGGTAGATGCTGGTGAGGATGTGGAGAGACGGCCACCCTCCCACACTGTTGGTGGGAATGCAAACTGGTGCAGCTGTTCTGGAAAACAGTGTGGCGGTTCCTCAAAAATTAAAAATAGAACTCCCCTATGACCCAACAATAGCACTGCTAGGAATTTACCCAAGGGATACAGGAGTGCTGATGCATAGGGGTGACTGTACCCAAATATTTATAGCAGCACTTTCGATAATAGCCAAGTTAGGGAAAGAGCCTAAATGTTCATCAACTGATGAATGGATAAACAAGACGTGGTTTATATATACAATGGAATACTACTTGGCATTGAGAAAGAATAAAATCCTGCCATTTGCAGCAACTGGAGGGTATTAGGCTAAGTGAAATAAGTCAGAGAAGGACAGATACCATATGTTTTCACTTATCTATGGATCTTGAGAAACTTAACGGAAGACCGTAGGGGAGGGGAAGGGGGAAAAAGTTACAGAGAGGGAGGGAGGCAAACCATAAGAGACTTAAATGCTGAGAATAAACTTAGGGTTGATGAGGACTGAGAGGGGGAAGTGGGTGATGGACATGGAGGAGGGCACTTGTTGGGATGAGCACTGGGTATGGTTCAGAAACCAATTTGACAATAAATTATATTAAAAATGTGAATAAAAATAAAAAAAATAAATCTTTCTGAAGAGGTCTTAACAAAGGCTCTCAGAGTTAAACTCTGGATTTGATCTTTACCCTGAGTCTGTTGGTTACTTTGAGGATGTTCTGTCAGCCAGAGAAACTTCCAGGGCTTTATACATGTTCTCTAATTCTGCTTGAAAACTAAGTAGTTCCTACCTTACTTCATCTTCCCATATTTATTTCTTTTTAATTTTTTAATGTTTATTTATTTCTGAGACAGACAGAACATGAGCAGGGGAGGGACGGAGAGAGAGGGACACACAGAATCTGAAGTAGGCTTCAGGCTCTGAGCTGTCAGCACAGAGCCCGACACAGGGCTTGAACTCACAAACTGCAAGACCTGAGCTGAACCTGGATGCTTAATGACTGAGCCACCCAAGTGCTACCCTCCCACTTCCCGTATTTATTATAAGCAGCTAAAAGAAGACCACTGACACTTTTTCAACATTCTGCTAGAAATCTCATAAGCAGTACCACAGGTCAGTTAGGTACATTGCACATTATTTTCCAATGTTCTACTGCACATAAGGCAGATTATCTTTTCTTCAGTCTCCAATAGCAATTTCCAGTTTCCACTCTGAGTTTTCCTGCTTTGACTGGGAATAGATCTCTTTAAAAAAAAAAAACAAAACGCACACAAAGACTCATAAGGGGAAACGTAAGAATGCATTATTAGTGAAAAGTCACATTTAAAAGGCCAGCAATTCTTATAACTGACAAAGGGCTCATATCTAAATTATGGGAAAATACTAAATCTTACAAAGGGTATGAAGTCTCCAGTAAGCCGGATGAACAAATCTTAATGATCTACTGTATACCATCATGCCCAAAGTTAATAATACTGTATTGTATACTTAAAAATGTTTTAGGAGAATAGATCTTATGTTAAATATTCATATTAGTTTTATTTATTTATTTTAAGAGAGAGTACAAGAGGGACAGAGAGAGATGGAGAGACAGAGAACCCCAAGTAGGCTCCCCAGTGTCAGTTCAGAGTCCCATGCACTGAGATGTGGGTCTCAGACTTACAAACTGTGAGCCAAAACCGGGAGTTGGCCACTCAACCAATAGAGCCACCCAGGCTCATCATAAAAATATAAACAAGGGGGGAAGAAATTTTGGAGGTGGAGGGTGTTGATGGCATCAGTTGTGTTGATGGTTTCGTGGGTATTATCTACCAACTTGTCAAGCTTTATGCATCAAATACATGCAGCTCTTTGTATGTCAATCATATTTCACAAAAAGTATTTTAGAAAAAACTGACGGAGTTGGAAAAAAAATGTCAATACATAACCGGTGTTCAATAGATAGAAATCACCATCTTCTTCTATTTCTTGATTTTTTAAAAAAAACTTACCTTTTTTGCAAAGCAATATTAAAAGAACAACAAGAATGCAAAATTAAAGATGTCAATTGTTTACATTTGATAGCCAAACAAATGTTAAGTTTTCACTAAAAAATTAAGACTGACGATAATAACTGATAACACAGAGCAAAACAAAATATCATACAACTATTTTTAAAAACTTTGGCATAACCCACGGAAGTTTAAGATGCACTTATCCTACTATCTAGAAACACCAATCAGAAGTATGGCTCCAGGAGAATGCTCACGATCATTTTTAATATATTCAACCTGGAAATGATCTAAATGTCCAAGTGAACTGAAATATAATTACACATCCACTACAATGGTCCCCTATACTTACTCTAGACAACACCGGTGAAATACGTACACAAAACATTGATCAAAAGAAACTCTGCATTATTCCAATTACATAAAGGAAAGAGGACTCAACTCAGGGTTTTAGGGATGCAGACTTCAGCAGGAAAGGTACGAATAACTGAAAGATTCTGATAATCACAGTGGTGGGCTGGATCTAGCCCAGGCTGCGTCAGAAGAGCTGACTGGGGCATTTCAACCCACGTCTGTGTTGGCAGCTTGAAATGAGTGATGGTGGGAATATTTACACTCTTGATATCAGCAAACAGTACAGAGCTGAGTTTTTGCTTTGTTTTCTGGGGAAAGGGATGTTAAACATTTATCAGCACACCATTGCTTAAAAGTCATGATAGTGGTCATCTTTAGGAGACAGAAGGGGACAACTATTAGGGACAGGAATATTGGGGTCTGATCAGCTTCTAGAACACATTGTGTTAATTAGCCAGAACTATAGTTACATAGATTTTCCCATATGTGTTCTGTATCACAATAATCAGTTTTTCAAAGACCTGAAGTAAATGCAATAAGGCAAGAATAATAAATAAAAGATAAAGGTATCACTTTTACAGATGAGATGTTTGATCAGTGTGACATAAATGAAAAATAACCGACTCTTTCTTTCACTTAATAAGTTCAATAAGGCACGTGTGCCTAGATGGCTCAGTCAGTTAAGTCTCCAACTTCAGCTCAGGTCATGATCTCGCAATTCAAGCTCCGCCACAGGCTCAGTGCTGACAGCTCGGAGGCTGGAGCCTGCTTCAGATTCTGTGTGTCTCTCTCTCTCTCTCTCTGTGTCCCTCCTCTGTTTGCACTCTGTTTCTCTCTCACTCAAAAATAAATAAGCATTGAAAATTTTTAAAAATAAGTTCAGTATGATGTCCAAATATAAGTTTATGACACTTGAATATATGAAATTTTCTTCACGTTAAAAAGGCTATGCAAATAATTACCACTAAAAATAGATATATTAAATATGTATGTAAAATCTAGCAAGCACTGTACTATGCTATAGCAATGAAAAGCAAACTATAAGAAGATACCCTAAATACGCAGAGAGAAAATTCGTGTCTTCAGCTGGGAAGACTCACTATTTTGTCAATGTCAGTTATCTCACCAAATTATATATCAACTTCATCACAGTGAACATCAAAACAGAATAGTTTTGAAAAGTTTAAGCTGATTACATCCAAAATCCAAATACCAATGAATATAACTTGAACTGTATAAGGAACAGAGAATGACATCCTCTCAAGTAGTTTCAAATTTTATAAAATAATAGTGAAGCAAGCAATGTAATATTTGTAAAGGAACAAATAGATTAACCTAATAGATGAGAGTCCAGAAAAAGATTTCTACTAATTTCAGCTCTTCTGATTCTTGAAGCTAATTCAACAAGCCCACAACCTCATCTGGTGGAAAGAAGACAGAGCTAGGGCACAGTTCCCTGGAAGATTAGCACTCTCTCTATCTCTTAAGTTTTCCAGAGGGTCCACTTCCAAGCATTCAGTATTTGACTCTGATTTAATATCTGTTTCCTGAAGAAACTGAAAATGTTAAAAAGAAAAAAAATCTCTGTCCATAATTAAAAGAATATAAAATAAAATAACAACTGGGTGTTTTGCCATCAAGTTGGCCAAAAAAACACAAATGTTTGGAAACGGTCAGTATTGGCAAAGATGGGGAGAAACTGATTATTCTGATACAAATGAGTCATTGGAAACAGCAAAGCCTTTTGGAAGGCAATGTGTCAGTAACTAACAAAATCTGCATGCTAATTCCTTCCACAACAAACACTGCTTCTAAAAATCTCTCCTAAGTATATAGCACAGGTGTGTGAATAAGTTCACCATCATCAGCATCAGAGAAATAAAAAACAGCACTAACTGCACCATATTATTATATGTTAGCATAGACAGCAATTTTTGAATTTTAATGAGAAAACTGCATTCACATATTCCTTATTTTGTAAATTAAGATGCAAAGTAAAGCAAAACAAATCTAAACTTTGGTACATTTTCCATTTGTCTTATCATCTAAGTTTAAATTCACGTTTTGAGAAGATTGTGAATAGACAGAATTTTCATGGGGAAATTTGTTCTCCAATACATGGAATTTAGAGTCCTTCAATGTTTATGACTTTTGTCTTTGAAGTAAACTCTCTAACTTTTTGAGAAACCAAGGGATGAAATAAACAAGACAACACGTTCTCTCTTTGCTCATCCTTTTCTTTAAATCTGCAAGTTAGAAAAAGGAAGGGGGGGGCACATAACACAGAAGTTACGTGACTCAGATTGTCCAATCGCCAAGTTTCTCTCTGTTGCGATGCAATCTCTCAGGCTGAGCTCTCGTTTACTTTTCAGAAATAATAGTTCCTGTTTACAAATGACATATTTCTACCCCATCATCCCCTGGCCCTCTGTTCCTACCTATGCATTGTTCTGACTCACAAATTACAAATTTAGAAGGTAACGTTTCTTAGAGAAACACAAAATCTTTACCATTTATCTACTCTTCTCCCAGTGGGTATACCTACAATAAATTTACAACAAGTGTGACAGGTTAAGGCAACAGATTATCTTGGAAATAGCCTTGAGAATTTTCTGAGGGGCAGTGCCTCCCCAGAGCAGAACACTTTGAACAAAGTGGAACAGCGGTTAGACTGGCTTCATTACAATGACATGCATGCGGGTGTGAACGGAGTGAAGAAAATCCTCAAATTGTGTAGAAAAATGAAGAAGTAAACATAAAGAGTTTCAAGATCCTTCTTCTTGATGTACATCTATTGTCATTTAAGAAAAGAAGAGGTAACCAGAGTGAAAGGCAGGTGCCCGCATTTTATTTATTTATTTATTTAATATTTATTTGTTTTCAGAGAGAGTGAGCCAGCACATAAGTTGTGGAGAGACAGAGGGAGACTCTCAAGCAGGCTCTGCACTGTCATCTCAGAACCCGACGCAGGGCTCAAACTCTGGAATGGTCAAAACATGACCTGAGCCGAAAGCAAGAGTCAGATGCTTCAGCTGAGCCACCCAGGTGCCCCAAGTGCTGCATTTCAAAGGATATTATTTTAGGGGCGCCTGAGCGGCTCAGTCGGTTAAGCGCCCGACTTCAGCTCAGGTCATGATCTCACAGTCTGTGATTTCCAGCTTGGCATCAGGCTCTGTGCTCACAGTCCAGAGTCTGGAGCCTGTTTTGGACTGTCTCTCTCTCTCTCTCTCTCTCGCTCTCTCGCTCTCTCGCTCTCTCACTCTCTCGCTCTCTCTCTCTCTCTCAGTCCCTCCCTGGCTCACACTATCACTCTCTCAAAAAATAAACATTAAAAAAATTTTTTTAAAGAATATTATTTTATATGTTGATAAGCTGGTAAACCTCCCTGGTAACCGACATGAACAGTCAGGCCACCTGATATTCTCCGTTGAGCACATCCCTTTTTCCTTCATGGAGATGCCCTGGTATTCCTGGTGAATAGTTAGCAAGAACTGGAGAAGAGCACATTCCTGAAAGAGAGGCTGGGAAAGAAGGGACCCAAGTCCACAGAGAACCTCTCACAAACTATCTTCTCATCCCACGTTTTGCTTGAATTGGAATTAACATTCTGAGACACATCTGGAAGACTTGGGTGTGAATATCTACCAGAGGAAAATAATGTAATCATGATACACTTAGAAATAAATATGCAGAATAAAAATCAGATCTTACAGTCTTACTTAACCTTTAGTTTATATAAATGGGAATAATGTTAGATGTGTGTGCACGCACACACACACACACACACACAAATACCTATTGTATATCTGTTGTTGGACTAGACAGGTAAATAGATACGTAGGGTCTGACATAGAAAAGAAGGAAAACAGAAAGATACACAAAATTACAAGTTATAGATTACTCCAGCAAAGAATACACTTTCATTCTTTTAAAAATATCTACCCCTCAAAAATAGAATTATGGGCATTTTCACTTTTGGTGTGCTTTTTCTATGTTTTTCACATTTTTGTAATGACCTAGACTGGTCTTTATCAGAGAGAATGCTTTAAGTGCTTTTAAAAAATAATCTTTCCTGGGGTGCCTGTGTGGCTCAGTTGGTTAGGCGTCTGACTTCAGTTAGCTCATGAACTCACTGCTCATGAGTTTGAGCCCCGCATCAGGCTCTGTACTGATAGCTTGGAGCCTGGAGCCTGCTTCAGATTCTGTCTCCATCTCTCTGCCCCTCCCCTCCTCTCTCTCTCTCTCTCTCTCTCAAATATAAAAAATAAAACAAAAATTTTTTAATGATCTTTCCTTCAATTAGCCATCTTTCTAGCTAGGATACTCATTAATCATATACTCACAAGAATACTATAATCCTGAAAAACTGTATGAAGATCAATTTCTCAAAATTGTATTTCTCTCAAGTACTCAAAAGTGACTTTCTCTTTTAAGAAAACACTGCTGTGAATATTCTTCTAAAATTTTGCCATGCTCAACTTGATTAAATAATTGTCTGTTAAATCAGTGATGATACATATCCCATTTGTGATTAAGGATTGGGGAAATATTGTCAGTGAGTATAAATCAGTAAATGCTTTCTGGGTAGCAAGTTGGCAATAATGATTACAACTTCAAATGCCCACATCTTATCATTCAACAATTCTACTGCTTAAAACTATTATTAAGAAAGCTCACAAAGATTCACACTATAGCATTGTTTTTAATAGCAGATATCTGGAAATGATTTGAAATAAAATATTCCTCCACAGAAGACATCTATAAACGAGGGTTTATATTCCTAAAAACCAGGCTGTTACAAGAACAAGCAGTGTTTGTGGGTGTTGACGTGGGAAAGGTAAGGGAAGAAAGGTAAGGTTCAAAATACCATATGTGATGTAATCTCATTGAAGAGCATTTAAAAGAAATAGAATATACAGAGATAAAATACATAAACACTATATGTCAGTTTGAATATTTTTTTCTGAAATGAATCCCAGATATTAATGGTTTTCTTTATGAAAAGGAATGGCAAGAAGAGAAATGGGAAAGAAAAATTCTAGTATTTTTTAAATTAACCCTTTATATATCATTTAGGTCTTGTCTTGTATATGCCTTGTATTTAATATGCAACAACTACAAACATTTAAGCTTTTAAAAATCAAGGTATAGAAAACTGAGAAATCATATGTGGCTTTGATGAGTCTACATAAATACATATTCATTTATCTACACAAATACGTGAATCATGTGTATGTGAGTGTGTATGAGAGCACCATGTACAGGTAACCTACACATAAAGGCGTACACGTGTGCATATATGGAATACACAGGGATATCTTTCTGTCTTTGAATTAATTATGTCACCAGTTTGTATCTAATTTTAAAAACTTCTCTACAAAGAACTCATTTTCATGTAGTTTCCCTCCAAGAAAAAGCAACGTCTAGATCTGCACGGGGAAAACTATTTGGGTGAACGTGCCAAGGGTTAAAATATAATGGAAATTAATTATTATCTCCCCTACATTTTATTAATCTGGACATTTTCTCACTTGAGAACACATGATGTGCTGAATTTATGGTATACAATTCTGTTTCAGAGAAATAAAGCATCTTAGATTATATCCTTTTTAATTCATTGAAGTATAATGGATAATAAATTATTTAGTTTAATTAAAACCTCTTTATCAGATGGGCATTTACCCATGACATTGTTATGCACAACTGGTGTTCTGCAGAGGCGTCATTTCTAATTCTCTTCTCATTTCATTCACGGATTCCTTTAATTGCATTTCAAATTACATCTATTTCCACAAAGTCATACTATAAACCCGTCAGACAGTTGCGCCTACTCCTTTACCTCCAGAATTAAAAATCCCTCTCTTCTGTTTGCTTTAAAATTCATCCTTTTCCCCTCGGGTTTGAATGGAGAAACCAAGGAACATTGAAAGATGGTATCAAATGGGTTTATAATACACTGGCCTGGCTTGACTCAGCTCTCTCTATAGGAAATTTACTTATCTTCTCTGAGACTCAGTTTCTTTTCTCCTCTAAAATATGAAGATAATAATAGTTTTGTAAGACAATGAGGAATGCATGTAAAATAGCAAATTTTTGGGCACTTGGTAAAAAAAAAGTAAGTTTGATAGAACCATAATTACTTTAAAAGCTTTTTTAAATTTTTTTCTGTTTTTTATTTATTTTTGAGAGACAGAGGACAGCATGAGAGGGGGAGGGGCAGAGAGAGAGGGAGACACAGACTCCGAAGCAGGCTCCAGGCTCTGAGCTGTCAGCACAGAGCCCGACACGGGGCTCGAACCCAGGAACCGTGAGCTCATGACCTGAGCCGAAGCCGAAAGCTTAACTCACTGAGCCACCCAGGTGCTCCAAATCATAATTACTTTAATCAAATTTTAGTCCATGTCTTGAGATGAATTTTCATTTGGGAGGATAGAAAGATGACGTGGTGCAAATACAGACTTTTGACACTAAAACTTCAGGCTGAGAGTTTGGAGATCATACAGAAACATTATTAGGATTCTGGCATCAAAGTTTAATTTCCTTTGAGCACGAGGTTCCCTGAATTCTCAAGGGTCCACTTCCCCTCTCCGTTTCCTCCCCTTATAAGTTCATTATTTTCTCAATTTTAATATCATTTTAAATTGCCTTTTTTTTTCCACTGGAGCGGAGTTGACACACAACCTTACATTAGTTTCAAGTGTACAACACAGCGATCCAACAAGCCTATATGTTATGCTAGGCTTAATTGCCTTAATTTTTATATGTTGCCAGATTCTTATACTCTTTATTGAAGATAAAGGCAAGACAAAGAAAGGATAGGAAACACAAAGAAATTAATTGGATCACAGTGTATAGGAATCTATAAGGTGCCAGAAATAAGTATCTTACTAAAGATTTTGTGGAGAGGCAGGAAAAAGAATTATAATATATACTACAAGACAAGATATATTACTGAATTTCTCATAAAACGTATCTCTTTTTTTTCCTCAATGATTTTCTTGCCTTTAACAATCTCATCTCTCTCCTTTTCCTTCCTAAAATGGTCTCGGAAACAAAAACAAAACAAACAAATAAAAAACCCCTCTATCTCTTTATCTTCACTCTTTGGTGCCCCATTCAGCAAAATAAGGTTCAGGACTTGGCTAAAAGCACACCATCTGTTTTTCCTTCAGCACATGACTTGGGGCCCCAGTCAGAGCAATGGCCCTGGGCACAGCAGTCTTTCTGTTTGATGGTCCACAACTCACATGCGTCTTCGTTCTTTCCTCTTTCCTCCTAGGGAAAAAAATCTATCCTAGGTGTCATTTCCCTTGTTTACATAAACTTGAATATCTTTTATTAAAATGACTCCCACTCACGGTCTCACAGTCTATACTCTCATAGGCAAATACCCAACTAGCTGCACTAGAGGACAGGACTTCTTAATTCCAGCAAATGCGGTGTTCGTAACAATGATGATCGCAGAAGAAGTGGTTGGAAAGGAATAATGACAAGAATTCAGCAGAGAAGGCAGGATACGGCACGATCTCTCTTGAACTGCACAACAACTGTACGAATAGGTACTGCGTCTGTGTTTCCGAGTGGAGATCTGAGCCTCGGGGAGGTGGGGTCACGCGTAGGAACCCACGCAGCCGGTGTTCATGTAAGGTGCGCCCCTGTCCAAAGCCCAGTCTCTTACCAAAATTGTACTTTATACGGACTCCTTAAAATGCGAAAAAAATAATAAAAAAAAATAAAGTAAAATAAAAGACGGTTACTGGTAATGGCTTCCATGTCTACTTCTACTTTGCCTAGTGAACATATTCTGTGTGCTTTTGATATGTCAGATACTAAGCTGGTGTGTTGGAAATTTTGTTAAGTGGATCTTCTTTATATTTTTCATTTTATCCTGCTTACCTGTCTTGTCCAAGTAACATGCTATTCCTTTTCCTGAATTAGTTGTTTTATTTTACTGTCCTTGTTACTGTTTTGGTGGCAGGAAGAAATGGAGATGCTGGAAATCAGATCTCAATGATTATTTCTTCATCAGGAAGTATCTAAACTTCGTCCACTTATCCATAAAGCCCTCTCTCCTTTCTCTATTCGATTTGCAATTTCAAGTGGATCAGACTGCTATGAGAAGAAAATGATCTGACGTCAAAGTCACGCGTGACTATGACAGTGGAGACACCTGATATCCTTGTGACGTTTGCTGGAGTTGGTGGAGGTTGACTACGTCCAACTACTTACATGGAAATTCTTATGCATATGAATAACCCTGGGGGAAAAATAAAGGGATCTCATCTACCTTTTCATGCCATTACATAAAACTACATTACCTATCTAATTCTGCCCTTGCAGCAACCTTATAAGATAGGTATTGTTATCTTCATCATTTAGATATGAAAATAGACCCAGAGAGATTCAAGGATGGACTAACGATCTCAGAGCTGGAACATCAAAGATATGGGTCTCAAGCCAGATTTTCTCATCCTACCCTATCACTTATGGCTTCTCCTCAAAATAACATTATAGAATCTTGTCTCTATATGATAAAAGTCTGCACAATGGTACAGAATATTACTTACAAGCATAGTAGGAATTCTTTACATCCTGAAAATACAAATTAAACCTTCTCCATTCCCTAAAGGAACATTCTTCCAGCGTCTGCCTCATGATTCATCCTGCTGTGCAACAGAACACATCTGTTTTGTTTGCCACTGTGCACTTTGCACCTGCTCTAGTGCCTGTTACACGGGAGATACTGAAAGCATGGATGAAATAATGATGGATGAGCAGCAAATGTTTACACTATTAGCCATCTTCACTGTAGCATAAATTAATTCCTATGTTTTCCCCCCTTGGATCACTTTCCCTTTTCAGGGTTTGAAAGTGAAAGCAGAGAGAAAACAAAACAAAACAAAAGGATGAACTTGAGAAGCTGTGGCCAGAGAGATCACAGAGGCTCCGCAGCAGCCTATGTTCTCGTAGAACAAAACCCATAAGCTAAAACAAAGACACAAAAAACCAGAAAGACATGCAAAGGGCATATCGGTATGGGGAAAATGTGGACCCAAGTACCATAATTGGGTGGCATCTGGCCAAAAGCAAGGTGATGGAACCACACACACAACTTCAAGATAAAGCTGGGGAGCCTGGGGGGCAGGGAGGGGTGGTTGCTTGTTTGAAGTTACACCTGCGTAAAGCCTCCTGTTTTCTGTTAAGAACAAATGTAAAACATGTGGCATCTGGCTTTCTCTGACTGACTTATTTGACTTAGCATAACACCCCTCAGATCCCTCCACACTGCTGCAGATGACAGGATTTCATTCTTTCTCCTTGCCAAGTAGTATTCCATTGTATGTGGATCTTGAGAAACTTAACAGAAGACCATGGGGGAAGGGAAGGGTGAAAAAAAGGTTATAAACAGAGGGTGGGAGGCAAACCATATGAGACTCTTAAATGCAGCGAACAAACTGAGGGTGGATGGGAGGGGAGAGAGGAGAATGGGTGATGGGCATGGAGGGGGGCACTTGTTGGAATGAGCACTGGATGTTTTATGCAAGCCAATGTGACAATAAATTATATTTAAATAAATAAATATTTTTTTAAAAATAAAGAAAGAACAAATGTAAATCCTCTCTGAAAAAATACATCCTTGATTTAAGCCCAAATTTCCCACAGTTTAAGATCAATTACATATGAGTCCAGAATCATGACTGCAGACTCTGAAAAGAAACACACCACAAGGGTAAATGTCAGTATGAGCTGTAAACAGCAGAACTGGCCTCCAAGAACTTCACGTAACAGAATTATGAAATATGAAATATACCATAAAAGTAACTTTGTAAGAACCTTAGAGATATGAAATAACAGAAAGAGTAGAGACATTCAGTCCAAGAATCAGACAGTGCTAAGCAGAATCAGAATGGAAAGGAGAAATATAAGGCTTTTAAAAATTGGAAAAAAAAGAAAGCTACTGGAATTGAGGGGAGGTGGGAAGAGGGTTACACAGAAAATCAAGCAGAACTTTAAAAAAAAAATACACAAAGAACTAGGGAACAGGAAAATTGAAAATAATTACTCAAAATGTAAGCCGGGGTAAAAATTATAAAAACTAGTAAAAGATAGTTAATCCGAGCCGTAGAAGGACAGAAGCTAGGTGGGTAAAAATGCTTTTGAGAAATAGTGACTGTACCTTGGAATCAACGATAGCTATCAGAGCAAATAAATGAAAAGAAATCCCACAGTACAGGGAAACTAGAGAAGACAGAACATCACGAGAAGGTTGTATTAGCAGAGTAAGAAGACAGACCCAGATCAAGGAAAGAATTCTTCTGACTGCTTCTCTATAGCAACATGAATCTGACAAAGAAACAAAGGGGCTAACTCCCAAGAGAGGGAGCCCACACCCTGTAAATACTTCAAGAACAGAAGTTGAAATAAAGTCATTTTTATATAAGTAAAAACAAGGAACTTTTACAGTCAGCAGGCTTTTATTAACCAAAATTCAAATGCATATTCTTTAAAACACGACATTATGCTTTAAATTATCTCTGAGAGGGAAGGTCTGAGGTCCAGAAAGAATGAATAGAAAAACTGATAATGGCAGATATTCCTAAACAAACACTCAATTTAAAATAATAATAATAATGTCTGGGGACCCTGGGTTGCTCAGTTGGTTAAGTGTCTCACTTTGGCTCAGGTCATGAGCTCGTGGTTCGTGAGTTCAAGCCTCACATCAGGCTCTCTGCTGTCAGCACAGAGCCTGCTTCAGATCCTCTGTCCCCTTCTCTCTCTGTCCCTCCCCATGTCACACTCTCTTTCTCTTTCAAAAATGAACTTTTTAAAAAAACTGGGGCACCTGAAGGGCTCAGTTAGTTAGGCATCCAACTCTTGGTTTCAGCTCAGGTCATATTCTTGCAGTATCATGGGTTCCCACCTTGCATCAGGCTCTTTCCCCACTCTCTCTCTGCCCCTCCCCCACTTTGTGCCATCCCTGTATCTCTCAAAATAAATAAATAAACTTAAAAAAAAATGTCTAATTTACTGAGTTAAATAATGAAAATAATACACTGAAAAATAGCCTATTTTCTTAAATGTTTATTTATTTATTTTGGGGGGAGGCAGAGAGCAAGGGAGAAAGAATCCAAAGCAGGCTCTGTGTTGTCAGTGCAGAGCCTGACTTGGGGCTTGATCTCATGAATCATGAGGTCATGACCTGAGCCAAGATCAAGAGTCAGACACTTAACCGACTGAGCCACTTGATACCCCACAAAGATCTATTTTCATAAGCATATAGTCAGAGTTTAAATATTATCAGTCCCTATAATTATTTGGCAGGGTCTATGGACATTAAATTTTGAATAGGAATAGAATATATAATTTCCAATATGAAAGACACACAAAATATTAGAATAATGAGATAAAGGAATCATGATACATTTTGCCAATGATAGGAACAAAGGAAAAAAAGAAGGTTATAAAAATTGCAACCAGACGGATGCAAAAACTCACTATGATGGAAGCAAGTCTAAATATATTAATACGTACCAAAATGTATAGGAAATGGCTTATAAATACCAAAACAAAAGAAAACACAAAAAACCAAAACACAAACAGAAAAACCACTGAAAACCAGAGCTATTATTAGAACCCGATTCTGCTGAGGGCTGCTGTGGTATCTAAGGAGAAATTCTTTCCAAGTGTTTATTGATGGCACGAAATGAAAATTATGATTCAAATCCAAACCACAGAACCCAAAATCGGCTGGACCTTCCTTCGGGAGTAGATGCCGTTGTTTCCATTAACTAAAACGTTAACCCCACAGCTCTGTCACTAGCGTGCCTGTATCACAGAATGAGACAACTACGCCCAGAACCATTGGGAAACTTAACCAAGGCTCTACCTCCAGGGGGTGGAGAAGCCAGCTTTAAACCCACAGCAGAGGCTCGGCTCTGCTGCCTCCATTTTTATTTTATGCATTTCCTGGAAGTTCAAAGCCAAGTCATACACGTGGGGGAAGGGTAGTGGGATGGAATCAGAAATTACCCTTCTTGGTTGAATTTAGAGCTTCAGAGACTCAGAGTAACCAGCTCACTGTACCACAGCAATAAAGAAATTGCACACCTGCTCTCACTCACCACCGCGCCCAGCGTTGTGATGTAAGGACAGATGTGTCGCTTACTCACTATCCTGAGCGTTTACATTAACCCATATTCTGTGTATTTAAGGAGATTCCCTAGTGTGGGTGACAGAAATCCACTTCCTCTCTCTCTCTCCCTCTTCCTCCCTCTCTCCCTCTCTCCCTCTGTCTGTCTGTCTCTGTCTCTGTCTCTGTCTCTGTCTCTCTGTCTCTCTCTGTCTCTCTCTCTCTCTCTCTCTCTCTCTCCTCCTGAGCCCCATTTTCAATAGCTCAGCCCCTGCTGGGTTTGAGGGGATGGTGAACACAGATAATCAGAAGAGGACCCCATCCTGGTCACCAAGCCTGGGTGAAGACAGACAAGGGCTTGGGAACGTCTTAAGATTCCAGACCATACTCTGCCATACTTGCCTTCAGGTGATCATTGTCAGAGGTGGGGTTGAAACAGTGCAGCTTAACTGAGTTCATTTTCTGAGAACCACAAGGTCTTTTCTTGATTCTGGACAAGCCTGACAGGGTACCACGAGTGAGAAATTGTTTTCAAAGACGCATGCGAATTTATCAATATGTTGTCTAGGACAAGTATGTTTACAGAGGTAGCAGTTTGGATGGGGTGGAGCAAAAGGTTGAGGGCTCAGAAAGTGGAGAGGAAAAGCATAAACAGAAAACCAGGGACATAATTTATAATTCTTTTTTCAAATCACATCTTTTTCACATTTTTCGCCTCAGATAATATGGATTGAACATCCATCTGTCTTCATGGCAGAGGTGGGTTTTGCTTTGTCTCTTTTTTTTTTTTAACCCTAAGTAGACAAATTCAAACAGAATTAGGGATTAATTACCAGGAAGAGCTGATAGCTTTTCCAGACGCCCTCTCTTCCATCAGCCCACACGTTGCCTATAGCACTGTGATCTTGAATAACTCTGTTTCCATTATTTCCTTCCTTCCTCTGTTCTCCCTGCCAGCGAACAATCACTGTTACTCCAGGGAACAATCACTATTTCTCTCTACTTCCTTCTGCCTCTTGGCTTGTAGAATATGCTAATGGCTCATGGCACATGAGCTTCTTTTCCTGTCCATGTTCCTCCTCCCCGCAATTAATCACAGCATCACTTTTTCAAATGGACCCAACTGGCTGCTTGACAGGGAGCACTTTCTGAGCTTGTGCTTTGGGGAGAGATAGAGAATGGAAGGAACAAAGCATTCAAAAGAATCTCAAAGCAGGTTTCTTTTTTTTTTTTAACTTTATTTATTTTGAGAGACAGAGAGAGCAAGCAGGGGAGGGACAGAGAGAGAAGAAGAGAGAGAATCCCAAGCACTGTCAGTGTGGAGCCCGATGTGAGGCTTGAACTCATGAACCGGAAGATCATGACCCAACGTGGAACCAAGGGTTGGATGCTTAACTGACTGAGCCGCTGGCACCTGGAAGCAGAATTTCAATAGTCTTTTGCAAAGGCCCACGTTTACCATGATTATGGCTGCTTCCTATAATAATTTTCATTGAATAATAACTTGGGTATAAATATGAGTTGTCACATATTGATCGCTTATCATCTGTCAGGCGTATGCTAAACTCACTAAACTCACTAAACATGTATTTTATTTAATGCTCACAAACACTCTGTGATCCTTGCTTTCCCCATTTAATAAATAGATTCAAAGTCTGGGGTCACTCGGACAGAATCACCAGAGCACGTGTGCTCCTACCAGTAATGTGCCGAAGAGCCGGCCAGAGGGGAAGGCTGGTGCATGTCACCCGACCTTGATGTGACAGAGCACTTACTACGTGACAGCTATTGTGTAAGGGGCTTCTGGTGTGGTGTCGTCACTGCACGTTATGACTCCTACAAACTTGGGGAGGAGGAATTATTTATGGTATTCATGTTTAATACATGAGCAAACTGAGGCCAAGTTACTTGACTTGCTAAGAAACTTGGCCCAAGCACACAGCTAGTCAGTACTGGATGTGGAACTAAAACGCAAGTCTGTATGATTCCAGGCTCATCTCGGTGGGTGGGGCAGGCCGCCCCTGATACAGGCCCATGGGATCCCCCATCTCCTGGTATTCACACCCTTGTGTCATCCTCTCATCTCCAGTGTAGACTGGACCTGCCAATTCCCTTCTGACAAATAGAACAAGGCAGGGTTTGGGGATGTCACTGCCAACATTGGCCCACAGAAAAACCACGATTTCCATTTCTCTCTCTCTTCTGTTTCTCCCTCTCCCTGGTTTACTTTGCGGGGAAGGGGACAAGTTTCCAAGTTTGTGAGTAGCCCTTATGGAGAGGCTCACATGTCTGGAATGGATGAGTCCAGCTAACAGAGAATCTGAGACTTGCCAAGGACCCCAAGAGTCAGCTTCTTCTAGTGAATTTTCGAAGACCTGCCAGTTGAGTGAACTTGGAAGCAGATCTTCCCTCAAGCCAGCCTTGAGAAATCTGTAGCCTCAACCAACACTGTGATTACTGCTTCATGGACACGCTGGAATAGAAACACCAGCTAAGCTGTGCCTAGATTCCTGATGTAGACTAACTGAAATAATACACTGGGGAGAGGTGGACAAGGGATACATCTGGGACAGACAGTGTATCCTAGAAAGTTCTAGAAGTTCTATCTTAAAATCACTTCTGGGGGCACCTGGGTGGCTCAGCTGGTTAAGCGTCCAACTTTGGCTCAGTTCGTGATCTCACTGTTGGTGAGTTCAAGCCCCGTGTTGGCCTCTGTGCTGACAGCTCAGAGCCTGAAGCCTCTTTCAGATTCTGTGTCTCCCTCTCTCTCTCTGCCCCTCCCTACCTCTCACTGTCTCTCAAAAACAAATAAACATTAAAAAATTTGTAATCCCTTCTAGAGCACATCTAGCTTTGAATGACCAAAATACCCAATAATCAAAAGCATGAATAAGTGAATAAATATTGTGTTTTCATTTGAGTTCATTAGAATTCTTTTCTTAAAGGTAATAGTTGTTAGTTTTATAGAATCATACAAGAAATATGAAAATAGCCAACCATAAGCCCATTAATATTTTGGGCATGCTCTTTTGGTAATATATGTAATATAATTTTTATATATATTGAAACAGAAATTAAAATCCTATTGTTATACTGTTTTATAACTTGCAATTCATTAATATTTTTCCACTTAATTTTTAAATATTTCTGCATTTTATTAAATGTTCTATCAAAAGTCTAACACTTCTGAAGGGTAAGGTTTGGAATCACTTTAATCATTTCTACATACCGGTTGAGCTTAGCCTCAGAGAATAAAAGTTCTGAACTTTGGAGAAGAGATGTCAGAAAGTGGGAAATTCAAAGTTAATAATTTGAACTACAGGCAAGATAGATTCTATGTTATGTTACTAATACTTAATGTTTATTGAGAAAATTTATCATAAATAATTTACCACTTGCTCAACACTATTATTGAATAGCAAACTATTCAAAAATTAAAATTATATCTGATTCTTTGTATATTTATTATTTGTTTTAATTAAGATTATGGCCCCCTCCTGCTTTGCAATGGCAGAATCTCTATGAACTGGACCCCTAACTAGTCAGAGTTTTTGTATAATCAAGACAAGTTTGCTGTGAACTTTGGAGAGAAAGCGACAGATACTAAGCAGGTGACCAAGAATGCCTTTTGGGTGACGTCAAGAAGATGCCTAAATTCTATTTGTAGAGAATAAGCTAGGAGCGCGGGGGGGCTCAGTCGGTTAAGTGTCCCGCTTTAGCTCAGGTCATGATCTCATGGTTTGTAGGTTCGAGCTCTGCGTCAGGTTCCGTGCTGCTAGCTCAGAGCCTGAAGCCTGTCTTCGGATTCTGTATCTCTTCTCTCTGACCCTCCCCTGCTTGGGCTGTCTCTCAAAAAAATAAAAAAATAAAATAAATAAAATTTAAAAAAACATTAAAAAAACCTATTAACACGTGACTATTCTGAGTGTTACCTTTTAACATGAAAAGCAGGTGTTGGTGCCTACGTGAGCATGTATCAGTCCAGTGGGCTGCTCTTGACTAGAAGCATCCCGTCAGGTGGAATTCTAGGAGATCACACCTAAGAGCATTTCCTGTATTTTACTAGACATAAAAACGATTTCCAGACAATGAGATCAGTAGGCTTAACCTCTCTGAGGTTAAACTGGGGAGAGGGGAAAGGCCACATTCATTTGAGACATCCATTACTCTGGGGAAACACAAAGGCTCTTCTGGAGAAACCATGAGTTAAGAAGTGGTGCATGTACTAGATTAAAAATACTAGGTTTTAAGGCTTGCCTAAGAAAATGGCAGAAATTCTAAGACAGACTGTTTGGAGGCCTGAACACCGTCAGTACCTCTTTGATTTATCTTTTCTGCCAACCTCCATTTTTCCTTTCAAATCAAAAGCTAAAGTAAGACACACATTTGGGGGAAAGTTGCCAAAATTCATTTTATGGAAATGTGCTACTCAGGAGTATCCTTTGATCAGCTGCCACATCTTTTGAAATTGAAATTGAATAGATTATATGGTGATCCACCTCTTCTCTCCTCGAAGTTCAGCTGGAAATAAATTGGAAATGCACGTGAAAAATACAAACTCTTTTCTGGTCCGAGCTTCCCTAATATTGCTTTTACCCCATCTTTGCGCAGATGTAAAAAGCTACTGGGAAATGTGGGCTCCTGAAATCCTCACTAGAAAGACGGGCATGCTTAGCTTAAGAAATCGTATTCATAAATTGTTCATATAAAATATGTAATTAAACCAAAAACTCTGGGTCTTCAAGACATATGGATTCCAGGACTAACTCATGCTCAGTTTCTAAAGAGTTGCAAAGTTACCTTCGGGTTTGGTAAGTCCACCTCTAGCAGTGAGCCAATTGGGGGGGGGGGGTTCGAATGACAGAAATGTAAATCAAACTAGATTAAAAAATTAAATAATTATAAAGGTGGAGGGGTCTCCCCTTCAGTACAGATAGATCTAGGATTTAAACACTCATGTCAGAAGTCAATCTGAGAGCTTCTTCTTTCTCCCTCCCCCTCACTCTCTCCCCCTTTAACTTTTCTTTCTGTTCTGTTGCATTTCCTTCTATCTCCTTATGGCTACTGGGGCCCCAGATTCAAGCTGCTCACAGCACTTGCTCTATTAAAATGAGTGGCTTCTGCAAACACCATGGTGTTCAGGCTCCCTGGGCCAGTGAGGGTCACGTGCCCAACCCTGAACTAGATGTGGGTCGTTGGATTTGAACTTGCTGGCGGGACCCCTTGGTCAGGGACCCACCCGCTGAGACGGAGGAGGGAACAGGAGAGTCATGCACATGTGACTCACAGGGAGTAGGCCTGGGGACAGGTGGGCCTACAAAAGAAAGCACTGAAGGGGCGTTCTAGAATAGGAAATAAAATCTGAGCAGGAAAAAAAGCAACAGATGTCCACTACACTGCCCACCAGCCAAAGCTTCTGCTAAGCAGTGTGTCTTTTTCTAATAAAGCCAAAGTGTATTTTAAATTCCTCATTAGGCTTGAAAATTCTGTGATGCCCTTCTTTTATCAAAAGTGATGACAAACTCCAGACTAAGAAAAATAATTGGTAGACATTTATCCCAGATGGCAAAGTCTGTTCTAAGTGTTCCCTGGTGTGATGTTCACCACCAGCATATATAATGCCAATCACTGGACAAGTCACTTAAGCTGAGTCCTACCTATCTGATTGGCAATGGAAAACAATTGGACCAAAATCTGTGATGTGCTTGAGGAATGATTCTGTGGAGGAAAAAAAAAGTCAAGCAAATGTTCCGAAATGGGAGAGATGGAGCTCCAGCATGGCCATAGTGTGTACTGCAAACACATCCATTCTCTTCCAGAAATGCTCTTTTATAATCTCTATGCTTGGCTTCAAGACAGCTAGACCTGACGCCCAAGGGATATCCAGGTTTCCTCAAAGCTCAGACAATTCAATCCTAAAAAAAAATAACCTCCATAGAATCACACAACCGCTCTGAAATGCTCATTATAGACAACTCACTTGATGTATGTGCGGGCTTCGAAACGGAATAATTAGTCTGGTCCCTGGAAAGAACACTGCAAAGGCCATTGGCAAAGGATGGTAACGAGTTCAGCCACGTCTTCTTGGTCATGTCTATAATTTAACACCCATCTGCAGAAACAATTTCAACTGCAAATTAACAGATGGCCCTGTCCGTGGCTACAGAAATGACAGATTCAGACTGAGAAAGGAGTTTAATGAAATAATTACAGGTACACCCCCCCCCCCGCCCACTCTCCTTAAGTTCCTTGTGCACCACTTCAACTTTGACAAAAGACCTACGTTAGTATCTGTCTTTGCGAAACAAAAGAAACCCAGAAGGGATTTTGACTTTCACATGAGGGTAACAGGGCCCTTTGCTTTGCACCATTTCAGGGTGTGCGAGGTTTTAGGGAGCGCTCCACTCACAGAGCAGGTCACACCTGTATGTGCAAGACTATTAACTTCATAAAAGTTAATATCCACAATCCTTTTCAACTTTTAAATCCATACTGCCATGTCGTCAATTGATATTTATGGAGTACCTACTGTGCGCCAAGCCAAAAACTCTTAGCAGTTAGGAAGATAAAGACTGAGGATAAACTGATAATGAAATAAAAATCACAACTTCAGGGGGGTTAAGGCATTTCAAGAAAAATGTACAGGTTAGCGTGAAAGAAACGCAGCGTGCAGGGGTGTGGGCGTTGGGGAGAAGAGCTCCCCTAACGCAGAGTTAATGAATAGGGCTGGCATCTCTGACGGGCTGGAACGAAGGAAGGAAAAAGCAAGAGAAGGTTTGGAAACTCATCTGCAGACAAGGAAAAAGCAACTTCCAAGGACTACCTAGGGAACCAGCTGAAGGAATTAAATGCTTTTACTGCTTTAATTGCCTTTATTTTGAACTAAAAGATTTCTAAGGATTTTTCCACCTAAAGCTTTAAAGCTTTTTTGCCTGAACCTTTAAAATTTTTTAAATTTATTATTTTAATTTACAACCAAGTGAGTTAGCATATAGTGTAACAATGATTTCCAGAGTAGATTCCTTAAAGCCCCTCACCCATTTGGCCCCTTCCCCCACACAACCCCTCCAGCAACCTCATTTGTTCTCCATATTTGAGTCTCTTATGTTTTGTCCCCTCCCTGTTTTTACATTATTTTTGCTTCCCTTCCCTTATGTTCATCTGTTTTATATCTTAAAATCCTCATATGAGTGAAGTCATATGATATTTGTCTTTCTCTGACTAATTTTGCTTAGCATAATACCCTCTAGTTCCATCCACGTAGTTGCAAATGGCAAGATTCCATTCTTTTTGATTGCCAAGTGATACTCCATTGTATGTTTATACATACATGTATATATATATACACCCCATCTTCCTTACCCATTCATCCATCAATGGACATTTGGGCTCATTCCATACTTTAGCTATTGTCGATACCACTGCTACAGACATTGGGGTACATGTGCCCCTTGGATACAGCACACCTGTATCTCTTGGCTAAATACCTAGTAGTGCAATCGCTGGGTCATAGGGC
>NC_043711.1:99092022-99325562 GCF_006229205.1 Suricata suricatta | reverse complement strand
GCTACAGACATTGGGGTACATGTGCCCCTTGGATACAGCACACCTGTATCTCTTGGCTAAATACCTAGTAGTGCAATCGCTGGGTCATAGGGCAGTTCGATTTTTTTTTTCAGGAACCCCCATACTGTTTTCCTGAGCTTTACATTTTTAAAAACTTTAAGTTTTCCATTTTTATCACACGTGCGGGTACCTTGTCAGTCTGCAGAAGGCTTCCTTCCTGCATGAGAATGTAAGCTCCCTGAGGACAGGGTTTCTTTTGTTTTACTGTATTCCCAGCCCTTAGAGGTGCTCACCATATATGTGCCCTCAAGTATTTACTGGTTGAAAGGAATTTATGTATCAAAAATTTGCAGCGTGGTTATAAAACTAAAGCCCTGCTTTCTGATGCACACTCAAGAGTGTTCCACTGACAAGGGAGGGAGACAGAGAGAGAGAAAACCGTCAGTGATATCGGCATTGCACGTTTTGTTTCATTCATGGGACAGGGCTTTAGGATCCCAATTCTGATGCCAACAACGACTATGGAGGTGATTAGAGCTGAGCCGCCCATGCACTATATGAATTCCCACTGACAGAGCTTCTAACTTTCCATCTCCAACCACTTTTCACTATTTGGTGTCTCAGATTGTATTCATTCAACAGACATTCGAGCACCTTCCAGATGCTGGGCATCTCTAAGTCCTAAAAACACAATGGTTGAGGCGCCTGGGTGGCTCAGTCGGTTAAGTGTCCGACTTCGGCTCAGGTCATGATCTCACGGTTGGTGGGGTCGAGCCCCGCGTCGGGTTCTGTGCTGACAGCTAGCTCAGAGCCTGGAGCCTGCTTCAGATTCTATATCTCCCTCTCTCGCTCTGACCCTCCCCTCCTCACGCTTTCTCTGTCTCTCAAAAATAAATAAAAAACATTTTTAAAAATTAAAAAAAAAAGGTTAACAAAACAGTGAAAAAGAATCGCTGAATTTAAGGAGTTTATATTGATGCAAAATTGGAACCGGCTGCAGACTGGCTAAGGAGACTCACATATGTGCAGGGAGGAGGAGACACAGTCGACATGTGGCTTTTCGGTGGCCCTGGGTGCCACGGGTCCCCGACCCCCACCCTCACTGCCAGCCACTCCTGAGGCCGAGCTGAAGAGGAAGACTAACTAGCTGTGTCTGTCTCTTCAGTGCTCAGGCTTCTGTCCCCACCCAGAGAATCTCTCATGAACAAGAAGTGCTCTTAGGTCTTATGTTGGGTTCTCTGAAGAACTATGGGAAAGCCATCCATTTAAAAAGTGGTCCTGGAAAACACTAGAAAACCAATGAGGAAGATGGATTGAGTCTGGAAGGAGCTGAGAAATGGGGCAATGTCATGCCAAGTCCCATGGCAGGTGACTTTTGTTCAGTCTTAGAGGGAAATCTGATCCAGTACCTGACCCAATACAGGTCACACCCGAGTCACTGCAATGGGCACGAGGCAGACCGACCTTGGTACCATCGGTCGTTGGTTGAGGGTTGGCTCCAGGGGACTCCACTCTCCCTGTATTCAGGCAGAACAGGTTCTTAGTGAACGGCCTGGAAACTGATTTGCAGGAACATGGTTAGGAAGACCAAGGGGTTAAATGCAGAGTAAGAACTACATCTCCTTCAGTAGTGGTTACAAAAGTGTGGTCCCAGACCAATGGCATCTAATATCACTTGTTAGAAATACAGACTCTGGGGACCCAGCCCAGACCTACAGAATCAGAAACCCTGGGGTTGGGGGTGGTGGCGCAGTAAGAAACACCCCCTTTACATTAACCAGCCCTCCAGGGGACTTGGATGCACATGCAAGTGTAAGATCTGCCAAGCCACAGGAATGTTCACACGCAGCAGGTTCCTCTTGCTCCTGAGCTGAACTAAGTTCCAGCGGGTTCTCCTCTTCACCACAGGGAGATCAGGAACAACTATGCCCAACTGAACCTGGACAACAAGTGTCTTCTTCATTTTTCCAGGGTCTTGGCAAGCTAGACTCTCCAAGCCAATGCTGTCTCTAATTTAATAACTTTTTACCTGAGTTCTCCTAATGTACAGTCAGAAGATCATAAGAGGGATTCCATCTCCCCTCCCAATGAAAACAGCATCTCTGTAAGTAGTAATCTACCTTCTCTGCTCATTATAATAAAATAGTGTGTCTGAGTCCAATGTCAGAAAGGATGGTGATTCTTTAAGAAATGATGAAAACACCTGCATCCCTCTTCTGAAGTGTAGGTCATTCTCCAAGTGGCTCTGGAGGTCAGAATTTAAAATCTATTGTCAGTTGTGAGAATGGGAAGAACGTTTTCATTTCCCTAACATGTCTGACACGCCTACATATATTTTTACTCTTTTTTATGAAAACCACACTGTGAAGCAGTGTAACATAGAGATTAATGATAAGGAGTTATCCTCAGACAATCTGAATTGGATTCCTGTCTTCCACTTACCAGCTGTGGGAACTCTGGTTACCCACTTAATGTCTTTGGACCTCATTTCCTTATAAAAGGGACAAATCACAAGGCTTCCCTAGCAGCGTTGTTAAAAACACCATGAGAGATGAAACTAGGGGGTGATGGTCATGGAGAGGGACACTTGTGGGGAAGAGCACTGGGTGTTATATGGAAGCCAACTTGGTAATAAACTATTTAAAAAAAAAGAAATTCAGAAGTCCAACACCTTGATCACCGTAAATATTCTCCACATATCTGTGGCTGTCTTTATGACCACTTTAAATATTGGCATGTGCCAGGTAGCTTCTAGTTACCTTCACACAAGAAAAACGTAATAAATTTTGTCCCCTGGAAATTAATGAAATGGTGATCCTGTCTTTTCATAGCAGTTGCTAAGCTACTTGTCCTAGGAAGTATTTTCTGCCCTTCCTTATGATCAACTCTAAAAAAATAGAGAAAATATTTGCTACAGGTCAATTCTGAAGTAGTAAAACCTTGGTATGTGAGCATAATTCATTCTGGAAACATGCCTGTAATCCAAAACACTCAAAAGTCAAAGTGAATTTCAGAAACCATTGGCTCTGTTGTGACCATGTGACGTTCGCATCACATTGTACTAGTATTGTAAGACATTGCTCATTTATCGAGTTGAAATGTATCAGAAATGTTTGTTCATCTTGAGGAACACTTGCAGAACAAATTACCCACAATTCAAGGCTTCAGTGTAATTACTTCAGACAGTTCCTTCCAATGATCTGTGCTTATCTTGTTAGGCTTTGCATCACAAGTTTTTAAAATTTTGGAAAACGAGGTCTCTGAACTCTTTTCAAGAAAAGAAACCAAAAGAATGATCATCTGCTCTTGCTCAAGGCAGAGACAGCAGGCCACAGACAAAAGGTACCATGTCCAATGTCTAATGCAAAATGGGGCTAATGCCTTGTCCCCCAGGCTGTCCTGAGCCCCCAGGGAGATGAGGATAAATGGTGCACGCCCCGTCCCTTAAAACCAGAAGGATTCAGTCAAGATGTCAGACCTACTAATGCAGGAAAAAGGCTCATTTTGACTTTTTCCTAATGGAGACAGCAGGAAATAGGGTCTGGGGCTCTGAGTGGTGTCCTTGTATTAGCTCAGGTTTCTCCGCTGGTCCCTGAGGGTTTCTCTATTAATGGGTTTGCTATTACCCAGGCTTTGATCTATGTGGACTTCCCACTGGTTTTCACAATACGAAGCCTCCTCGGCTTTATTACAGTGCAGGCTATCCATAATGCATTTAATATTATTTCACCATCCACACCTCTACCCACATTATAGTTTCACCGAGAAGTGATTTTCCTCTTTAAAAATAAGGCACTATACTTGGAATTACACTTTTGAGATGACAGTAATCCAGTAATCACTTCTAGGAACCCAGGTTTTTAGGACAAAATAATTATGATACACGTGGATATGGGGATGATGAGAAGAAATGCTAATTCCATCGTGCCCGATAGTTCAAGTCCAATAAAAGTTGACATACATTAAAGGCGAGCCTGAAACAAAAGCAATCTGAGTCTTAGATCAAATTCCTCTCTGGTACAAAAGAAAAATGACCTAAAACATCCAAAAATTATAAAAATATTATCTAATATATGGTGTACAAAGTGCTTTTTTCCCTCCCTCATGTCACTTAAAAATAACCCAGGTGAGGGGTGCCTGGGTGGCTCAGTCAGTTAAGTGACTGACTTCGGCTCAGGTCATGGTCTCGCGGTTTGTGGGTTCGAGCCCCATGTCGGGCTCTGTGCTGACAGCTCAGATCCTGGAACCTGCTTCGGTTTCTGTGTCTCCCTCTCTGTCTCCCTGTCCCCTGCTCGTGCTCTCTCTCTTTCTCTCTCAAAAATAAATAACCATTAAAAAGTTAAAAAAAGAAACAAGATGAATCATTTTCCCATATTATAAAATATGATATGACTTCAAAGACAGTGATCACTTTCTTTCTCCTTTTCCCCTTCCACCTCTACGTTATGTAAGATCTTATTCTCCATTAGGTACTTCTCTTTATCTCCTTGAGGAAGAAGACTAGAAGGTATTTCTGTACTATTATATTTGTTTCTATTCTTTTATTTTCTTTACAAGACACAGCAGTTTTCTTTGCCTGGAGAAGGTGGGTATGTCAAATGTCCGTTAGCATCAGTGTCTGTTAAACCGCATCTGGTGATCAGTAAGTGCAAATGCAGGCAGCAACGCACTGAGATCAAAAGTTTCACTCCAAGAAACCCCTTCCATTTAAATTGTTTTAGAGACAGAGACAGAGAGACACAGAGAGAAAGAAGTGTCAAAGCATAAAATGTATTTGACTACAATACAATGTTTTTTGTGACAGCAAAATTATATCCTGGGCCGCCTCCCTGAGGACAGTTCACTGAGAAACGGTGCTGCAAAGGCAGTCCGCAGGAAACATATTTCCATCTTCATTTGAAAGATTAGCACCTTGTTCCTTTTTCTTACCAAATTGGAAATACAACCAGTCTCCTTGCTTAGCATAAGGCAGGAAGGAGGAGAAATGTCTGCTTCATGAGATGTACCCTTGCGGCTCTAGCTCCGTCTCTGGTGTCAAACCAGCTCCCTCCACTGGGCTGAAAGTGACCGAAATCGCATGTCTGGTAGGATTTCTATCTGTGGACTCGGCGATTCGCTCCGACCTGGTTGGACACCAGCTTACAGTGTCTCGAGGCCAACAGTGCTATCCGGTGTTGCTACGCGTGTCTGGACAGCAAAGTGCGGTGGCCCGCGCACCAGCAAAAAACATCTCCATGCGAGATGGTGTGCATTAAACAACACATTTTGATCCTTTCCACACTTATGCTGGCTTGTATCCCTGACAAATACGAGGGTGCCTGCAAAAAAACTGGAAAATACATTTTAAAATCAGGACCTACAAATTTATCAATGAAAGAAAAGAAAAACGAGGCGGGGGAGAATGGTGTAGGCAGCTTTGAAACACTCACTCTCTGCTACGGGTAATCATGCTGACCACATCAGATCGTTGTCAAGCCTGAAAATATGCTTCTGGGCAAGTTGCTGATATGAAAATAACAAGTAGAGGGCCCGACCCAAAGTCGTAACTCGTGGAGGGTCTGTTACAACTTTGGTGTTTGGGTTAATTTGTCTTCCTTCGACAGCAAACCTAACTGGACATAATTCAAGCTCCTGGAAAACACAAGGGATTCCTCTAGGCACAGCCAGATATGGGTGCAGATACTCCTCTATTTCTCAACTCGGGTTTTTCACTACAAGGGCTTCATTCTGAGACAGATTCTCTTAACATGGTGGTAAGCTGCTCGCGGGCAGCTGCAGCCTCATACCCTATGGGGCTAGCAAAGCCTATTTGAAGGTAGGGAGTAAAGGGGCGCCCGGGTGGCTTGGCTGGTTAAGTGTCTGACTTCGGCTCAGGTCATGATCTCATTGCACATGAGTTCAAGCCCAGCATCAGGCTGTGTGCTGACAGCTCAGAGCCTGGAGCCTGCTTTGGATTCTGTGTCTCCCTCTCTGCCCCTCACCTGTTCATGCTCTTTCTCCCTGGGGGGGAAAAACCTGTTGAAGGTAGGGAAAAAAGATCAGTGGGGAACCTTATCACCTCTCTCTAATTTCATAAAAAGTCTGAAGGATAATTCTCACTGGCTTAGGAGCACCTTATGTTAAACCAAACCATCAACCACGGTGACTCTGGCCAACTATAATCCCATGAGCTGGGAACTGATCACTCCCCCAAAACACAATGGACCAAGGGTGTCGTGTTCCCTCATTGAGCCCCAGGTTGGGGCATCACTTGTCCAATCCCTTGACCCAGCCAGCTGGGTGGTAAATCTTTGCGGGTCCGTTCCTGAGGGAGGGAGAGAGAAATAGGGCAGGAGGGAGATGCAGGGAGTGAGGCAAGACGAGCGTTTTCTGATCAAGCCCGTTTATTGAAAAAGAATCAAACCTATATAGGATTAGGGGCAAGAAACTGGCCCAGGTTGGTTGCCAGGTAACAGAGTCAAATGATTATTAGAGAAAGGGGAAACTGAAACTGAAACTCGGAACACAGCATCAAAGGAAGCGCCCAGACTTTTGTCTGCAATAACGGGCAGGGGAAGATTAGCGCTGCATAAACCCGAATGCAGTTTGATCTTTTGTTCATTTTGGCTTTTCTCGTCTGGCTCAGTATGACTGTCTCTGAATCCTGGACCAAGAAATGCACTCTCCTAGCCTCCAGATGTGAATCTTGTTTTTTTGGTTGATCGCTGGAGAGCGATATGTCCTTGCCTAAGGTGGCCAAAACTCAGCAGCTCCCAACACAAGGGTAAGAAAGAGAGGCCACCTCAAAAGAAAACTAGACTTTTGTGATCAGAAGATAGGGAATGAACGCTGAGCACGGACCCACTATAAAATGGCTTGTGAAATGACCCGAAAGCTCTCAGTGGGTCATGGAGCAGAAGAGTGATAAGGAGAACATTGAAGGTAGAAAGAACAAACGTTGGGGGTTAGAAATTCACAGTATATATGCAAGAGGTAAACAAAGCAGATTAAAGTGGTCTGTTCGAGAGAATCATGAGAAGTCAGGTTGGTGGGTTGGAGGGCAAGAGGGAGAACAAACTCTTGTCAGGTCATAAAAGTGAGGTTTCAAGAGTTTGAACTGAACACTTAGCTATGGGGAACATCTATATATTTTAACAATGGTCTCAGGTGGGAGAGGCAGGACTGAACACGGAGATTGTGTTCCCAGCAGTGAGGAAAGTAAGGCAATGAAGCTGGTGTGAACAGAGGAGGGCTATTTTCTCCATGTTTAAATGTTTTCCATGACTATTGACCTACAGAAATGTACATGGTCTCTGTTTGAACCCGAAATAGGAAAGACAAGACTTAAAAATACTCTAATGGGATTAATTTCAGTGCTTCACCTACATTCTAGAACTGTATTTTTTGTGGCACCTGGGTGGCTCAGTCAGTTAAGTGTCTGACTTCAGCTCAGGTCATGATCTCACGGTTTGTGGGTTCGAGCTCCGCATCAGGCTCTATGCTGACAGTTCAGAGCCTGGAGCCTGCTTCGGATTCTGTGTCTCTTTCTCTCTCTATGCCCCTCCCCTGATCACACTGTCTCTCTCTATCTCTCAAAAGTAAATCAATGTTAAAAAAAAAAAAAAGAAGAAATGTGGTTTTCCTCCAAAGCCTGTTCTGCAAAAGGATGTGAAAAAATATTTTATGATCATAGGGTTCTGGGGTCAAACACTAGATTAATTGCAACATAAAGATTTCTCTAGAACTTTGCATCTATGAATATCCAAGTGAAGGACATGGTCTGCAGCATTTCCCAAGTTCATTTGTCTCCAGAGTCCTTGCCTTCCATAGGGCATCTCATGCAGCGAGGGCTCCCTAGAACCTACTTTGGGAAACACTGTTCAGTCCCATGTGGGAAGAGAAAGCCAACATTTACAAAATATTATCTTATGGTGAGTCTGTGGGCAAGCAAAACCAAGGTAATTTTGGACCAGTCCCAGTTGCAATAGTTTTAAAGTTATAATAGGGTAGTGGGTCTCAACTTTCTGTCTTGAATTTATTCATCTCTAGGCTAGTTAGATATGTGACAAATATCCAGCCAGACTAGAGTGTCAGTGTGTGAACATGGTGGCATTAATCTTGAGATGACCGTGACCGTAAAGCAGTCAAATTATGGCCAAGTCCAAGGTACCAAAAAGAGTCACTAGCCCCTGGAATTGTGTTCTAGGCTCCGTGAAAACTGAATATATAGTAATTGCCACTGAACTGAACAGAGTGGAGACATTGTAGATCTTCAAAATTTTCTTAAAACAAAAATAATCTCAAAAGGGAATTGTTTTGCTGGCACAAAGAAAGCAGAGCAATGCTTTTCCGTCTAGTCCAAATCATTTTACGCCATTTTCTTCCTTATGATACGCACGTGTTTAGGGAGAGAATTGGACAAATTGTGACTTGGACTGAACATGATTGATAGGTCTGCTTCAGATAATATGACACGTTTCTCTTGGCTCCTTCTCCCCCCAGACTCAGAAAATTTGTTGTGATTTTTTTCTAAGAGAAAAAATGGGGTTCTACCAATGATTAGTTTATAAGTCAACACTCACCAAGACTGAAAAGTGGCTCTCTATCATGTATCCTCTTTATCCCATTGGATTTTTAACCTTATTCTCCAAACTGTAAGTCAAAGACCCAATGGTAGCCCCCAAAAGGCCATATTGGAAGACAGAAAATACTCCTTTCTATTCATAGAAATATAATGACCTCTTTTGAGTGTATTTATATATGGGTTGGATTGAGATCATCCATAAGATCTTTTGGGAATGAAGCTCTTCTTCCTAAATATAGGTTTCTTTTGAGCATATTCAGAGGATAAAGAATTAAGGCTTGAAAAGGCAACGAAGAGTTAGAACAAAGCCGCTAAGCATAAGCAGACATGAAAATGAGAACTGAGTATGGATTAGGGCACGCATCAGGATATCTATGAATCAGAAGCCATCCACTTTGCCAAATACTTTATTGGACTTGATGTGTACATAAGGTTTAGACCTCATCCTCTGTACAGGCAAAGGAGTATGTTAGAATAAGTAACTGTCTTATCAGCTCCTCTACAAACACTAAAATATTCAGTTGGGACCTTTCAATGTTTTCACTGTATTTAGATTTATTTAAAGTTAAAAAAAAAAGAGTGTTAGGCTATTAGGATACTATCCACGGGAACTAAGGAAGAAAACTGTTCTCCTCTTCAAGCATGAGGTGTGAAGCACCATTGGCTTTCCAGAATTAAGAGAGTATATAACGATGTGCATGTCTCCTCCTGGCCGCTATGTCATATTGTGGCAACCATTGCTAACTGCCAACCAAATGGTCATTTCTATGGTTATTGCCTTCTTTTAACTAGCAGCACCTTCATTTTGCTTAAGCAGACATTATATACATCTACAAACATTTCTATCCTTTTTCTGATGTGCCCATGCATCCCCATTCTCTCCACTGAAAGGTAGACAGACGCTCCTCTGAAGGGCACCACTTCCCCAAAACCAAACACCAGATCTCATTTTGTCTTGTTCTCTTCTCCCTTCCTGGATCATGAAAGATTCTTGATGTTCTGAATTGGGACCAGAGGCATTAGTATGAATGGAGGAGTCCACGTGTACATATATGTATACATGTGTTGACAGCTAGTGCCTGCATCATTTATTATATGCCAGTATGCACAAAAGTGGTTGACTCCTTGTCCAAAACAGAGAAATATAAGGAGATTTTGAACCTATTTCTGTGCCAAGATATAAGGAAGAGTTTAAAAACTGATGAGAATGTGCCAAAAGTTTTAAGAGATGGCTTGATGTCAAATCTGGAAATTTTTGAACATTTCATAAATAATGACAGCAGGTGATTTTCACATACAAAATTAAAAATGAACCCATGTAACTCTACTGGATAGGAGTATACACATTCATTAAGGAGGAAGGGAGGGCTTTCAATTTTTGGTTTTTGTTTATTTACTTGGTTTCCAATACAATACACATACTATTAACTAAAAATGTTAAAGTAAGGAAAGGTTATAAATTCACGATTTTGCAAGGACAATAGCAAAAATTTATTCAGGCAAAATCAGTAGTGGAGATTAAAATCCTTGCTGTGAACAAGATAGTCACACAATTTAAAGTATCTTCACAGAGATTACTTAGTAATTACAAATGGAAGGGAGGGGTGACCTCATAGTGCAGAAATCTGGCAGGCACTACCCGGAAGAAGTGAGCAAATGTCACCTAATCAAAATTGACTCAAACAGGGCACCTGAGTGGCTCAGTCAGTTGGGCATCTGACTTCAGCTCAGGTCATAGTCTCATGGTCCGTGGGTTCCAGCTCCACATCGGGCTCTGTGCTGACAGCTCAGAGCCTATTTCAGATTCTGTGTCTCCCTCTCTTTTCCCCTCTCCTGCTCATGACTCACATGACTCTCTCTCTCTCTCTCTCTCTCTCTCTCTCTCTCTCTCTCTCTCCCTCTTTCTCTCTCAAAAGTAAATAAACATTTTAAAAAATTGACTCCAACTGACATCTTGTACCTCCTGATGTAACACATGGAGGACATAACACAACATCAGTTGCACAGTATCTTTGCTAAAACTACACTGCCTGAGTTCAATCACAAGGAAAAATCAGAAAAACCCAAATTAAGGGTATTCTACAAAACAGCTAACCTATATTCCTCAACATTGCCAATATCAAGAAAAAAATAGAATATTGGAAAACTGTTATCAATTAAATAAGAAACTAAAGAGACACAGCAACTAAAGGAAATATGTGGCCCCAGATTTGATCTTAGAGTTGGAAAAAATAAGGCTCATAGGAACTTATGGAAATAATATACATAATACACAACGCTGTGCTTTGGGACATGATCTTAAATATTTGAATATGGAATGTATGTTAGATAATGAAATTCAAACAGTGTTAAATTTCCTGATTTTGATAAATGTGCCAAGATTTATGTAAGACAATGTCCTTTTACTTTGAAAATACAAAGTGATGACACAGGTCTAGAGGATAGTGATGTCTGCAAATTGCTTACAAATTGTTCAGCAAAAAAACAAGTAGGGAGAGAGAGCCCAACAGGGAGTGTGCACGAGAGAGAAGTAGAAAATGTTAATCATCAATGAATCTAGGTGAGGAGTATATGACATCATTGACTAATTTCTAATATAATATAAAACTGAGAAAAAAACATTTTTTAAACATGTGATACACAGTATATTCAAAAGTATATTATGCCTTTAAGTTGTTATTTTAGAAATAGATGACTCTTGATGACTGACTCTTGTTTTTGGCTCAGGTCACGATCTCATGGCTCGTGAGATCAAGCCCCAAGTCAGGTCCTGTGCTGACAGTGTGGAGCCTGCCTGGGATTTTCTCTCCTTCTCTCTCTCTGCCCCTCTCTCTCAAGTTAATTAAACTTCAAATAATTAATTAATTAAAAATAAATAAATGGAGGATGAATTGAAAAATAATTAACTAAAGAAAGCAAGAAAAAGGAATAAAAATAATGACTGGTGCATTAGATAAAGAAATGCATGACACATGAGATAAGAGATCATTATAAAACAACCGTTAAAGAAGTTCTCTTTCTGAAAAGAGAAGATTAATCAAAAGAACTTAAATTAGGAGCACAATTAAACACAAAAGAGCCTATGCGTGTTATAGAAAAATAAAACATGCAACTTTGTGCTAATAAATTTGAATATAGTTGTTTCATTCATTAATCATTAATAAGAAAATACAAATAAACAAAATTCACATGGATTTATTAAAACTCAAATTTGGAAATTTAAAACATGGGTTTTTTTCCTTCAGTTACTGCTCTTTAAATTTTAACATATACACATTTACACAATTTGTATGTACACACACACACACACACACACATACAGTAATATAACACAATAATTCTGGACTTACATGAGCTTAATTTTTGTTTTAATTTCTCATTCCCAAGGATATAAATCCCCATTTTATGTGCTATATCAGAATTTTCTAAAAAGATTCTCTAGTCAAACAAAATCTCTATGTGAAACCTGACATAGATAAAATAAGAAAAGCACAGATCTAACTTACCCATAAATACAAATGCAAAAGTCCTAATAAAAACTTGGCAGATTATATTTTGTAGTATATTAAAAGATGATAAACCACTACCAAAGAGGCCTACTTTAAGGAATGAAGAATGTTTCAGAATTTAAAATAAGTAAATTTTATTTCGTGTAAATTATACCTCAATAAAGCTTATTATTTTGAAAGTATGAGATTATCTAATATTTATAAACTATATAATCACATCAAATATATATACAGCAAAATCTGTACATTAGGTTGGCATGCCAACCTACAAACTACAAAAAATATAACGTAATGCTTGGTGATAGATTTGGGCAATGTTTATTGTTCTTTGTGCTGCTTTTCTTTTTTTGTAGTTTTCAAATCATCCACCATCGGTATAAGACAACATCAAGAAAGTATGAAGAAAACCTACATATCACTGTGCAGATCCTCAGTAGGAATTAAACAATGTAATGTGTGTAATGTGTGTGGGGACAGGAAAGCCAAACTCTAGTAATTTTGGTTTTGAAGCATTTCAGTATACAGGCTTCCTTGGGACTGTATCTTAAGCCTGGTAATACTACTCTAGTCCACAACAGCAAAGCATGAAATAAACTAAAAACCTCACACTGTCTCCGAATCTTGACTTACACATTACATTTTACTTTCTTAGTTCTGATCCTTCACCCTCTCTCCTAAGGAGTCAGTTGATTGCAGGTTGATTAAACAGAAAAAAAAAAGAATGGCAGTGATATATCTTTTTCCTCTAAAAAGTTCCCCCATGATTTCTGATAGATAACTTAACACTCTGATATTTCAAGTTAAACTTTCTGCCTTTTACAAAATATGCACTTTCTTTTAATGAGTTTTAGATTATAGTATTTAGCCTGAAAGAAGTCCTATAAAATCTGACAGTTGAATTCTATAATCTGACTTTCTAACAAAATTGACATCCCCTCCATTTAAATTTATAGACATTTCATACTAGATATCAGTTCTGATGGCTAATTAATGTGGGCAAACGATTTTGTTCTTTTTGAGAGTCATATTTTATTGGCTTTTTTAGTGTTCTTGATCTAGTTCAGTTGAAATCTCTTCAGAGTATATATGTAAACAGCGCCAATGTATTTTCCATTTTTTTGGATTAAAGTAAAAGAGGTAAAATTTAGCATGATGAAATTATTTTTTTAATATTTCTGGTATATGATTATGAAAACTTGTTTGGAAATTCACTGAAGTGGGATGAATTGGTATTCTGATTTCATTACTAATGTGCTGCTGTCTATTGTTTGGAAAATAGGAAGACAACTGAGCTGTTGAGACTGAGTGATCTACTGACTATCTAATTAACGTGTTGGGCCATTTCATTAGCATTCAGATGTTTATGTAGCTTGGCAAAGCTCCCATGGTTTTGTAATCTGTGGGAAGATGGGGACTTTAGATGACCACTTTGGCAAAGAGGCCAGGGCAGTGTCTGAAGGCACAAGACTAGGAGGGACCTGAGGGCTGACGGTCTCACTGCTCAGGCACTTGAAAGAGGTCCTGAGGACAGAGGGTGGCCTTTTCTGAAGGCAAATAAAACCCCTCTCTCCCTTCTGCCATAAAGAAACCATCTCACTTCTCTGTCCCTTAGTTTCCTTATTGACTACATGGTCTCTGGCACATCTTCCAGCTCTATCCATCCCTCATTCAAACTAAGAGTTAATAATCACTGAAGCGTCTTCCTCCACACCACCACTTTGGAAGACAACATACTTGGAACTAAAATGGGGTCAGTTTTCTAAGACCCAGGAATTGTACTATTAGGTTTATTTTTCCAAAAGATACAAAAATGCTGATTCAAAGGGGCACATTCACCCCAACGTTTATAACAGCACTATCAACAATAGCCCAGTTATGGAACAAGCCAGATGTTCATCAACTGACTAATGGATAAAGAAGATGTGGTGTATATACAATGGAATATTACTCAGCAATCAAAAAGAATGAAATCTTGCCATTTGCAACAACATGAATGGAACTAGAACGTATTGTGCTAAGTGAAATAAATCAGTCAGAGCCTATGACTTCCCTTGTGGAAACCATCACTATTATTTCACTTAAGTTCACTGTGGAACTTAAGAAACACAGCAGATGAACATAGGGAAGGGAAGGAAAAAGAAGATAAAAACTGAGAGGGAGGCAAACCATAAGAGATTTAAATACAGAGAACAGAGAGTTCCTGGAGGGGAGTGGGCTAAAGAGTGATGGGCATTAAGAAAGGAGCTCATTGGGATGAGAACTGGGTGTTACATGTAAGTGATGAGTCACTAAATTCTATTCCTGAAACCATTATTACCGTATATGTTAACTAACTCGGATTTAAATGTAAAAATAATAGTCATTTTTCAATATGGTATTGTGTGTGAGGAAGAGAGTATAAAAACAGACAAACAATGGAGCACCTGGGGGGCTCAGTCAGTTGAGCGTCCGACTTCAGCTCAGGTCATGATCTCGCAGTTCGTGGGTTTGAGCCCCGCCTTGGGCTCTATGCTGACAGCTCAGAGCCTGGAACCTGCTTCAGACTCTGTGTCCCCCTCAGTCTCTGCCTCTCCCCCACTCCCACTCTGTCTCTCCTTCCCTCAAAAATAAACATTTAAAAGATTTTAAAAGCCAAACAAACACACAAAAACAAGTTCTTAATTGCTCAGAGCCATGTCATAAACCAGGGGAGAAAACACCTACTCCTTTAATAGATAATATTTCTCAAATAAATCATCAGAAAGGATATCTTCCCAAAGCCCAATCTATTGGTTTTCTTCCTGCATAACCAAGTACACTGCTGCCAAGCACCAGGGGCACAATGATGAACAAGCACTCAACAAACAAAGATCTCTGTCTTCCCAGAACCCCCAGGATAGCTGGAATTGAGTCAGCAAATTAGTGAGTAGCAGCAGAGGAATCAGAAAGCACACGAGGTGCAAAGAAAACAAACAGGTATGCCCGAGCATAGAGGGCAGGACCCTTCCAGGGGGATCTCTTCTGTGAAGAAATGACATTTCAACCTGACGCTTTGAAGGAGACGAGATGCTCACCGAACCAGAGCCGGGGGAGGGCTTGCTTTCCCAAGGAACAGCGGGTAAAAAGGTCACGAGGTGGCAGAGGGCTCGGGGTGTTCAAGGCACGGGCAGAAAGCAGGGGAGCTTCGATGTGGTTAAAAAGCAGCCCAAGAGCTGAGAGGTGAAGTTGCAAAGGAGCCCAGCCGGCTCCCGCAGAGGCATCTGGATTTCGGCTTCATTCAGGGAACTTATTTGCATCTTTCATCATAACGGACACCGCATATACAGAAAGGTACACTAAGCGTTAATGTATAAATTATCATAAGGTGTGCAGTTGTAAAATCAACTGCAAGACAAAAAAGAGAACCTTCCCAGCATCCCAGAACCCCCTGCCTGCTTCCTGTCACTCAAAGCTACCTTCTCTCCTTCCATAAGGTAAACGATAGTTTCACTTTTAAAGTAATTATTTTCTTGCCTTCCTTTATACGTTTCCCACCTAAGTATGAACTGCTGAACACTACAGCTCAGGTTTCCAGGTTTCTAAAGGTAAATAAAATTGTTCTTTGTATCCATTTGTGTATGGCTTCTTTTGCTAAGTATTATTGCCCCCTGATGGCTCAGTTGGAAGAGCCAACTTTGATCTTTGCCACTTTTGATCTCTGGGTCGTGACTTCGAGCCCAGTGTTGGGCATAGAGGTTACTTCAAACCAACCAACCAACCAATCAACAAACTTTTTAAAAATCTACAAGAGGGGTCCCTGGGTGGCTCAGTCAGTTAAGGGACCGGCTTCGGCTCAGGTCATGATCTCACAGTTCGTGGGTTGGAGCCCCATATCAGGCTCTATGCTGACGGCTCAGAGCCTGGAACATGCTTCAGGTTCTGTCTCCCTCTCTCTTTCTGACTTTCCCCTGCTCATGCTGTCTCTGTCTCTGTCTCTCATAAATAAATAAAAAACATAAAAAATTTAAAAGCCATAAGAAGTATTATTGATACAACTTAAATATAATTTTAGAAAGTCACTTATGTTGTTACATGTAGTTATAAATCATTTGCTTTTATTCTCTACAATGTAACATTCATGGCATGCCTATCCTTCAGTTTAATATCTGTACCCATTCTGTTGTGGATGCACATTGGATTGTTTGGGGATCTGCTGATATGAACATGTGTGTACACATTTCCTGGTGACTACGTACACTCATTCTTGTTGGCCGGCAGGCCTGGAGCTATAGAACTGTGGCATGTCTTCAATTTAGTGGGCAATACCTCCTCCAAGTCATTTTGCCTCTTCTTTTTAAAAAAAATTTGTTTTTATGTTTATTTGTTTTTGAGACAGAGAGAAACAGAGCATGAGTGGGTGAGGGGCAGAGAGAGAGGGAGACACAGAATCCAAAGCAGGCTCCAGGCTCTGAGCTGTCAGCACAGAGCCCAAGGTGGGGCTTGAACCCACGAACTGTGAGATCATGTCCTGAGCTGAAGTCAGACGCTTAACCGACTGAGCCACCCAGGCACGCCCCTTTTTTTAATGTTTGTTTATTTTTGAGTGAGAGAGCACAAGCAGGGGAGATGCACAACGAGAGGAAAATGCAGCATCTTTGTAGGATCCAGGCTGCAAATTGTTGGACAGAGCCCGATGCAGGACTGGATCTCAAGGACCTTGAGATCATGACCTAGCTGAAGTTGAAGGCTTAACCAACAGGGCCACCTGGGAGGCCCACCTCTTCTCTTCAGTGTCATTAAAACTCATGCTAACACCATGTGTGAGACCCCTGGCCCCATGCCTCACTGCCAACTGGTATTGTTATGCTTTTCAATTTTTGCCCTTCCAGTGAGTGCTTTTATTTTTGAAGATTACTATGGATGCTGCCTGATGGGCCAAGTAGAGCAGGTGTAGATGGGAGGTTCTAAGGACAGAACTAAGAGGACCGGCCGGTAGACTGGGTTAAAGAACTGAGAAAAGGGAAGCATCAAGTATGACTTCCAGATTTCTGGCTTGAATAACTGGATGATGATGAAGACACTTTCTGAGACAGAAAGGACTGGGAGCAGAGAGAGTCAGATTTTGTGCGGGTGTGTTACATGTGGGATGCCTATGACGCACCCACCTTATGTCAAATCAATATTTCAGTACATGGGTCTGGAGCTCAGAGGAGAGGTCAGCAACAGAGGTACATTTTCACTATTTGCAGAATGCTATTATTTGGGGGGAAATATAGATACACCAGAAAGACGGTCCAAAATTTAGTGTTGAGGAAACATAACTTTTGAGAGATCTTGTGAGAAAGGAAAAAAACAGAAAGCAGATAGAAGAAACGAAAGAAGAAAAGCTGAGATAGTGTTCAAACAATAACAACAACAATCAAGAAAGAACTCAAGGGAAAATTTGGTGAGCTGTACCAAATGTTGCCAAAGGGTTAGAAAATTAAATACCATTCAATGGATTTGTCTACACAAAGATTGGTAACCTGGAGAAGATTGGTTCTAGTGCACTGGTAGGCAGATGAGCAAGATTGTAATGGGCTGCAAAGGACTCTAGAAAATGGTGATGGTATGTGTAAAATATCTTCAAATTGGAAAGGAAAACAGAATAATGGATCAGAAGCTAAAGGAATGAGACAGTCAATGCAAACTTTTATAAAGATGGAAAGTAACAGAATAATTGTATGTTTGATGCAGTGATCTAGAATCAAGAGATAAACTGGAAGATGGAGAAGAAAGAGGAGAAAATAAAGGTGCTCCATCATGGTTAAGGATGGATGTATTGCAGGTGCGCAGCAACAATGGAAGGACCTCCTTTGAGAGATGCAGGAGCACATCTTTCCCTGTAGCCAGCTAAGGATGGTAAGTAGTGACACAGGAAAAGGCGGATATGGTGGAAGACAGAAGGACAGAGATTGTTCCTGAGGAATTGCATGTTCTGAATGAAGTCTGAGTGACTTTCTCAGGTGGTAGAGAGAAGGTAGTAACTAAGGAGACTAAGACGGAAGGAAGGAAGGAAGGAAGGAAGGAAGGAAGGAAGGAAGGAAGGAAGGAAGGAAGGAAAGGGGAAGGGAAGAAAGGAAGGGAGGGAAGGGAAGGGAAGAAGGAAGGAAGAAAGGGAGGAAGGAAAGATGGGAGGGAGGGAAGAAGGGAGGGAGGGAGGAAAGAAGGAAGGGAGGGAAGGAAGAAGAGAAGAAAAGGAAAAGAAAAACATACCCTTAAGAAAAAAGCTTCATAGGTCTGAAAGGTCTACCATATAAGCATTGAGTTAAAATCGGGTCAATCACGAAGGTTGATTTTCTCTAGCATGGTTCAGCTCTTCATGTGCTTGTACAAATGTGGTTGGCCATGTGAACTGCAAGACACAGAATAACCAGTGCACGGGGGGTTAACCAAACGGGGATTTCCTTTTCTCTCACATAATAGAAAGTCTGGAGATAACAGGATGGCTGGTATTGATTCCAGCAACTGCTAAATATTGTCGTCAGGGAGGCAGGCTTTTCCTATCTTTCTTCACTGCCACGCTCAGCCTGTTGTCTTGACCTTGTCACATTAGTGTTCACAGCAAGGAGAAGAGAGGGGCCTCACCGGCTCCAGTAAGTTTCTTTTAGAGAAACAAAGGATTTCCAGGAAACATCCCCCAGTCTTGCACTCACATGTCAGTGCACCTGCGGCGTGTGGCCAACTCTAGCTGCAAGGGAGCCAGGAAAAGTGAATCTCTAACTATGCATTGTTGCCCTGAGTGAAATCAGGGTTCCTGAGCAAAGAAGAAGAAAGAATGAATATGTGTTAAACAGAGAGTTCTGCCTGCCCCAGGAAGATGGTGGGTGTTTGAGTTCAGCCACACCAGAGTTCACTAGGTTCATTTAATAGAGGGAGGGAGAGAGAGGGCTGATATTCTCTGCGGGACAGTGGTTATCGGCACCACTGAGGGTACCGAAGATGCAAGATGTATTGTGAGGGCGAGAGCAAGCTGCAGAGAAGAACTTCAGGACAATTTAATGCCTCTACTTTGGGAAAAAATATACTGAACTCACACATGTAATTTCTAGTATTGGCTTGTTTTAAACATTAAATTTCTTAGAATGAATTTTCATCTAAAAGAAAACAATAATCAATCCACCCAATTACAGACATAGGCTATTTTTTAAATGCATTCATTCTGAAATATTAGAATACACGGCATCTGGCACCATGCTATGATTTCTTTTCATTAATCAGAATGAGATATGGTACGGATCTATCTGCAAATTGCTACTTTCTTTTCGGTGACCTGTAAATGTTTCTGTCACCGAGGCTGGATTTTTGTATACCAAATAACAGTGAACCTCTACACTTCATCTAGATTCACCAATCCTACCAAGAACCAAGTAAAATGTTTGATTTAAAAAAGAATAAGAAGAAGAACAGGGGCATCTGCTTAAGCGTCCGACTTCGGCTCAGGTCATGATCTCACTGTTCGTGGGTTTGAGCCCTGCATCGGGCTCTGTGCTGACAGCCCAGAGCCTGGAGCCAGCTTTAGATCCTGAGTCTCCCCTCTCTGCCCCTCCCTTGCTCACACTGTCTCTGTCTCTCTCTCAAAAATAAATAAACACTAAAAACATCTAAAAAAATAAATAAATAAGAACAACACTTGATTGTTTTCACGGAATCAAACGTTTGAAACCATTCCCAAACAAGTGCAGGTCCTGCCTATGCCATTCAAAACGATGGCATCATCTAAGCAAACTCGGAGATGCTCTCTAATATCCTGTGAATCTGTTTCTGCTCAAACCTATTATGATGATGACAGTTTCATATATAATTTGCTGCCAAAACGGTTTTCCACAGCAGAAACTCACATGCAAATTGTTCCCACTCACTGTTTGGTTGCAGGGTAATGCAAATCCGCCCAGGGACACCCAAAGAGGTAGTAAAGAAATTCTAGGTTTTAGATAAATGATGGTAGTTTGTTATCCTTGGTATCTACATTCCAAAGGGTAGTTTTCGCTGCCCTGAAAGGATCAATCAATCTTGCAGTAGCCTGGCTTTAAAGGACGTGTAATAACAACAGTGATAAGGAAGGAAGATAACATCTACCCAGGGCTTGTAAGGTTCCAGGCACTACCAGAGGCCCTACCTTATCCAGTCATGCCTGTTCTGCAGAGAAAGCTGAGGCCAGTAGAGATTTAGTATATTCCTAAATGACACAAACAAGATGACGCCACCATTAAAACTTAGCCCTATTTCAGAATCTAGGGTTGCCATCATCATTTTGCCCCTCAGCCCTCAATGTACAGGAAAAGGTCACACCTCAGGATCATTTCCTAAATGACATAAGTCCCAAAAATATAATGAATGGGGTATTCCCAACTCCAGAGCCCAATTTCCATTCTCCCAAAATACTCAGCCCTGAGGAGATCAAAGCTTCCTATGACACAGCTGTCTACACTGAGAAAGTCAGCCAGTGACTGGCAGATCGCTATTTCTCTGCAACCTTAGAAACGAATCCTCAGGAGAAGTTTGTTCGAGGGAGAAAGAAAACAACAACAACGATAAAAATCTTGTTGGGGGCACCTGGGTGGCTCAGTCGGTTGAGCATCTGACTTCAGCTCTGGCCATGAAGGGTGTCACGGTTTGAGGGTTTGAGCCCCATTTTGGGCTCTGTGCTGACAGTCAGAGCCTGGATCCTGTTGCAGATTTTGGGTCTCCCCCTCTCTCTGCCCCTCCCCTGCCCACGCTCTCGCTTTCTCAAAAATAAACATTAAAAAAATTTTTTTAATCTCGTTGAACCTTAAACTGACACAAATTTATACATTTAACATATGCAGCCTAGCATCACTGCGCTCACTTGATTCCAAGAGGAAGATACCAGGCAATCCAAGTTATTTGCCACTGTTTCATAATCAGGCTCCTCTTTATGTTTCTCTAACGTCTCTTTATTTGTATTTCTGTGGGTTCTGTGCATTTTCTACCTCTAAGGGACACAAAAATAATATCACAGAGCTCCCACAGAGTCATAAAGTGGTAAGTACTACTACTAAAACCAAGCACTTACTTCATAATATTGGATTGAATGGCCAAACACCAGGCAGACATATATTTCAATGGTTCTTCAATCCTTTGGCCATTTATTTCCAAATTGGATATGCCATTTACATTTAGACTAGCTGCCCATTTTCATTTTTCCTCAAGTGCTGTTAGCAGAATGGCCCATATAATACAGTAACTTTGATTTTTCCTGAGGATCGATCTTTACTTGGTAGGGAGAAAACTTGCCAAAAACCTACTGCATTCTAAACTGTTATCCAAAAATTTCATGATAAGCCTACACAAGTTGAAAATGTTTTATTCCCTGTTATTTATTTATCTTAATAATATTGTGAGGGACGCCTGGGTGGCTCAGTCGGTTGAGTGTCTGGCTTCAGCTCAGGTCCTGACTTCGCGGTTCATGGGTTCGAGCCCCACATCAGGCTCTGTGCTCTGCTCACACTCTCTCTCTCTCTCAAAAATAAATAAAAATTTTTTTAATTTTATAAATAAATTTTATTTATAAATAAAAAAATTTTAAATAGTAATATGTGATATAGGTATGGCAGCATGAAATACTCAGAAAGCTCCTCTATAAGTAGTGTGTTTTTAAAGAAAAATACTAATCCGCTCCTGACCTAGTTTGCCAGTTCATATTCAGATGAGAACGGCCAAATCATATGGACGAATTTTTTTAAATCAGAAAGCACAGTACTTTCCATTATGAAAAAGACCTCACTTTGCTAATTGCCAAACATCAGTGAACTTGTCATTTAGTAGAATATCTGTTATGTAGATTTGGAAATGGCAAACTGAGTACCACACAACGAAACACAAACAAGGTAATTGAAATCACGGGTTATTTCTGTAGAAACAAAATGTGTGCTTATTCAAAGTTTCTAAAATGTTTTGGAGAGGTGGTTGGTTTGGTACCTTAAAGCACCCACATACACCTCCTGTTAAAAAGTACTGTCTGTCCTCCTCCATACCTGCGTCTGTGATGTGAATTAGCTTCCATGTAAACAGGGAATAAAAAGATGATGCCAATGTAGGGGTGAAAGCACGGTACCCAAGAGGGCACCGGACGATGCCTGTTCACTCCAAGTTCACTCCAAGTTCACGCCATCTGACTGACCTTGGACTTTGTCTTGGAAGTGATTTTTGCATGATCCTTTCCACTCTTTATGTATTTCTTTATCTATTCATTTATTTTTGCAGCTTTAACCCTTCCTTATGCTCTCTTCCAATGAGTTTTCTGGACTTCTCATAAAAGATATAAAGTCCTATACTTACTGAAGTGTTTATTTATTAAGAAGTAATATCCTAGGGCCTCTGGGTGGCTCAGTTAGTTCAGCACCCACCTCCTGGTTTTGGCTCAGGTCATGATCTCATGGTTTGTATAATCAAGCCCTGCATTGGGATGCTCTCTCCCCCTCTCTCTCTGCTCCTCCCCCACCCACATGCACTTGCTCTCGCTCTCTCTCAAAATAAATAAATAAGCTTTAAAAAAAAGAAGTAATATATTTGTGCTTGTATTTATTTTTTTTGGAATTCTTATTATTTTTATTATTGTCGTGATTATGTACTTGCATGGTTTGGTTTGTCTAATGTTATTTTCCCCCAAAGCCCCATTATTTTTACCAAGTAATTCTGCAGGGGTTTTCAGGAACACGTATATTGCAATAGAGCAATATCTATGAACAATGTGTAGTGCGTATAGATCATATGAAGAGTCTCATGAGACATTTGCCTCTCCTTCAACTCAAGAATGCTAGTGCCTTTCATAAAGAATGAGTTTGCCTTTATCTTAGTGCCATAAATGATGTCATTCTCCTTTGTTAGAAGCCTTAGAAGATGCCTTATAGATGCCTTTGTTCCCCTTATGTTAGATTCCCATAGAGAAATGTGAGCTTTGTCCTATCCAACCAGTATATAAGATTTGATATAATATTTTTGTATTAAACTCATTACTGGTTCCATTTCTTTTGATGATGGTGGATGTTAGTATTTCCTCCTTTTTGTATTCCTTTTGCAATCCTGTTGCTTTATATGTTGCTTCTAAACTACCATTAATATTGTCTAAAGGTGGGAGGTTTTATATATACACACATATATTTATATATACACGCATCCATATACATATAAATAGCACATGCATATGCAGATAGATATACTCTGTATTTAGAATTACTTGATTATTTAAATAGAATTTGAATGTAAGTAGCAGGTGGAAGGAGCCCAAAATAAGTCAGCTGGATTTAAACAGAAAAGGTCAATTGATTACCTGCCTCTTTATGACTTTTCCGCTGTTATTTTGGAGTTGCGGAAAGAATGTCTCTATTACCCACCAGGATACCGTTTGGCACGTTGGAAGAGAACCAAAATTCCCTACAACGCATTCCGGATTCATTAAGAAGTTAGCACATCCTCTCAAAGCCCCTAACTTACCCCCAGTGTGTATCAACAGACTGAGGGAGCCTGAGTCAGCAAGTCGTAAACTTTGGATCTACACGAAGTAGAGAAGAATGGAAGGCACGGCATGTTCCTGTTGTAAAATGTAAGATACCAAGATACAGGATAGAAGAGCTTGAGGAAACACACCACCTCATTCACACAAAATCCAAAATGCGAAGCAATGGCCGGTCCCTTTGATTAACACAGGATGAGATTGTAAGTTTCGTACATTTCATTCATTTGTTGACCAAGTATCTATCGCACACTCAGTAATGTATACATTCGTTTGTGGTTGGCTCGCCTAGATCCTCCTGCCCAAGAAACACTCTGAGACTCTCAGGATTACCTGCTGATAGCTCACAATGGCACCCTTCTCTGGGGATTGCCCTCAGCCCACGGGAGCCACTCTCTTGTCAATGACTCACCTTGGGAAAGGAGGGTGAGAACCCAGTCCACTGGCTTCTACGTGGGACAACTGTGTGATGGGAACTCAAGCTCCAGAGCTCCCCATGGGATTAAACTGCGGTGGGTGGCCAGAAGTTGAGGCTTCCCCGGGACTCACTTCTCTCCAGGACACCACCTCAGTGAAGGACTTGCACACGCAAACCTCATCCCAGGCTCTGTACCTGGAAAACCCAATCTAAGGGCCAGAGTCAGTTTGAGGTGCTCACCAGGTGGGCAAGGTTACTGCCATTATGGAACTGACCTTCTACTGATGACATAACTTTAGAAACACATTCCATGAACACACAAGGTCTACCTGGGAACAGGCGAGCGATATTAGGTAGCGTGGTCAGGACAAGGCGTTCCTAAGGAGCAACACCTGAGCTTTGACTAAAATGTTGCGCATCCAGCTGTGTGAAGACACAGAGAAAGAGTGGTTTAGGCAGAGGCAACAGCAGATGCAAATATCCTGGGGTAGAATACGCTTTCTCTGCTTTAGTGGGGATCTCCTCCTCTCCATTCCTGATGTTCTCTTCTTGCAAAAGCAGCTCATTTGGTGCCATTTCCAGCCTCTCTCCATTCTCAGTTCCCTTTGCCCCAGAGTGCAGGGGCATCTGAGTGGGAAATTTAGGCAGAACAACTGTTCACGCTCAACTCATTTGTACACTTTCTTTCAGGAGCAGCCTTCTGATTGGCTTCTCAGGAGGCAGCCCTGCCCTGCTAAAGGGGGAAGAAGGGAAAACCCTGCCCTGAGGAAGGGTTCCCTGTGACTGGCTGCATTTAGTCTACCCCGGTTTGGGATTCCAAATCAATAAGCCTTCTTGACCAGCGGACTTCAAGCTGTGTCCTTCCACAGGGGCTCTGCAGAGATCAAGGCGCTATCTGACCTCCACCCACCATGTCTCACATCATCAGCTCCTTCTCAGTTTGTTCAGAACCAAGATGGGCAAGGCTTCTCCCCCTGCTCGGAGGCCACATGAACTTGTAATCCACCTCACTAGGTTTATTTAGGAGAGTTACTTAGAAAAGAGAAATTGTCAAATATGCAATTCTTTCCACTGAAAATAAGGTAAATCAAGGAGTGGACTTTGATAATAGCATCAATGACTTTGCTTCCATTAAAGCCGGGACAGTCAAATTATAATAAATTCTGTTGCTAATATAAGTAAAATGTCTAAAATGATATTAAAGTAAAGAGTTTTAATACCCCTAGTTTTCAATGATTCAATAGATTTTCAACTACTTTAAGGTTTTGGAACAAATTAAGTATTAAAAATACATTAAAACTTGTACATGAATCCATATTTTCCTTTTGCCTCAATGTTAATTTTTTTAAATACTGCATTATGATATCACTTCTCTTGATTACTGACTTTCTGTAACCGCCCCTCCCATACACACACACACTTAAATTTTGTATATAAGTGACATACTGGGGCACAGAAATTTAAGGTAAGGACAGGGATAGCGGTAAAGGGTAAGTGTAGGAGTTAAGGGACGGGTGGGTGTGAGAGACAAAATTTTAAGATTTTGCTTCATACTAATCCTAGCCCCACACTTAATATGCTCTAGAAACAGGGGGAGAAGTGTAAATTGGGTTTAGTGAGCCATGACAGGAAAAGACAGAAGAGTCAGAAAGGTGGGCTAGACTGATACCACATAGGGCCTTTAGGTAGGGATTGAAAGAGGTGTTTCATCCTGAGTTTGGAAACTAGCAGCTGGTCCACGCCCCCACCCCCACCCCCACCAACTGCCACAGCACCAAATATGACTGACTTCAAAGTACTCTCTGTTCTTAGTATACAAAAATTAATGTTTCAGTTTCCCCCAGAAAGATATCTATCTTATTTCCACCTGAAACCTCTATAGTTATTCACAAAATCTACCAGCAATCTCGCCTTGATGCTTGATGTTTTAAAGAGCTGTCTTGTATCTGTAAAGTTCATATGAGCAATTTGAATAATACAGAAAAGTACACAAAGATGTCAAAAATCAAAAGAATATACCAGGCACGAAGGAGGTTAGACGCTGGAGAGAAAACAAAGAGCAGAGCGATTCTTGGATTATCTTCAAAAATAAGAACAGTAATTTTCTTTCCACATTGCAAAAACAATGAGGTTTCCTTGCCCCTACACCTGCCCCATGTGATCACAGGTTCGTTTCCTTGCCTTTTTAGACTGTAAAAAAAAATATATTTTTTTATAAGTAATTAGTTGGGGAATGTAGCTGGAGAGCAATTCTTATTTCCTCTGTATTATCAAGGAATAAGATATTAAAGCTTAGTTCCTACCATCAGAGTATTTTGGTAAAATTAATGGAGATATCTCTAATATTTTCCTTAATGGTATCATCTTTTTAAACATGGAACAGAATTGGGAGTGTCTGGGTGGCTCATTCGGCTGAGCATCCTGCTTTGGCTCAGGTCAGGATCTCACAGTTCATGGGTTCGAGCCCTGCATCGTGCTCTGTGCTGACAGCTAGTTCAGAGCCTGGAACCTGCTTCAGATTCTGTGTCTCCCTCTCTCTCTGACCCTCCCCTGCTCGCACTCTCTCTCTCTGACCCTCCCCTGCTCACACTGTCTTTCTCTGTCCCTCAAAAATAAATTAAAAACATTAAAAATTTTAAAAAATAAACATGGAACAGAATTTAAACTTTTGTTGATGTTCCTGGAGAATCTCAAAATTCAATGCTCATGGGATTAAGCAAGTAACATATATCCATATCAGGTGCAAGATAAGAGAGGGAATGGTCAGGACTGTGGTAAAAATGGAGGATGTTCATTTCCATTTCAAAGGGTGCTGCTCAAAATTCTTTAACAGAAAAGCTAAGGATTTTCAAAATGAACCCCAGTCTTCTTATTTGTTGATGTGGACAACTAAGCCATTTTTTAATGCTGTACAAGCCAAGCCAAACAAACCTTTCAGAGTTCTTACAATGGCTGGTGAAAGTTATCATTCTGAACATGCATCTTTGTGCTGAGTTGAATTACAGGATGGCTTTTCAAGGATACAAAGCTAAGAAGAATTAATTGCCTTTAAGAGGTCTGCCCTTCCTACCTCACTTCTACTTCTTCTTTTTTTTAAGCTTACTTATTTTGAGGCAGAAAGAAGGAGAGAATCCCAAGCAGTCTCCACATTCAGGGCTTGATCCCATGAAACCTGAGATTATGACCTGAGCTGAGATCAAGAGTCAGATGCTCAACTGACTGAGCCACCCAGGTGCCCCCCTCACCTCTATTTTCTAATATGTTTCTCAAAATCTGTTGTAAATGGAAAAACAAGTAAGGGTGTTTGTTAAACAATCACCTTATTTTTACCAAAAGCTTAATGGAATATACTTTGGGTTGCAGGCAAAGGTTGGCTTGGGAATTTTCATGTGAAAGGAAAACCTTCATGGCTGTGATTTCCTTCCTTATCCAGAGAGGTGTTTTACCTGCTCCTGTATGTCCATCTCTACAAAGGATTTTCTGTTAGGATCATCCTCGTTACCCAATCAAGTCTACCTTCTCTGTCCGCAGCAACTAGAGCAATCTTCAAATATTTATCAGTCATAGTTCTTTGTTGCAAGCAAGATACCAACTTAAACAGAAAAACTGATTAGAGTGATGTTGTGGCATTCAGTAGGTTGACACAAAGGCTGGGAGCCAGGGTGGAGAAATGAGGAGGAACCAAGGGAAGACTAGCCACAGACCCTTTGCCAAAGCCATGCCCAGAAGCAGCCATTTGATTAAGACGATACTGTTGGAAGTCATTCCCTACCGTCCCAAGGCCCCTCCCCCTTCTCCAGGGGCAAAGCCCTGGGGAGAAGCATATGACTGGCCAAGCCAGGATCCTGTGGCAGGCAGTCCTAGCCACAATGGAGGGAGAGAAGAAGGACTCTGCTCCGGAAGCTGGAAAGGGGTCAGCACCGCATCACAGGATCTATGCAAAGAACCACTATCTACCCCACCAACCCCCAATCCAGGAGGGAAGAGGAGATGCTATGCAGCCCAAGCATGACACACATCTACTAAACCACTTTGCTACATAAGCCCTTTTCATGAATTTCCATGTCTTTAGGAATAAAATCCAAACTCCTAACCAAAGCACTTCAAGAAGTGGGCTCTCCCTACCTCTGCAAGCTCCCCCACTTACCCTTGGTAGATATTTCCCAACCACAGTGGCTTCTTTGGGTTCTTACAAGCACATCAGGTCTCTCCCATCTTGGGGCCATTATGCAAGCTTTCCCTCTGCCTGTAATTAATTATCTTACGACTGCTACCCACTATTCCCATGCCTGACTCCACATTATTTAGAGCTCAGCTTTGATATTGCTACTTTATAGAGGCCTTTCCAGATCGTGCTGTCATAAAATTCTCACCTGTGGCCACAGGGCTCTCTAGCAGACTCATATATTCACTTCATATTTCTCACAACAGTCTGGAAACATCTTGGTGTGTGTTTACTTGGTGTGTATTGATTTGTAAGCTGTCCCTTTTCCTCAACAGTCCTCAAGCTGGGGGAGGTGACAGTGGACCTTTCCAGTTTTCCCTCCACCGAGTACTATACTAGGCACAGAAAAGGTGTTCAATAGCTATTTGTTGAGCACATGAAAGAATGTAGTCTTGGAGCACCTGAGTGGCTCAGTCGGTTAAGTGTCCATCTTTGGCTCAGGTCATGATCTTGCACTTCATGAGTTCAAGCCCCACATCAGGCTCTGTGCTGACAGCTCAGAGCCTGCTTCAGATTCTGGGTCTCCCTATCTCCCTATCCTCCCCAACTCATGCCCTATCTCTTTCCGTCTCTCTCTCCCTCTCTTTCTCAAAAGCAATGAAAAATTTAAAAAAAAATTTAAAAAATAAAAATAAGTAAAAAAGAATGTCATCTTTCAGAAGACTCCCTGAGGGAAAAGTATGGCATCCATGTACACCAAGGGTTTCAAATGGTGTTTTGCAGAGTCGCTGTATGGCCCACTTTGAGACAGAAAGATAACAGGCACAGCTTCCTGGACGCTACTCCTATTTCAAACAGAACACCTCCTCTTCTATGTCTTTTACAATTTGGGCTTCCAGGAAAGATTTAACTTAAAGGATTTGCATCTAAATGAAGCTTGACAATGAAGAACTAATTGGAATAAAGGAAAATTATTAAAACAGGTTAGTACTTTGATAATTCTGATAAATACTCTAGGTGGTGATGAATAATACTGATAGATCATGATTATTCAAATTGACCTGCATCTCTTATAAATCTTTTTCAAAGAAGTGCTATTTTTGGCAAAACTGCTTATGTTGACCTAAGTTAAAATTTTTTTAATGTTTATTTATTATTTAGAGAGAGAGAGAGAGAAAGAGAGAGAGACAGATATGAGTGGAGGAGGGGCAGAGAGAGAGGGAGACAGAATCTGAAGCAGGCTCCAGACTCTGAGCTGTTAGCACACAGCCCGATGTGGGGCTCAAACCCATGGACCATGAGATCATGATCTGAGCTAAAGTCAGACACTTAACCAACAGAGCCACCCAGATGCCCCGTGTTGACCTAAGTTTAAATCTGTTTATAATGTTTCCACATATATTAGTGTTTGACTCTGATATGGTTTATGTGACTGTTTGGTAAGGTTTCATGCCTGTTAAAAAAAATAAGAATTCAAAAATATATTGGTGTTTTCCAACTGTAAGGGAGGTTCCTTGTGACCAGAAACTAGGTTCACTTTGCTCACCCCACCATGTCCTGTCTTTGGAACAGTGTGTGCGACACAGAAGGTGGTTCACAAATGTATGATGACCAAGAACTTGAAGGGGTGAAGAGTTGACCGGAGTTGAGGGTGACAGTGGTGGTCTGGCACAAAGCCTCAGAGACCAAGTAAGGTGAAGGATGGACACCCAAATAGGAAAGGCAGTGATGGATGCTACACTGGGGGGTTGTTAATTAAATGAAAAGATATATTAAGAATAACAGCAGCTAAGTTTTTTTCACTATTAGAGAAAAAGGGTTCACATATGGACAAGGAGAAAAGTAGTTGAATTCTGTAGATATAGATACAGATATAATATGGATCTATCCTTCTGCATGTACACATTCATACATATACAAACACATATCCAGTGCCCAGATCTTACTTCCTGAATATCATTTTCTACCTATGTTTCTTGTAGTAAAGGCTGATTCGAGGCTGGGACAGAAGCAGAGCTAGATAAGCCTAGATCATCTTGTGCCAGAAAGCGGGAACAGTGACAGACGGGAACCATACTGGTCACGGTGGCACTGCGTAATGCACAGAATTGTCAAATCGCTGTGTTGTACACCCACAACTACCAAAACGTTGTGTGTCAACTTTCCTCAATAAAAGTAAAATAAAGTAAAAAAAGATTTAAAAATGTTCTCAGAGAAGAGAAGACACACTAAAAAGAAGCCAAAGTGAGCGGCAAAAGGGTCTCACTGGTCAAATCTGGTACAATTTCCTCATCAAAATGAACAACGTAATAACAGATTATGCACATTAAATAAAATATGAATCCATGAGATCACACTGATATGAACAAATGGGAAAATAAAAATCTTCTTGCAAGAAAGTCAACTAATAAATGTAGAGAGAATGATGGAATTGGACAATCACCACTCGGCAACTACCAGAGTTAATAATTTAGCCAAGAAATATCAATGAATATGGAAATAACTAGTAGAAGTTTGATTAGGAATTGGATACTTACATTGTTGGAAGTTACTTCCCCCACAAGATGCACATTTAATTGCAAAGGGAAAAGAGTAACTTCCCATTGGGAAAAGCTCAGAAGTGATCAAAGTGAACACTAAGAGAAATGGTAACTACGCTTCTCTCGATGGGGTGTGGTGACGTGTATAGCTCTCAAAGATGTTTCATTATAGTGTGACATTCTTTCCCCTTATGCATAACCTCAGTCAAATGATGGGGAAGCGTCAGATAAATCCAGATTGAAAGACATTCTAAAAATGGCTCATCTGTAAAGTTCTAAATTATCAAACCAAGATCATGAAAGACAATGGAAGACTGAGGATATAGTCCAGGTTGAAGACTAAAGAGACAGGCCAGCTCAATGCAGTTGTGATCCTGGATTGGATTCCTTTGCTATAAATGACATTATTAGAATAACTGAAGAAATCTGAATGGGGTACATAGATTCGATGGTAGCAATACGTCAATGTTAATGACCTGAATTTGATGGCTGTATTGCAGTTATAGAGAATAATGCCCTCATTTGTAGGGACACACACTAAAATATTAGCTGGTGATATGACATCATGTCACCAACGTACTCACAAATGATTTAGAGGGAAAAAAAGTTCCTTGAACAAGGCTTTTCTGCAGGTGTGAAATTATTCCTAAATAAAAGGTATATTCACATTGCCCTACATTCTGTGAGCAGGCTAGCCAGTATGTCGGTTAGTGAAAATCAAGACAAATTAAAACAATGTAGGATTGTTCCAATGTGAGGAACCAGAACCTTAATTAACCAGCAATCTCTCCTTTTGCCTTAACAATCAGCCTCTCACTTAGCAAATATTTAAGGACTATGCCTTATGTGCCTCTTGCTATTCCAAAGATGAACAAAATGAACCAGGTGCTGCTTGCATGGAGCCTGTTTTTTTTTTTTCCCTCTTTTTTTGGAAAGTTGCACGTTGAACACATTTCTTTTTTTTAAGAGAGAGAGAGAAGGAGAAAGGGAGGGGAGATGGGAAGGACAGAGCCAATACTGCTTTATTATCCCACTGATGAGTTTCACATCATAATCAAGAGTGGGGAGACAGCCTCTGAAACAAATCAGCAACTCAGACGTAACCTCTCATGTGACGGTCAAGGGTAGTGTGGGTACAAATGGCAGTAGCATCTATGTGTATGACCAGCAAGTCCTGAGCTCCTTCTGATATGACCTTGCAATATCCCTTTGAGCGAGGCTCATGACAGCGGTGAACTGTACCACGTTCAGCACAAAGCAAGTCAGATGGCACACTGCCCAGGCTGACCTCCGGGTGCTCCCGCTGCATGCACCCCAGGTGTAGTGAACCGGGACATTCTGGTGGAATGTCACCTGTGGTCCTTCTCTCCCAGGCTTTCCAGAGAGAACTCCAGAACACAAATTACCACATTTGGGTGCAAGGCAGGCAATGCGAAAATCAGGGAAGTAGGCCCGAGGCCACAGAGAAATGATCTTGCTTTCTGGTCATCTTCAAACACATGATTGGCCTTTCATTGTATCTTTCAACTTCCTATATTTGCTAGACACATGAAGCCCATGAAATCTAAAATTTCCTCTTTTGTGTGTAGCCAACAATAATGCAGGGCCAAAAACAGCACCTAGAACTTGGACTCAGAGTTGGGGAGTAATTGAGGAAGAGGAGTGACTGTGGTGAGCAGGAAGGCACATAATCCATTGAAACAGAAAAGGTCCCAATCAAGTTTCGTAATTTCTGCCAACAGAAAACTCTTCTTTTTTAATGACATTAAGACTTAATTCACATACCATAAAACTCACCTGCTTAAAGTATACAAATCAATGCTTTTTAGTATACTGAGTGATGCAACTATCGCCATAAACTAAATCTAGAAGATTCTCACCATTCCTACTTCTAGTCCCACTCCCCCACTCCTCCTGCTTCTGGCAATCACCAATCTCTACTGATCTGCCCATTCTGCCCATTTTATACAAATGGAATCTGGCAATGTGTGTTTCCCAGTGACTGACTTCTTTCACTTAGCCTCATATTTTGGAAGTTCATCTATGTCGTTGCAGCTAACGGTGTTTTAAGAGCAACCAGAAACAGATTTTCATGTGAACTCTACATTGTGAATGATGGCCACTAACTTGAAAACACAGCACAGTCAAAATGGAAGATCTGTGATAGCCAATCTGGTTTTCAGAACGCCATTTTGAAAACATCGTTGACGGTGTAGATGTTATACACAAATGTTGGATAACCATTGAGGTCCAAGGCCACTTACCTCTGTGTCCCCAGTGAGTGGTGGACCAAGGGCAGAGTGGTAGGAGGGGTCTGTCCTGGGTACAGGAAATAATGACCCACATTATTTATAAGGAATGTTTAAGCGATAATAAATGACTAAAAGTTGGTTTGCTTATCATCTTGCCAAATAGTCTAAACAATATTGCTATTAAAAATAATCTTGGGGCGCCTGGGTGGCTCTGTCGGTTAAGTGTCCAATTTTGGCTCAGGTCATGATCTTGAAGTTCCTGAGTTCGAGTCCTGCATCGGCCTCTGTGCTGACAGCTCAGAACCGGAAGCCTGCTTCATATTCTGTGTCTCCCATGCTCTCTATGCTCCTCCCCCACTCACATTCTATCTCAAAAATAAACGTTAAGAAAACATAATCTTTCTCCCAAACATATTTTGGATATCTTAGTTCTCATCAAGTGCTCTGTCATTGGGTATTAATAGATAGGTAGCTTCAGACTAGCCTGTTGTCTTTATTTTTCCTTTAAAAAACACTGCTCTATACATGGCAGTTTATTTGGAGAACTTCCAGTTGTAAGTTGGCCTTGGACACTGGGGAACTCGGTCACGCGCCATCTATTTCAAGAATAAACTCTTTAAGTTTCCAAACCCTCCAAGCTCACCTTGGGTAGCTTACATCCTCACCCCCTGTGGATTCACCTGGTTTTGCACTTCCACAGTCCATGCAAAACCAACATGGACCACCCAGGTATTATAACAAAAGAAAAACAAGACATGGGATACTTCACGTCTTGTCCTTTCATTTCATCACTTGGAGTTTTTAGCCCGGAAAATTTTTAAACTTGCTTAATAAACAGAAGCCATAATGTCACTATTTGTGATTACAAAAGACAGCTAGGTCGGCACAAATCTCCTCCTTTAAAACATATACTAATGACATTATTATGTTACTGTTTTCCTTTATGACCGTTATTTTATTTTTCTTACATGTATATTTACTTTTTTATCGGCATGTTTATATAAAGAAAACATGATAAAAGAACATTTTCCCCATTTATACTTCTTTTCTGCCACTATTTTATTTGCTTCATTTCACAGTATTTACTGAAAATGTCTTTGTCATTCAAAGGGAGTGGCACAGGAGATCTAGTCCAGTACCAGAATTACTGGCTATGTCACTAGCCCCCGGGGGAGGGAGGAAGGGAGAGAGACCAAAGGATTTCAGAAACTAAAACATGGCATGCCAATGATAAACATAGCCCTTCATTCATTTAACAAATAACTTTAAGAACTAAGAGTGTGTTAGACGGTTTTCCAAGTATCTACTAGTGTGTAACGAAGTGCCCCAAAGTCAGTGGTTTAGGGTGCTTGTTTTACGATATGATAGAAACTCTAACACACATGTGTTCTGAGAACTCTCCAAGGAAGGGGAAAAAGAGCACGGATATAAAAGTAACTGGGGACAGAAGGAAGAGCAGAGAGACAAAGCTGACTAGACCAGTGACGGGGTCCGTTCTAGAACAGACAGCCATGCTGCTCTTAGATCCAGGCAACTGGAGTCCCTGGCCCGGTTCCAGGGTTTGAGGCATTTTTCCTCTGCCCCTCTTCCAGGTCCACCACAGATATCCCCACCCAGGAGCCAGGGTCCCCACTTCCATAAAAATATCACATATTCTCAGGATCCTGGACTTTTCCATTCAAAGGGTCTGTATCCACTTCCAAGACCTAAAAGATCCTCTTCCCAAGTCAGCTTTCTGAGAGAGGACCACACTTTTGGGGACTGCTCTCTGCTTAGGGAAGGAGAATAAAACTTGAAAAACACGTGGTCATGACCGAGTGGGGAAGTCCAAGTATGCTTGTTCTCCATACTCCATGTGTATGCGCTCCCCTTACATACATCCAAGTATGCACAGATGTTAGCCGCAGGCTTGCCAGACCATTGATCTGCAAGCCCTGGGTGAAAGGAGGGTTGTGTGACTACTGAGTCTGTCGGGTGGTGGATGACTGGTATTGGCATGTGGAAGCTCTCCTATGATGTTTATTTTATGAAGAAAATAAAAAGCAACATCATCAGTCAAGTTGGAGGCAGAGGGGGTTGCAGGTTTGAGAAGAAAGGAGAATGGGGGGTGAGGGGGTCAAGGAAAGTTGTAGGAGAATCGGCAACACAGATTGCCAACTTAAAGTTAGTAATTACACATCTCAGGTCAGACCAGTTAGTGGACTGTGTTAAGGGCGTGAAATAGGTAAAGTCTGGACTCAGGCTGCGATGTGTTTTCTCTGATGCAGATGATGAAAAAGTCAAGAGGGCTGAGGTCATATCTGAAGGAGATTATGAAGAGGGGCTTTGGGACCTCCACCAGGCAAGGAAGAAAGTGAAGATCAGAAGTACTGAAGGACTCTTCATGGTGGGGGCTCAATAGTTTGTAGGCTCTGCTGGGTTGATGTGTTGTTGGAATCAGAATACAGGCGAGTGACATTGTCACGTACATGTGATGATAGGACAGCAGGGTCATGACGCTGGGAATAAAGCGGTGTCCTGTGTATTGGTGACAACAAAGTCTTGACTGGAATCTGATCATGAATGAAGAGGCTGAAGACCACTGCAGAGTCTATAACATTGAGCATTCAGGGAGGGGTGGAGGCTTTATTTCCATGAATACTGAAATTACCAAGAATCACAAAATAATGGCTAAGGCAATTGAGTGAGAAAAGCAAGGTGCACAACAAGACTATAGGAAGCCCTCATTTGAGTAAAAAAAAAAAAGTCTAGACACAATCTGTAAAAATGCATGAACGTCATCTACACACCTGTACGCTTATATGCACATGTACAGACTAATTCTAGAAGGAACCACAGAGAATTCTACCCATCATCCACTCTCATTTTCCATCATGAATCTAGAGGACTAGAGGTTTGAGACTAGGAGGAGTCTTACTTTTCAGAATACACCTTTTGGGGCATTTTTGGAATGGTGTACAATATTTCTGCATTATTTCTCAGTTTAGAAAGGAGAGAAAATAGCTAGCTCATAACAAATAAAAACCAGGGCTCCTTGCTGGCTCAGTCAGAAGAGCATGTGACTCTTGATCTCTGGGGTCATGAGTCAGAACCTCATTCTGGGTGTAGAGATTATGAAAAAAAAAAAAAGGAATTAAACATAAAAAATAAAAATCAATGTTGATCTTAGTGAATCTTACTCTGTGGGAGTTGCTTTTCCTGCCTTCTCAAGAAGTCCACAGTCCTGGAAATGGAGGCCAAGTTTTGAGAATAAAACTCTCAGAGTAATCAGGACAATTAAGATGTATTTAAACATCTCTGGATTGAGGAAAAATGGATTTTTCTTGCTGCTGGCAATGTAAGCAACCAAAGTCCTTCTCTCTAACTGCCTTATTTGAGAAAGCCTGTGTCTTGATCAAAGACCAAATGATTACGGTTTAGCCACCCAATGGCTTCTTGCTGATTTAATTAACATAATGTTCCCTTCACCAAATGAAACAACATTATTAAGCTGCATTGATGAAATGCAGCCCAAACTCTCACCAAAAGGCTGCCAAAGGGCCTGGGCTTAGAAAATATTTTCCCGTTTCGTGCTCTCACATGAGAGCAGTTCAAGTGGGGGCTCAAGGAGGTTCACCACCTCCTAACAGGGAATTCCTGCAGAGAGAGAAAAGGAAGGGACCCAGCCAGGAACAGGAGAATCATGCTGAAGCAGACAATGGAAATACCCACTGGACCTCACCCGAAGATTCCTTCGCCTCTGGGGACTATCCACTGAATGAGACCAACCCCTCTGAGAATTTACAGGGCGATTATACTCCTGCAGATTAATAAGTCAAGTCCGCACATGAAAATGGTCAAGGCAATTTCTCCCCATCTCATCTCCAGCAAATCTCTCCAAATGGCAAACAGTCGTGTGCTCCCACTTGTGTTGAACCTTTTTCTGTTGAGAAAAGAGAGCTCATGTCAATGTGAGCAGGAGTTCTTCAGGGGACAGGAGTGACCCAGTAATGTCACGTAATTTTTGTGAGTGACCTGGTCAAATGTAAAGTCACCCATCCACCTCTCTCGATCCCCTTTGCCACCATAGGGAGCAAAAGGGACTCTTGTAAGCTGGAGCACTCATATCTTGTCTAAAGGGACAGGCACTGTGTGTCTGTGACCATGCCCTGCACAGTAGGTCTGCACTCAGCTCCTGGTCCCAGACCACCTGTCAGCTCTGCCATTTGGGTCTTGGGCAAGTTCCCTCAGGCAAGGTCACCTAATTTTCTCTAAGCAGCCCTGTGGCTTCTTAAAATGTCAATCAATTTGGGGTGTCTGGGTGGCTCAGTCGGTTGGATGGCCGACTTCAGCTCAGGTCATGATCTCACGGCGCATGAGTTTGAGCCCCGCGTGGGGCTTTGGGCTGACAGCTCAAAGCCTGGATCCTGCTTCAGATTCTGTGTCTCCTTTCTCTGCCCTTCCCTACTCGCACGCTGTCTCTCTCTCAAAAATAAATGAACTAAAAAAAAATTTTAAATGCCAATCAATCAAAGTCTCCATGATCCACCCCACTTCCAGGTCCTTATTGGTTTCTCACTTTCCTGAAGTTCATTTCAGACTCTTTAGCAGGGCCTTCCGGCCCTGAGCCTCCCCCCAACATCTTCCGCAGGTACGCTCCCCCCCCCCTTCAACCCAGTCAGCCTCACAGCCTGGGCCAAATCCTTGCCCACCTTCAGATCTGGCACACACTGCCACTTGGGTCTGGAATTCTCTTCCAAACAAAATCACAATCCCTAGCTGGAAAATCCTTACTATTCCTTCAATTTCAACCTAAAATTTCTCACTTAGCCCTTCCCCAAATCCTTATCCTCAGGCAGGGTCTACTGTGATCCTCTCTCCCAGAACACAGCGCCACAGTGAATACCACGATTTGGGGCTCAATTCCTTCAGCGACCATCCCTCTCACTAAATCATAAGCTCTACGGAGCACGTGACATTTCTATTTTGCTCACTCTCAAGTCCAAAGATAGTGCCTCGCACCTAGTAGGTGCTCAATCAATAGCTGATGGACATATGATTAAGAGTTCACGGAGTGCCTTCTATGTGCCAGGTCGTGTGTTGACAAGGAAGCAAAAATAAATCAGAATTACACCCCGTTCACCAGTCCATAAAGAGCCAGGAAGTAAGCATCCGAGAGTTATTCGTTTTCAGCTCTCTAATTTAAAAAACTACTGAGAAACTCGGCATTTCAATTCCACGAGCCAACACATGAAGCAGAGAAAATTAATCCAGGCCCCTGAGTGTGATTTCAGAGCTGAACAAAGGAGATTTTTTTTTTCTTTTCCACATATGCCTCTAGCCTGTGAGTGCCAGCGCCTGGCAGGAGTGTGCCGCTTCCCCTGGCCACGCCCAACACTGGGCCTAATTAATCGATTACAGCACTGTCTGTGCTGCCGATTAACTTCTGACTCCTTTTCAACACAGTCCAGGCTGCCCCACCAACGGATCAGAGTTGGCATGAAAGATGCGCTGGCTTTTCCATCCCCCTTGCTAGCCCTTAGAGCCCGTGGACCATAAAGGCAGAGAGAACTGACAACTGTGTCAAGTGCAATGGCATCCTCTTCCTGCCTCTGAGACTCTGGTTGGAACATCACCTTGGCACGCACGGTCTATGGGCGCCTCGCTGTATCCAAGTCACTCAAATCTCCACTCTGCCCTATTCTTAAGCAGATTCAAGCACGGTCTTCAAGTGGACTTCTTCCTTGTATCTACATGTCGACTCTCTTGAGTCTTTCCTGACTATTTGGGGAAAGACGGACAACGTTTTTCTAAGAAAAGTATTTTAAAACCGAATTCTCATATTTGCTTTGGACACAGAAAGGCCAGATCTTAATGGAATGGCGCTTCCTTTCATTTTCAATCCTAAAAGGGCAGCCACAGTGTCAGCTAGTTTATAATGCACATCAATTCATAAGTCTTCATTATTTTGAATTACTTATTCATGAGCCTAATTATTCCCTAACACTAATGTGTGTAATTCAACTCGGTAGGCACCCTTCATTAAAGGATTTCAAGGCCATTAACTGGAAATCCACATGAAAATTAAATCTAGACTCTGACCTCATGTGTTGCTTTTGCATTAGTACTTTCATTGTAAAGCAAGCACATCTAATCATAACTCTTGTGTGTGTGTGCACACGCATGTGCATGTGTGTGTGCCTCAATGTTCTTTGTTTAGCAGTAAACTCTAAGCTATAACTTCTGGAGATTGCAGTTCTTCATAATGTATTCAAATAAATAAAGAGCTAAGTTAATATTTAATGGATTATTAAAAAGCTTTTTTCCAGAGAAATCAACATCTTTTCCCATTAAATATGAAATATCATATTAAAATAAATTAAAATGTTGCCTATAAATAAAAAATGTTCACAGGCTAGGTCATGGGTCCTAAATTGTCAGACCATATTATGATGCATCTACAAAATGTAAATCATATCATTACAATAATAACAATAACAATAACATATTTATTAGGCTTAGTGTGTGCTTATTAGCACCATATTAAGCATTTCAGGTATATTAAAGCATTTTATCTTTAGAACAATTATGTTATTATCTCCATGCTATGTATGAATAAACTGAGGCACAGAGAAGTTAAGCAATTTGTCCAAAGTCCTCCAGCTAGTGGGATTACAGCGAGAAGACCCCTGCCCAAGATCATGATTCTGGGTCAAGAGTTCAAGCTTTTCAGGCACCTGGGTGGCTCAGTCGGTTAAGCATCCAACCTCAACTCAGGTCATGATCTCACTGCTTGTGAGTTTGAGCCCCACGTCAGGCTCTATGCTGACCGCTCATAGCCTGGAGCCTGCTTTGGATTCTGTGTCTCTGTCTCTCTCTGCTCCTCCCTTCCCCGCCTTCAAAAATAAATGAACATTAAAAAAATTAAAAAGAGTTCAGGCTTTTAATCCCCATGCTATACAACCTCTAGAATTTAGCACACTGCTTTGTTAAGTAGCAACCCCCAAGCATCATTACCCTCTTTAGTCCCTCGTTATCCTTTGTATCAACAAAGACCATAGAATCCTTGCATGCAAAACGGGTTGAGCAGTTCCTCACTTCATTTTTCACAATGGAATCCTATATCCTAGGGCTTTGAATATTTCCAAATACTAAAAATGTGCTCCCTGTTGGGTCCTCTAGGTATCTTTTGACCCCCTGGAGATACCATCTGTGACGTCACAGGACATTTGACACCTGGCCCAAGTGAACTCCCCCGGGGACCAAGTTCCCCTCATTTTGCCTGTGGGTGGCAGGGGGTTCTATCTTTTTTCTGGGTCAAATAAGCTAACTAGAAAAGAGAGTTCCACCAAAAGGAAATTAATGTGAGTTATTCACAAGCAAAATTGTTTCAGAGAATCAAAGTTTCCAACCAAGCAGTTGGCCATGTGGTCCAAAGGCCACAGAATCTCATCTTGCAATATCTCTTGTCCAAGATGGTTTAGTGAATTGCCATAGCTGGCGTAGGAATCCTTTCTGAGGAGGGAAGAAGTGGATACTAGGGCACTTTAGTATTTTGCAACTGATTGTAACATGAGGTCTTCTGTTCATAAATTTCCAGACTCATTTCTTGCCATGAGTAAAATTAAACCCATTAAAAAATAAGAACATGGGGAAAATGGGGGATAAGATGAAAAATATAGAAATAATAGGTGCTTAAGAAGGTTAGAGTGAACTGAAAATTAGAAATTAAAATAAATATGAGATAAAATCTAAAATATTTAAGCTGAGGGATATAAAAGGTTAAAAGCAACAGAAGAAAGTAAAATTAATCCTAGAGATAGAAATCCTAAATCGATGATTAGGATTTAGAGATTAAGATGGAATAAATTAATTATCTAGATGGATATTTTAAGAAGCTCTGAGCTAAGGAGAAAAAAATGAAACCATGAAAGTCAAGAGATATAATTTGAGATATTCTAAGAAAAAAATATTTAACAGGTAAGGTAAACTGAGTCAAGAATGAAAAAACCAACTCCTAACATATACCTAGAATCATGGTTCTTATACTTGAGAGGACTTCAGAATCATCTGAAAACACCTATTGCTGGGCCCGACCCAGAGTTTCTAAGTTAGCAGATCTGGTTTAGAGCTGGAGAATTTGTGGGGTGCCTGAGAGTCTCAGTTGGTTCAGCATCTGACTTTGACTCAGGTCATGATCTCGTGGTTCTTGAGTTTGAGCCGCGCATCAGACTCTGTGCTAATGGTTCAGAGACTGAAATCTGCTTTGGATTCTGGGTCTCCCTCTCTCTCTGCCCCTCCCCTGCTCATGCTGTTAGTCTCTGTCAGTCTGTCTCTGTCTCTGTCTCTCTCTCTCTCTCAAAAAATAAATAAATATTAAAATAAATTAATTAAAAAAAGACCTTGACAAGTTGCTAGAAGTGCAAATGATGCAGACTCTTTGACCTACAGCATCTTGGAAACTTATTGCAGAAGCATATTAGCAACAGTTCTCCCATGAAGCAAAAAAAATATAAACAACTCTACTACCTACCGAAATGACACTGCACAAAAACAAGAGCATGTTACCATCACGCGGAGGAATTTCATACATCAGCAACAGTGAATGAACTGTACCTACACACAATGGCATAGAAACAGCACGCTGGGTGAAAAGGTATGTCATAGCTGACTACTTACTGAACAAAACAATCTTTAAAACTCAGAAACAAACATAAGTTAGTTAAGCATACACACATTTGTGGTAGAAAGTGTTTTTTAATGTAAGATGGTAATAAACTCACAACTCAGAGACAGAAGAAGAGGACTGGAAGGGAGCACAGGTGGATTAGTGCACATCCGCTTCATCACAGTGCTTAGTTCGGGCGGTGCATTCACAGATTTTGTTTCATCATTATTCTTTTCAATTTATAAATGTGTATATATATATATATACATTATATATCATCACACATTACATTACATATATTGTTATATATTTTATATATTGTTACATATTGATAGATTACATATAATTATGTATTATATATACATATATAATATGTGGAATATATATATATTATCTGCAAAAAATCAAATACCAAATTTTAAAATATATTCACTGTGATGGTTAATTTGATGTGTCAACTTGACTAGGTCACAGTACCCAGATAATAAATTAGTCAAACAACTAGATGTTCAACATGTTTCTGGGAAGATATTTTTCAGATGACGTTGACATTTAGATCTATAGACTTTCAGTAAAGCAGATTACCCTCCATAATGTTAATGGGCTTCATCCAATCAGCCCAAGATCTTAAGAAAAAGACCGAGCTTCCACAAGGAAGAGGCATTTCTGCTAACAGACAGTCTTCAGGTTAAGCTATGCCAACTTGTGCCTTGGTCTGCAGCCTGCTAACCTAGTGTCTGCAATGGTGTGGGCCAATTCCTTAAACAAATCAGATGGTTGATAGATAGATAGATGGATAGATGATTTTCTATTGTTTCTATTTCTCTGAATAATGTTGCCTAATTCCTTCACATTCCCCATAAAATATTTTATTTGCCTTTTCAGGCTAGACTTTGGAAAAGAATCATGTCTGGCTCAAAGCCGAATCAGTAGGAAGGAGGCCACTGCTAAGAAACCGGAAGTCTGATGGTCTGGGAGCAGCACACGTGTTTAGTCCTCACGCAATTTCTGTGGCTGGATCATTTTCAACCATTCAGGTACACAGTAATAGGTTTGAACTCCCACCATTCTGAGTTACAGAAAGTCCCCAAACTACCTTAAGTAAGGAGAAGAAATGCATTGATTCTTATAACGAAAAACCCTCTTCCAAGAAGAGGTCTGGCTTTAGGCATCGATTGCTTCAGGGGCTCAACCTTTGATTTGACCAGCACTCAACCTTGCTCGTCTAACAACCTCAAACATATACAATCCTTTAATGCCATCAGCAGAAGAGCTGCTTATTTTCCCTGAGAGTTGTAACAAACATTCTTGAATAGAGTTTCATCATCCGGGGTGGGTCACCGCTGGTAAATGGAATGTTATGATAAACTAAGGCTTCACTTCCAAAGTTAATTCCTGTGCCCACCTGCACCCATCAAAGCACACAGATCAAAGATGGGAGATGCATTGCTCCTCAGTGGAAAATCAACTGTGATGTTATGGAAGGAGGAAATGGCTGCTGGGCAGACAAAACGATAACAGTAATAATAACAACAAAAACACAATAGACACCCACTCCACGGGGAGAATGATTTCTCCTTGGAGACAGAGCAAGTGACTGTGGCTCATTTTGGGAGAACTACAGCAGAGCTGACTGCAAGAAAATTTCTTTCATCACTCCAAAACATCCAAAACCAAAGGAGGGTAGCATTGGATGAGATTTTAGACTTTAGAGTACAATCCCATCATCTCTGATAGAGATTAAGAAATTAGAGACCAAGGATGTTAGAAATTGGCTTAAGGTCAATCAAATAAGTAAGTGGTAAAATGGGGGCACTAATTTAGAAAGAGCCTAACATTTTCTCAATAGGTAAAGAGCAGGAGTTAAAAAGAAAAAAGATGGGGTGGTCTGGGGAAATATTTGTTGAACAGATTTGAAAACTGCTGTTTTCAAACCTTGAGTATGAAGTACTCTCCAGAAGCTTGAATTTGTAATTCTTCTAAAACTTATTCATTTTAATGCATTTCAGTTGCCATTTAGTTAAGGCTTATTCACAGTAGAACCATTTCTTTTGTCAGCTAAGGTCATAACAAATCCAGTTTAGTAGCATACACAACTAAATTTCTCCAGCAATAATTCATGTTCATACAGTATTATCTTACATTAAGAAGAAAAAAGCTATCAGGTTCAATTGTCATCCTCGTGCCAAAAGTCAGATTTTCATGTTTTCTTATGCTAACTATCAACGCTGCTTGTATTTCAAGACTACTTTTGTTTTAGCTACTCAGAGAGAGGATACAGCATCTGAGATCTGATTACTGTCATGACTTTCGTGGAAAATCTTCTAGGTTTCCTTTATTTGTCTCTTGTTAGGAGAGTAAGCGTGAGAAGTATTACTTATCCATTCCAAGATGTGGATTAGGGAGCAAGACCAGCAAAAGCTGCCGTCCCATTAACGAGCGAAGCCTGTAAATACGGCCACTCCATTCTCTGTGACTGGGGTGGTTGAAAAACATAGCAGGCCCTGGGTATCTCAAGAGACCTATCTGTGGACCTTCTCGAGTCACTTTTATTCCATGTTTTGCTTGGTTTCCTCCATAATTACACCATGATTACAAACGATTGTTGATGCACGTGAGCGAACAGGAAGCGATGGTCTCACCATGACCAACCAGCCAGGAAACTGACGACACTCCGCCCCAACCCAGTGACTGACACCTCTATACCCGCATCACGGTTTAGTACATTTAATTTTGTCGCATAGCGTTTTTTGATTATGGAAGATTTTGAAGGGCGGATCATAGTAGAAAATAACACAGGCAGCACCGATTTATCCTCTACCCGGATTAACATCTGAACGGTTTGTAATATTTGCCTCCCTTTGATTTTATTTTTTAAATAGTACATTATAGTTATAGCTCAAGGCCCTTTTTGCTGTGTGTGGCAAATATGCACACTGGGAACGAAAACAGTTTAGGGTAAAGGGTCTTTTTCTGGTGCCATTGTCCTGGATTTGAATTCCGTCTCTGCAACTCACCGGCTGTGTGGCCTTAGGCAAATTACTGAACCCTCTGTGCCTGTTTGCTCATCTAGTAAAATGAGGATAATGATAATAATTGTACTTACCATCTAGGATGGTTGTGAGGTTTCAGTAAGTTTATTCATGGAAAACACTTTGAATCTGCCTGGCGGCAATGCGTATGTGCGCTATTTTTCCCACGAAGCCCATGTTACTTAAATTTGCCATAAGTGTTAAGGCAAAAGAATAGTCTGTCCCAACACGCTTCACAAATGTTCAACTTACTTCCTGTATCTGACCTGTAAGCACCTTACCTCCAATTGTGAATTAAGACTATGGCTTACACAAGTGGATTGTTTAACAAAATATATCACACGGCATAAAATCAAAATATCTCAAGTAATAAATGGTGGGATACTTTGAATAAATCCATGGTAGCAAAGTATCAAACTTTAGATTAATAAGGCTACTATTATGGCATAAAATACTCTTATGCCAGAACCCGGAGACTATAGTAAAAGATATTATAACGATATTTGTTTTATGCCGAGTTTTAAATTTGACACTCGCTAACAGAGGAAGTACATAAAAGTAGAACAAAACAAGTTTCATACTTTACTGATAAATTAGAAAAACATGCCCGTAATTATCAACCATTCCACCAACATGGTTTATTATATTCGGAGAGACAAATGCATTTAACATGCTGACAAGTTCAATTTCCCTACAGCTTTATTACCCAAATTACTTATAACCTAGGAAAATACCAAGTGTCAACTCTTTTAAAGGGTAGGCATAGCTTGTAAACAAATTTGTGAAGTCTTAGGAGGAAGGCCTCATGGCCTCTTCTGGCATTTTCTGATTGGTCCTCTAGGGAAAACAAATTTTTTCAGGGTTGTTATTTTCATGAAATTCACTCTTTGGCTCATTTTCTATCTTTTTGATTATGAATTTGCTTCACTGATCAGGCTGTTGATGTTGAAATTAACTGGCAAATATTTCATTTAAACAACTTATTAGGAAAAAATATACATGATTTAACTGTGGATTTCATGTATATTTTTGGATTGTCCAATGCTACTTAAAGAAAATCTTCATAGAGACTAGAATATACATTAAAAAAATGCATGCAACCCATCAAATGTGAGACTGAAACCTGAAGTATGTAGCATTTATTCAATTAATGACTCTTCGGTGTGTAATTATTGTATGCCTATGTTAAAATGTTTCTCACAGCAAGAACTATAGTGATCTTAAAAAGGAAAAATTGTTATTCTGATGTTAGTGATTGGCATACTAAGGCACAAATTCACGGCCCAAGGGACATCAAGTGCATGACAAAGATACAGTCTGAACCTTGGAAACCTAAAGCTGAAGTCTGCTGTCTTAACTGACCTGAGGTGTGTTTGTGTCGAGAAAGAACACTTTGGCAAATCAGGTCTGCCAGCATGGATGACAATTGATAACCAGGGGCACCTGGGTGGCTCAGGTAGTTAAACAGATAACAACATCACTATGCTGACAGGATAGTAGACATCTATACCTAAGCGACAAATCCCTGTCAAAAACAATCACCAGGGGCACCTGGGTGGCTCAGTTGGTTAAGCATCCAACTTCGGCTCAGGACATGATCTTGGGTTCGAGCCCCGTGTCAGGCTCTGTGCTGACAGCTGGGAGCCTGGAGCCTGCTTCAGATTCTGTGTGTGTCTCTCTCCCTCTGTGCCCCTCCCCTGCTTGCTCTCTGGCTTTCTGGCTCTCTAGCTCACTCTCTCTCTCTCAAAAATAAATAAATATTAAGAAATAACAAATTAAAAAAATAAAAATAAATAAATAAATGATGATGATAGTCATCAATTATTCAGAAAAGAGGGAATTTTGTGGTTTATCATTTCCAGTGTGACGAATAGTCTTGAAGTGTTAGTTTCTAGTCCTATCTATGAGTTGTACACCTATTTCTCTGAGGAATTCAAAAGGTCATATGCGGGGGACCAGCCCACGCACCACAGTTGAAAGGTCCCGAGTAGGGGGGTGGTGTCGGTGAAAATATCTCTAAGAAAGAAGACGGACAAGATGAACAAGACAGACAAGACAGACAGCATGGATGGTGGTTGGTAAAAGCCACGTTTATTAAGATAGCCAGGGTCTTATATGCCAGGAGTGATTACATCATTTAAGGATTACATAGTTCAAGGTCCCTGAAGTAAAGACATGCTCCAGGGAAGGTTATTCTTATCAGTAAGTAACAGGTTTAAGTCATTGCAAAAAGAAGACTCCCCTAATAATAGTCTGGTTTTAAACATATGATAAGCCTGAAGAATTTTATGAGGAGATATACATTCCTTAAGGCCCTTCATTAGTTATTCAAGGGTGGGATGCTTATCCTTAAGCAAATCTTTTGGGAGAGGTTTATGTTCACTCCCAACAGTAGACAAAGAGCCAGAAAATAAAGGAAGGGAAGGTCACTGACTGACCCAAGTTGATTCAAAGCCCAAAAGTATATGCCTCTTTGCAAAGCAATGAGAAAATCATGGGATGAACAGAAGCCACATGTGCAGCCCAAGAGGCCAAATATTGTTTGAGGGTTATTATTGCCTGCTGGGCCCCAACAGTCATAAAGTCATAAATACTGCAATTTCACTACCGTTTATCTAGTTAATGAATTCTCTTCAAACAACAGAAATCATTAAAACTACCAACCTCCTTTTCTCAATGATCTGAATTTGTGGTTAACTTTTACAGTTCCCAAAACAAAATGACAAAGTAAAATAAGCACCCCAAAAAAGTGATGGAAATATAATAAGTCTAACACGGATGAGAGAGACAGAGAAGAAAGGCAGAGAGACAGACAGACAAGCAGAAGATTGAGGCAGAAGGGTCACTAAGAAAGAGTCAATCTTTAGGCACATCAAATGTGGGAGGGATTGAAAAGAGTATCTAATAAAATACCATCATATTACTGTATCTTATGTCACTAGTGAAAAAATATTTTCAAAGAGATAAATAATGAAAGGGTAAAACTGGTATTATTTTCCCCAGTTCTTTGTGTAAATCATATTTAATTGTTACTAAATGATAATTCACTAACTCATCTAGGGTGATGACAGTATATTCCAAGTCAGCATGTATTTCATTATGCTACCGTAAATTAATATCAAGTCCACATGGAATATGGCACACTAAAATGTCCACACCACAGCTGGTGCAGCTTGGTAAGGTGTAGTGGATACTTGCCCCGGTGGCATTAGGTAAACTCCAAATTGTTGAAATGCATTATTTATTTATTTCCTAGCAAAGTGCAAATTTCCATCTCTATGAATTAATTATTCCCCAGAATTAATAACACAGAGATTTTTCCAAAATATCAAAATCTCAATTTATTTTCAGTTATGTGTCTAGTGCAAAATAGACTATAAGGGACCCTAAAGTGGGTGGATAAATACAACAAGCCAAAAAAGCCATTTGTAGTTGGCACTGCATTCACCATGTTAACCAAAATATAAGTCTCACGACACTGGGGAGAGAAGTTAAATGAAACATTTAACACTGCGAGCGCTCCTCAAAGGTTAGCACTGAGTAGTCCTTTCAACATGGGAAATCCCTGAAAAAAAATCTTTAAATTACTCATGTATGTATTTAGTTATCTCTACGGAGTTCAAAATATTCATGAACTTCACCATCTAGTAATGTTGGGAGTTGGGGGAGGGGGTGGGAAGGGGAGGGAGAGAGAGAGAAAGAGAGAGGGAGGGAGGGAATGAATGAGACAGAGTCAGAACACAAAGTAAATGCTGTCCATTTTCCTTATACAATCAATCTATGCATTCACTAATCTATGGATCTAACTTAAAAACCCCACACATAAATTATGCTTACATGTACAGATGTATTTGGCAATACAACAGACTGGACAACAATGTACATACACTCTGGATGCAGATGCCTTATAGCTAGAGCCCTGTTCAATCATTTCAAATCATGGCGGAAATGTGGGTAAATACTTAGTCTCCATAATTTCCACTTGGACAATATCTTGACACATATTACCTGATTACTTACAGTAAATAGCTTAGAAAATTACCTACTGCATAGTAAACACTCACTCATTGTTGTCATTTTCTTTTAATAGAAATATCAAGCTATAATGGGCACCTGGGTGGCTCAGCAGTTAAGCGTTCCATCTTGATTTCGACTCAGGTCATGTCTTATGGTATGTGAGATCAAGCCCCGCCTCCAGCTCTGTCCTGACAGTGCAGGGCCTGCTTGGGATTCTCTTTCTCTGTCTCTGCCCTTCCCCTCTCAAAAATAAACTTTACAAAAAGAAATATTGTTATTAGTGTTGCAAAAAAACCCACCCTGTTTACTAATTAAAATGAGTTAATCATAAGAATGACTACTGTGGGAACTCTAACAACCTATTCAAAATTCTTTCCATTTAAATTACATATTTACTGTACACCTGTATTAGTCAGCCTTGCTGTGGCAATGCTGCATAACAAACAACCCCAAAACATTGGTAGCTACACATTTCTATCTCTTCCTTTTACGTGGGGTGAGGGTGCTGTGATGGCTCTACTCCAGGTCTGGGATGGAGGTTTGGGTTTTCCACGTGTCTTCTCATCCCAGAACTGAAGCTAAAAAGTCAGTGTCACCTAGGTCTTAATATTCTTATCACAGAAGCCAGGAACTCAAGAGAAATGGGAACTTGTGGTGGCTTTTAAAGCCTCTGTTTGAAACAGTCACAGTGTAACATGTGCCCATATTCCACTGGACAACACAAGCCACCTGTGCAAGTCCAAGGTCAATAGGGGAGAGAAATGAAAGAACAACTTAAAAAAATAATAAAACCTACTGCAGCAATCTGTTCTTTATTCCTCCATTTTAAGAAATGATGCACACCTATACTCCAGACATTTTCCTTCCCACAGTTGCACAACAAGCTTCCAGAATCTACATTACAGTGAAGAACATGTATGTTCAGAAGTTCCCCTGTTCCAGTGTTGGACCTTCCACCCACAGGATGTGAGAACGTGGACAAATTATTTAATCTGTTGAAGCCTCCAGCCTCACATATATAAAATGGAGATATGACTAACCATAACATTGTAGGATTGTTAGGAAGATTCATGTGCATTAAATGCATATAAGACATTTAGCACATCTGCCTAGCATGTGGAACTCAAAAGCCATTTCACTTATGGCTATGGTTTATTACAACCAACAGATAAAAATTAGGATTGGTAAGACGAAAAGGCACATGCGGCAGAGTCTGGAGGATACCAGGTATGAGCTTCTAAGGGTCTTCTTCCAATGGATTTGCACAGGACACACTTAACCCTCCATCAATGAACTGCAGCAATCCTTATGAAGTGTTTTCTGCCAGGGAAGATTGTTTGAGACCAGAAGTTTAGGTTTTCATTGGAATCTGTCGTATAGTAACATGTGCCTCCATTTCTCCATCCTTCCGTGCTTCCATACCTTTAGTAACCACATACCATACCTTTAGCCAAACCTCTAGAAGGAAAGTGGATGTTCACCATAAACCACATTGTTTGCATAAACTATCTAGACAAGCCGGTACAATGTGATTCAAGGCTTCAAGCATCCAAAACACAGGGAACATTGAAAGAGCTCAGTTTCCAGTTGCCATTCCCTAGTAACTGTGGTCCCATTCATCCTTTGTCATGAGTTTTGATCTTCAGTTGGTCACATGGTCTACTAAAACGCAGACTTAAGTCCACACTACTAAGTCCTAAACAATTCGACATAGGTGAAAGTGTTGTGTATTACTTTTCAAAAGTGTCTTCAAAGACATGTGAATTTGAGGATGTGGACTTCCAACGGCAGGTGTGCAAATATGATGACTAGAGCTAGATCAGTCATGTTGGATTGTGAGTTGGAAAACCAGTGCAGAAGGCAGAAGTAGTCGGGTAGAAATAGCCTCAGTGCCTGACTTAGTTGTAATAGTTAATTTTATGGGTCAGCTTGATGGGCTAATGGTTGCCCAGGTAGATAACAAAACATTATTCCTGTGTGTGCTTTTGTGAGTATCTCTGGAAGATATTAACCTTTGAATCAGTAGACTGGGTAAAGAAGATCACCTTCACCAATGTGGCTGGACATCATCCAATCCACTGGGAGTTTAAATAGAACAAAAAGATGGAGGAAGGGCACATTTGCTTTCTCTGCATGTGACACAAATCTTTTCCTGTCCTCAGCTCAGTACACGTGGTTCTTGGGCTTTCCTGGGTTTTACACTATCAGCCCCGATTCTCATGCCTTTGGACTCGCATTGAAATCACATCGTCAACTTCCCTGGTTCTCCAGCTTGCAAATGGCAGATCATGGATCCCTTATAGAGTCCATAATCCCTTGAGCCAGTTCCTATTATATACATATAGATTCCATAGGAAATACCACATATATATGTATATATTTCCTATTGGCTCTGTTTCTCTGTGAAACACTGACTAATACAATGAACATCATATAATACACTGCCTTGTCTAGGTCTAGGTGTCTTTTCCAGGAGAGAAAAAATACATCTATTCTATTTAATCCCCTGTGGTTTTTATTTTTCACTTCTGGAATAGGGAGTCCCCTCTGCTTTGGGCATGTGAACAAGTCCCTAACTACACAGAACTCAACTAATATTCGTAAACTGGTGACTCCCCTTGCCTGTTTCCCCGAGGAGTTCCGGGAACCCCACCTTGACACAGTGTGCCCCATACACTGTCTGGGGCACAAACCAGAAGCCTCCACAAAGAGCCGTAATTTCCAGCAGAGAAAACAAGGAGTGAATGTTGTGGCATTGCACTACAACTTAATCATTCATTCTCAAAATAGAATTGCAGACAAACATATTCTTTCTGTAATGTTGTTTTATGGTGCCTTTTGATGAGTATCATTATTTCCTCCCAGTGCCCATATTTTTCTCAAATGTTGAAACCACAAATTCCTCTAAGCCACTCCTATTTCCTCTTCTATAGCTCCATCTTCTTATTCTACCCCACAATGAAATAGATATAAATCAAAATGTAGAAATTCATCAAGGAGGCTATCCATTTCTGTGACAAGGGGGGCTTTCTCTCTTTAGCCCAGGGAAGCAAAATGTTAGAATTTGCTTTGTTGCTATTAGCTTTAACGCTGTTTCTTTTCTGGGGCAATTTCCTTGAGAATCTACATGAGCGATGTGAGAGTTGAATATATTTGTGATGAGAGTTGATGTGTATATGACTTTTCATGTTAGTTCTTCTCCAAGAATGAGAAATCTATTTGAATACTCATGTCAGTGCATTGTAAATGGGCATTTATTTCTGCTCTCCACAGAAAACGCTCTTGCCCCTTCTAATAGAATTCCACCATTATTTTCAAAAGATTCCTCACTGAAGCCTCCCAAAGTCTGACTGATGTAGAAAAGTCTCCGTGGCCTTTATGGCTAAGACTGAATAGCTACAGGGTTTTGTATAAAGGTAGGGGTGAGGGCAGTGTGGGGTGGTAGTACTTTTCTCCCCCAGAGGGAAACGTGGCTCACTCCTCACCAGTTCTAGGTCCATGTTCTAATGCTCACCTTCTCAGTAAGATCTCTCCTTGTCCATGTCATTTAAAATTGCAAAATCCCACCTAACACTCCCAATTCTGCTCACTTGGCTCTTTTTGTTTGTCACAATATAGATCACTTTCAAACATATTATATATATGAATAAACCAGGATAATATCCCTACTTGAATTATGAGAAGTAACCTGAGTTCCATCTGCAAACCCCCTTCAGAGAAATACCGACATTGGTATTGGATGGACTAACAAAGATATGGGAATCTGGGGGGAGCCTCTTTAGAATTATTCCTGATCACAGGCCTCAACATGTGGATAAGATAAATTGTAACTATATATGTGTGTGTGTGTGTGTGTGTGTGTGTGTGTGTGTGTGTATATATATATATATATAATTTTAATTAAATTAATTTAAATTTAATTAATTAAAATTTAAAATATGGTTTAGGGGCACCTGGCTGGCTCAGTCACTTAAGCGTCTGACTTTGGCTCAGGTCATGATCTCACAGTTTGTGAGTTCAAGCCCCACATCGGGCTCTGTGCTGACAGATCAGAGCCTGGAGCCTGCTTCGGATTCTGGGTCTCCTTTTCTCTCTGCCCCTCCCCTGCTCTCACTCTGACTCTGTCTCTCTCAAAAATAAACATTCAAAAGAGTGTTTTTAACGTGATTTACTTGGCAAAGAGGCTCCAGGTTGCATGTGCTCTACATGGAGTTCTCAGGGGGAAATAGTTATGTGGCAACAATCCAACAGCCCTCAGACCTACCACTTCCAAGGCCATCATCCCTACGCCCTTGGTGGACATCTTGTGGAGCTGGTTTTAAAGGTCAAATTGGCACCATATCATTTTAAATGTAAATTTCAGGGTAACACCGGCAAGAAACCGTCAATGTTGAGCATCACAATACTGCAGAGCTTGTGTTGTTGTCTGAGCTAAGCTGATGTTTTAAGAAATAAAGGTAAAAATCCAGCTGGGGAGCATGGCTTTGAATTGACTAGAAAGCCATCACAGTCAATAAGGGCAAATTATGTCCTGTAAGAAAATGACTTCTGACGGGTGACTTATCTGAAACCTGCAGAGGTGTCTTTATGAGCATTTACAGTTCATTTAATTTTCTCCATCAGATCCCCTTTGCTCCTTCTGCTTCTCACATCACTGATCTTCACATCTTCATTTCTTTTACCCTTCCTCCCTCTTTAACCAACCTGGAGAGTGCCTGCATTTGAAACACGGATTTGAGAAAGAAATTCCTTCCAGCTGTCATGTACCAAAGACAGCTTGGCAGTTGCTTTTGGATCAACAGATGAATTTCCCACAAAGCTGGTATGAATTTGCTCTGTAACATGCCTGGTCGGGAACCCAGAGAAACTGATGGGGCTCAGACCAGCCTCTCTTCTGCAAAGACTCCACTAATATGCTTTGATTTAATGCCAGCCCCAGTAGGTAGGTTGTATCCCATGTGTCTGCCTTAGTTCTAAAACCTTCTGCATTGAGCTGCAGATGACATTTCCTTTGACACCGTGTGACAGACCCTCACTGTTCCACACATCTAGGCATCACTCGCGGAAGCCCCTGGAAAACGAGGAGGTGAAATTGATCAGAGGCTTCCTTTTGCCTTTTTATTCTTTATTTCCTTTGACTCTTTATTCCCGTTAACACCAAGCATTTAAGGAGCCAGACCTGCTCCTTCCCTGGACCTGCCTTCACTGTTAATATGGAAACGGTTTATTACTGCCTTACGGCACCGCCTATGCTCTTAATCCAAGACAGTGCTGGCCAAGTGGTAAGAGATTCAGTGTGTTTACTGAGCCAGTGTGTGTAGTGAGGCTGTAGATTCTTCCAGGCTACAACTTAATTGCGTAGATGTCGTAATTGTTCTTTGGTGATAATGTCGCCATCCCTTCTGAATCCCAACAACCCTTCCTGTGTGTGGCTCTTTCCTAAAAGAGTGCTGCAGGCAGAATTCTGAGATGAGTATATTACTGCGGGAGACATCTCACATGGGATCAGGAGAGCTCATCTCAGATTGAAATCATCCCAATATGGAAACTGCGTTAGAAAGACAACACACCAGTATCTCCAGGGGAAACCCAAGATGGATATCCCCTGAGTCTGATGGTCCTGTTGGGCCATACACCTATCCCTGAGCTGGTCAGGGTGAGTCAAGATGGTTAAGGCCAGGCAGGAATTTTATGGGTGCCATTCAGACACTAGCACATGAGCTGATTGAGTGAATAAAAAATAAATGAAGGATTGTGTAGTGCTGGAGTCCAGCTCCAGAAGGTCCAGGGTTCCTCTGAAGGATGGACAGTGTCGGTGAGAGAGAGTGAGAGAGCATCAAGTTTCTTCCTGATCACCAGGCAGGTGTCTCTGCCCTTCTGGCAGGCATCTCTGCTCTGTCTGATTCTCAAGCTTTATTTATGGTAAAAGGTACAAGGACCAGAAAGAGCAGTAAATGATTTCTCATAGATGATTTTTACAATTTTCCAGGACATGGCTTCTGCAGAAGTTACAATTCTAGTAGTAATGCTTGTCATAAAAAACTTAGCTACAGGCATTCATGTTGTCATAGGTATTTTTTACATGTCTCTCAGGAGTCATAATGCCTGCTCTCATAGTCCCAAAGATGATTGATACATTTTATTGCAGTAGTGGCTTTTACAAATGCATCCAGGCCCAGAAGGTAGTCAGTTATCAGTTAATTGCTTAGGGGAAAATTATATGTTGTTTGCCTTAGTCACATTAGGGTGTATCTAGTTTACTCATCTTTTCCCTGACTGGATGCAATCACGCCTCAGGGACAGGGGAAGGGGACAGGCAACTCCTGATACTACTTGGCAAAGCACTCTGAGGTTTAGTGCTCAAGCAGAAATGAAAGTTTCAAGAGGGTAGATTTTGGGAGCTGTCTGGGGGCAAGATCACACAAACTTGCTATGCCCTCACCAGGAATATTCACTCTACCAGTGAGTTCAGATAGATTCCAACAGTGTAGTGTGAACAGTTATCCAAAACTCACATAGTGGTTTGGGGGGAAAAACAATCATTGAATTGACTGGAGGTAGAAGGTCTCCATTGGAAACAGGAAGTGACCATTTGGCAGCAAAGGGAATGAGCCCTGTGAACTGATTCAGGTGCAGGCATCAAACACCTAGATTGGACGTTGACTCCAGTTGACTTGTTAAATTATAGCCATTCTAGGATTTGGTTTCTACATGTTAGAATGTACATAAAAAATAGTCCAACAGTGGGAAGCTGGGGGATGAAGGAGTGGAGTGTCAGATGAGATAATGTAATTAAAGGACTGAATAAAGTCCCCAGCACAGAGTGACCTCTCAGTCGGTGGCAGCAGGAATTACTACTTTTTTTGAGAATTACTACTGTTTTTGAGAAAGAAAGAAAATAAATAGCTATCAAGGGTCAGAGGAATTGTGTCACACTCCAATAGACAATCAGGGTGCATTCAGGAACATGGAAATTTTTTAATTTTTAATTTTTTTTTATATTTGAGAGAGAGAGAGAAAGTGCAAGTGGGAAAGGGCAGAGAGTGATGGAGACAGAATCCAAAGAACAGTCCTTGTCATGTGAACCAGGCAGTACTGGAAACAAAGCTGCGATCTCCCAGGAAGCCACAAAATACGGGCTTGCCGTGTACTCAGTCATTACAAGTTCATTGGTAAGTTTGAGAATTATACACAAAAGAGGATGTTTTCCATTTTTTTATTAATAAAAACCTTTTGTGCTTATTAAACATATCCTTGTACATATTTTAGAAATGTAAATTTAGGAGTGCTAGGAAGAGAGAAAAAAATGGGCCAACCCAGTAACTGTGCCCAAAAGTAATTACCTGCAGAAATTCCTCAGAGAAGACACAGATGAGAACAGCTACAATTGTCACTTCCAATCCTGAGGTTGCTCATCAATTTATCGGAAAAATGAAAAAAAAGGTTTTTAAAAATCATCAATTTGGGGGATGGGGAAACATAGGGAAGAAATGTTACTTGTGAGTAAAGAAGGAGAAGGGAAAAATTATAGTTCAAGAAACAAAAAATGAAGGAAAATTATTGAGAGGGGCATATGCATAAATACACTTTCTTGGGGGCTTAAAGAGAGAATTATTCATTTTGAGGACAATGGATAAAAATTAGTTTTGGAATAACAAAAGAGAAAACAGATTCAGGTTGTGGGAGAGAAAAGACAAGTTTCCTACACAGAGAAAGAAAAAAAAAAGACAAATCATAAGAAAAGAATAAGTATTTCATGTAAGAGAAGATGACAGAAATGGCATTTTCAGAAAAACCTCTGATCTGGGAGGAAATATGTGGTCTATAGTTAGGCCTTACTATACAAGGGATACTGAACAGAATGCCAAAAACTGACATTTCTTAGAATCCCAAGATGATAGCTAAGGAATATCTTCACTTCTTTCAGACAAATCAAAATGTGAAAGACAAATGCAAAACTTCAGACATGCTCCTTGGTTACCCCAGTCCCATAAACCTTTCAGAGATGTTTGTGTTTCACAATCCACCAGCCATCTGAGATTCCAGCTAACTGAACCCAAATGTGGAAAACCTTAGTTTTTCAGACGTAAATTCACTTGGATCACAACTTCTAACTACAGTGATACTGGGTTAGAAATTAGGAGCCAAAGGAGAAAGGCATTGCAACGTTTTGTACATCCAAATCTCAATTTAATTTTTTTTTAGTTTTTTTTAATGTTTATTTATTTTTGAGAGACAGAGAGACAGAATGCTAGCAGGGAAGGGATAGAGAGAGAGGGAGACACAGAATCCGAAGCGAGATCCAGGCTCTGAGCTGTCAGCACAGAGTCCGACACCAGGCTTGAACTCACAAACCACAAGATATGACTTGAGCTGAAGTTGGATGTTTAAATGACTGAGCCACCTAGGCACCCTGGTCTCAATTAATTTCATAGCACAAAACCCGTATTTGGCCAAACATCATGCCCGCCACGCCCACCCAACCCATGGTATCTGCTGGGTTCTAGTTAGCAACTGTTTAAACCTGTTGCTATTTTGTGTCCACACTCCCCACCCTCGCCCTCTCATCCTCCTCAAATAAGCCTTCAATATGCCAATTTTCTGATTAAATTGGAAGCCCTCTGAGAGCACAGCAAGTCGGTATACACTTCCGCACGGGGCACAGGATCCTACGCAGCCATGTAAATGGTAGCACAGTAACCTAAAATGTTGATTTGATTTTTTGACCCTTGAAACAAAATCCTCAAAGGAATGCTCAGATATTGAAAATATCTTATGAGGGAAAAAGATAAAAAAAATAAATAAAAAAAGAATTTACAACATTTTTTTAAAAAGGGGGAGCCCTGCATCAGATTCTGTGTCTCCCTTTCTTTTCTCTCTGCCCCTCCCCTGCTCGCGGCTGTCTCTATCTCTCAAAAATAAATAAAAAACATTCAAACCTTAAAAAAAAAGAAAAAGAAATATCTCATGAAGGAAATAGATGCCACATTACTGATGAGAGATAAATAGGAAAAAGCAAAACTTTGCAAAGTGAGAAAAAAATAAGTCCTCCACCTTCTCTGGAAACATCATTTAAAGTTGCCTGTAAAAACTATGAAGGATTTTATCATCAAGTTCAAAAAGGCCATAAGTAATCAGTAATCAGAAATGAGTCCTGAGCTCTCACAATTCCCTATGGGAAAATGGGCCCAACGTACTCTTTCAAACAACAATCTTTTCTATTCTTATGGTCATTGCTTTACTACCCCAAACAGGTAGGGAGAAAAATACACAAATGTATTTCTGAAAACTGACTTCCCAAAGGAACAGAATCGATTTTAGAGAGTGTTTTAGTTGTCATTACCCAATTCTGAAAAAAAAAATTAATCTGAAGTTTAAATAAATCATGTTTGAGATCAATACAATTTTTAATAGATGTATGTTCCCACGAGAATAATACTAAAACTAGGGAAAAGTCACAAAGAATCTGCATCATATAAACTTCTGTCTGTACCCCCCTTTGCAAGTCTTTCCCTCCTTCATCCCCTCCCTTCCTTCCCTTCCTTCTTCCTTCCCACCCCCACAAGAACTACCCACCCCAAAAGCTCAACCATGACTAATAAACTTTATTCTAAAGCATTACTATCAACAGTATCAGATACTAACATTCCCCAGAAATATATTAACAAAGTCTACTTCCATAGTTATTTTCTGTACTCTACATCCCACTGGCTGTATGTCACCATATTTGAAGCAAATAATGCCAAAGCATTTACTGGGACTGATCATTCATGGCCCGGCTGCATTGTCTCCTGGGTGGTACAAACTGATCATTTCCATTGATTACTTTTTATCATTCTAGTGTCTGGAGGACTGTAGCACATGCTATGGCATTTGCACAAACCAAGACCAAATTTCTCAAGCTTTCAGTGCTTACAACATTCACATTGGATGTGTCCAATATAAAGTATTAAATTCGATGGTCATTTTTCAAGAAGGTAAGTCTGTAAGTATAAAGGTAATAACAGAAAACTGGCTACTTAAATTCAAATAACAAGTTAAAAAAAAAAAAAAGCTCAGCGAACAACTCCGAGGGAATCTCTCTTGACTCGGAAAGGGGCAGAGAGAGAATTTTAAAAAGTCAGCAGAATTAGTATTAGTGAATGAGTGAATCTGTAGACGGCTCCCTTTTACACCTATAGAAACAGACGCAAAGGTGTATACATGACTAAGACTATGATAACTTTGGTGGAAATTCTGCAAATTCAAATGCCCATAGCATATGGACTATTTTCAGCCAAACAGATCAGTGTTTCATGGAAGGAGACTGCAGAATAAAGGTGTATTAGTCAAGTCTCCCCAGCACAATAGGACTAATATGTGTGTATGTTCACATATAAGAGATTTTTTATAAGAAATTCTCATGCAATTATGGAGGCTGGTGAGTTCAAAATTTGCAGGGCTGGCTAATGATGCAAGAGACCTAGACAGAGCCAGTGTTTCCGTTCAGAGGTCAGCAGGCGGAAGGACCCAATGTTGCAGATGAAGTCTGAAAGCAGTTGGCTAGATTATTTGCATACATTACCAATTTTTAAAACGATGTACATAAATCACATTCATGAATATAAAAATTAAAATGAAAACTTTAGCTTCCTATTGACTCCCCTCCGATATATTATACTCACTGGTTTACAGATTCACCAGAGAACAAAACTGTTTTCCTATATTGATATTTGATGCACAGGTTGAAATCTCTATTACTAAAAGAGTTTTAATACTAAAAACTGTGAAACCACTATACATGTAAACTGGAAGTGGATAGGTAAGTAAATGGATGGTGGGTGATTGGAGCCATGTTTCTCATTTGTCGGGCTGAACTATACAGACAAGCAAAGGGAGGAAGCCAGAATGAACAATGTAGAAATGCATTATAGTTGAAGACCTCAGTGTGAACTCATGCTTGGTATAATCTATCTACAGATGTTCTACATAGAAATATTTATAGATGTTACATAAACACGAGCCAGTAGATAGACTTCTTTTCCATCTGCTGAGATCACCTAGAAGCAATGATGCCCAGGCAGCAATGTACAATTCAAGCAACCAGATCTTGGCTTTTATGACCATGTTCAGAAAGAAGAAGCAGGGATCCTTGGAGAAATTACTAATTCTAGAAACTGAACAGTGACTATGCAACATGACACTGAGCCCAGCCCTGTAGTGCCAGGAAGTAATAAAGTTTTCAACACACACACACACATGCACACACGCACACGCATGCACAAAGACACTGAGGAAGGTATGACAAAGGACACAGGAGCCTACTGGAAGAGCAATAGAAGGGTCCCAAAGGCAAAGATGGAACAATTTCAGCAACAAAATAAAATAATACCATTTTACAAGCCAAAGTGCAAAATACATATCCATGAGTTTCTAAAGATACAAATTGCTGACTGACAGACTGAATGAACCATCAAACATGCGGCAAGAGATAAATCTCCCAGGCAGAAGAATTCCAAATAATTGATGGAGAAACTGCCCTCAGGGAGGCGCAGTGTCACTCCCTATTAATTAAGTATAGGTTGACATGAGTGACTCCTCCCCGAAGAGTACAGTATATAAAGGGGAGGAGGGAAAGAGTGAAAAACAGGACAGACCAGAAAAATACAGCCTCAGCCAGGTGATCAAGGTGAATATTAACCGTCATAAGTCATGTGATCGTATGTACCCTTCACATTAGGGACAAGAATGTTACTTTTCCTATGAGACCGAAAATCTCAGGGAGCCTAAATTGAGGGTCACCCTATCAAATAATAGAACAGTATATTTCAAAATATCCATGTCATCAAAAGCCCTAAGGAACTAGGAATAAGTGGGGACTTTATTTAATAATGATGTTTTAATGGAGGCATCTGGGTGGCTCAGTTGGTTAAGCACCTGACTTTGTCTAAGGTCATGATCTCCCAGTTCATGAGTTCAAGCCCTGCATCAGGCTCTGTGCTGATGGCTCAGAGACTGGATCCTGCTTCAGATTCTGTGTCTCCTTCTCTCTCTGTCCCTCCTCTGCTTATGCTCTGTCTCTGTCTCTCCCAAAAATAAATAAACATTAACAGTTTTTAAATAATAACATACTAATAATATTGTTTCATTCATTAATTGTGACAAATGTAACGTACCAATGTAAGATGTCAATAATAGGAGAAATTGAGTTATGCAACAACTCTCTTTACTATCTTCACCATTTTCTGCAAATCTAAAATTATTCTAACACAAAGCATTTACCAAAAAATATAGCTTAAAGAATTCTAATAAACCCAGCCCAGTAGGGTTTTTATCCTCCAAATAGTCCCATAAAATGGTTACTTTTCCAGGGAGGTGAGTACCACATCTGAAATATTCACCTCCCTGTGACAAAGAACTTGTTGAAACTCTCTTCTCCTAATGACTATATCAGTGTTAGAATTCATTATAAGGAATATAGCATAATTAGGCCACTTTAAAATACTCAGAAAATGGCCAGTAAATAAATTTATCATAATTAGCCAAACTCAAAATACTCACAGTGTGGTTAATTTTCAAAAGGTAATTATCATCCTAGACATTTGAAGACTCTTATAAATATATTCAGAACAAAAAAAGAAAGAGGTTATTGACTACATAACACAAATAATCTTGATGTAATGTAAGCTCAAATTTTAATGCTGTAATGTCATATTAACCAAATAATTTCAGAATTCATTCATTAGACATGTGCCACTGACAGCATTTTTAAAAATAAAGTTGCAAATAATTTTTTATCGTATAGCAACACTTCAGTTGTAAAAGTAAGGAAAGCTGGAGAGAGGCAAGGATGAGCAAAGTTGATAGTCAGCATTACTAATTCCTGAAAGGGTTATATGCTCTCCTCCAATGTGGAAGTCAACATATTAGCAGTCGAGTATCATTCATGGTCCTGTCATGCAAAACCCTGAGTCAGGACTCTTCCTCCATCAAACTCAACTTCTCAACCACAAGATCTTGGCCTTCAGGATGCCAAAGTTAACCACTGGCCATTTACCTCCCTGGCTCTTCTTTTATAGACTCCTGTGCTGGTTCTCCCTACTCTGGCCAAGGCTGTTTTCTAGGGTCTTCAATGGGCTTTTTTCTTTAGTCTCTCCCTCATCTAGTCCCATGACTTTAACTACTATGTGTGGATGAGTCCCAGATCAATGTCAGAGGCTCTCATCCATCTCTACTGAGTCCAAATTTCCTCACTCCACATGTGCTTAGTAAACTCACTTGAAGACCCTTTCAAATGTCCTTTTCCATCTCAGTAAAAGTACCACCACCCTCCTGTCATTCAGACCAAAAATCTAGAAGTCATTCTCTCTCCTGTCCCCCCGTATTTCATCTGTGAGTAAGCCCTGCCCACTCTACCTCCAGCCATACTCAAAAGCTGGTCAGTTGCCTCGATGTCAATGGCACCAGCCTAATCCACTGATAGATCCCACAACATGGCTGCCATCACTGACTGTTTCCCTCCTGCTTACACTCCTGTCAACTAGTTCTGTATTTCATGTATTCTGAGATGTACATTTTTTTTTCACATTTCAACACCTCTGAAATTGGAATACATCTTACAATCAGTTGATGGCAGTTTAAAATTGCCCTGTTCTTTTTTCTTTCCAATTTTAACATCTCAAAAGCAAGAGTGGAGATATTACAATCAATGGTGTGTTAACTTTGATGAAATATGTGGCAGATATTTTCCACACAACCAGAAGAATAAAAATTTCCAAATTCAAATCAGATCATGTGACTCTCTTGCCAAAACTCTTCCAATGGCTTCCATTGCTCTTAGAAAAATCAATAAATAAGATAAAATTATAAGTTCCTTAGCATGCCACGTGAGGTCCTTTATTATCTGGCCTCTGCCTAACTCTCTGACTTAATTTTATTTTATTTTTTCATATAATACCTCAATCTCCACAATTCTGTCAAACTTGGTCCTCATTCAATTTCACAAAACATGCCAAGTCCATTCTGGCATTGATGACTTCCGTCTTTCAGCCACTCTTCCATTTTATACCTGGGTTCTTCGTATGAGCCACGTCCTGATGCACACATGACTAACACCACCCTCTTTCTCATTCACCCTCTGGCACATTTGATTTTCTGCACAGTACTTAATGCTCTCTGAAATTACTTATTTATTTACTTACTTTCTCACTGGATTCATTGGCTTTCTTCTGCATGATGCTATAATTATGTGATTACCAGGAACTTTTCTGCCCTATCACCCGATTCTCAGTGTCTATAACAGTATCTAGCCAATGGGTAGAAATAAATAATTTTTATGGACTCATCAATGAAATAAAAGAAAAATAAGTTAATGCTTGGAATCAAGCCTTTAAAAAATGTCCCAGAGAAGGCAACATGTTGTGATAGAAAAGAGTACGATCTGAGGAATACGGCTTAGAATTCATCTCTGCCACTCACCAGTTGTGTAATGTGGGCATGGACGTGACCGTCTTAGTCACCACTGACTCATGCATAAACGGAGGGGTTGTGGGGGAATAAAGCGAAACACTGTACAAATTTGATGTCACTCACCAAGCACATTTCATGCTATTATACTGTAACTCTCCGCTGATCATCATTCCCAGCGTTTTACAGAAATTTGTTTATTTGCTATCATGTCACTATTCAACTGACATTCATAAAATGTAATGTGCACCCAGGGTTTTTAATGCCATTCTCCAATAAAAGGAACCAGGGATCCTTGAAGAAATGGCCGGTTCTAGGATGGGCACCAGGGAACACAGATGAGCCGGCAGCATCCAGTCGTGACAGAAATTAGAAGAGGACTCAAAAACCAAAAAGCTGGGGGTATGTCAAAAGGCCAAGAGAGCCATGTAAAAGAGCCCCCAATGGCCAAGGCTGAAGTGATTTGAACATCAAAATAGATAATATAGGATTGACTACAACTGACAGTTATCTATAAATAAATATATACAAGTCTATACTCATATAAATAAATTATTGAATATATAAGTGAGGGAGAAGAGGAAAATCTTTTTTACTAAAGAATTCCAAATAATATATGTAAATAGATGGAGCTTAGTCCCCTCCCTCCGCCCATCACACCCACACACCTGACCATGGACTGCACTCAGTGGCCCACTTCCAAATAATGATGTATGGACAGGGAGAAATAGTTAATTTTAGAAACCTGAAAAACACCACCTTGCCGAGTCAGAGATCAAGGACTTCACCATGATATCACGTGGATATCGTGTGCCGTCTCAAACAATCTGACAAGAAGGGCTTTTCGCTTCTGTGGGATTCTTCCTCAGACCTTGAATCATGGGAAACCATCTGAAAACTCTAAATTGAAAGGCAGTCTACAAAATAACTGACCAATATTCCTCAAAACTCCGAATGTCCTTAAAAAAAAAAAAAAAAGGAAAACTAAAGAAAATCTGAGAAACTGTCCCAGACCAGGGAGATTAAGGACACTCGACTAACTGTAGCAAGGTTCCCTGGACGGCATCCTGGGAGAGGAACGAGGCGTTCATGGAAACGCCAGTCAACTTCCAGTGACGTCTGGAGTTTGGTGAAGAGCAAGGCACTGAAGTCAGCTTCGTAGTTTTGACAAAGGTCCCCTGATCCTGGGAGATGGGTAACAGTGGGGCGAACTGGGACAGTGAGGGGTGCCTGGAAATTCTCTTTACTGTCTGTAACTCTTTTTGTAAATCTGGAATTGTTGCAAAATTAAAATTCAACTTGAAGAGACAAAAAACAAAACAATGTGAGCGTTCTTAATAAATGCATGGTGAATCTAGAAAATGCTGGTCACTGGGCTAGGTAACTGAGAGCTAAAGAAATCACATTCTCCTTCCCTCACCAAATTCCTCCCGCACTGGGCTTAGCTGGAAACCATACGCCCCATTCTCCCCTGTGGCTCCTCTCCTGCTCTAACAACCCACGGCCATGCAAAGAGGTGCATGCACAAGTGGTATGGAGGAACTTCCGGGAATTATTTTATGTGAGACAACTGGGGAAAGCCATTTTTTTTCCCTTTTTTCTTTTCTCCTTCCAGCTGCCTGTTATGTGGACAAAAAAGCTAAAACTCCAGGAGCCATCGGGAATCACTTGCCCTGAACAAGGAAGGGCATCCCTGAGGATGGAACAGAGAAACAACAGGAAGCTAGGTCACATCTCACCGCACAGAGCTGCCACACCAGGCCTCACCGGGCAACCTCACGATGGCTTTCACACATGTGTGATGACGAGTCTGATTCACGTGTTTGCTGCTGTTGTTGGTTTACTTTTTTCCTTCACTTTTTAAAATTATTGGGGCCCCAGGGTGGCTCAGTCGGTTGAGCGTCCAACTTCAGCTCAGGTCAGATCTCACGGTTCATGGGTTCGAGCCCCACGTTGAGCTCTGTGCTGACAGCTAGCTCAGAGCCTAGAGCCTGCTTCAGATTCTGTCTCCCTCTCTCTCTGACTCTTCCCTGCTCATGCTGTCTCTCTCTGTCTCTCAAAAGTAAGTAAAACATTAAAAAAATTTTAATAAATTAATAATAAAATTATTGAAGTACAGTTGACATACAATGTTACTTGATTCCCTGTTTTTGATGTTTGACCACTTACAGCTTCAAAGGCTCACCCTTGCCTCCCCACCGCCCCGTGCGTCCACACATCCAGACAAGCTGAGATGGAATCTAGGTGCTCCCACCTTTGGTGCCAGCTAGAGATTCAAACCATGTGACCTTGAGAATCATCACACTGGACCCACCTCCCAACCACAATAAAAACTGAGTCCAGTCTTTTCTCTATGCTCTCTCAGACCGTTCCAAACCTTCTGGAAAGAGCTTTCTTCCTCCCTCCAAACTGCAACTACATATGTAATAAACCCTCTCATATCCCTTTGGGGTGTGTGTGTGTGTGTGTGGCAAGATCCACCTCACGATCTGAACAAAACTTTTTGGAGGGGGTTCATCAGCCTTTGCAAGTAAGTGACCACAACAATGTGGGTTTTTTTGTTTTTGGGTGTTTTGTGTGTGTACGTGGAGGGGGTTGTTTTAAGTAGGCTCCATGCCCAGTGTGGGCCCAAACTCACACACCTTGAGCTCAAGACCAGAGCTGAGATGAAGACTCTGACACCTGACCGACTGAGCCACCCAGACGCCCCCTCCACAGTGTTTTTAAACCACTGATATGTTGGCAACATGCTGCCGGTCCACATCCTAAATAATACACCCACTGCCTCACTTAATTATAAGAGAACATCAGACACGTAAGTACTTGCAATAGATTGAGTTCTAGGATACACTCTGATTCCTGGTCCTATAAAAATTTCTTCCCCCTGAATGTCAGGTAGACCTGGAACTTGTTTCTTGCCAATAGAATATGGCAAAGGAGAAGTGGTTTTGCCGATGTAATTAAAATTCTTAATCAGCTGAGATTAAATTAAGTTGATTTAAAAATTAAATTCATCAAAAGGGAGATGATCAGGCAATTCCTTTTAAATAGGGTCTAAAGGTCGGACAGCTTCTCCAGCTGGCTTTGGAAGGAGAAGCTGCCACACGGCCCGGAACTGTGGGGGAGGCCAGAGGTCCCCACAGGTGACAGCTGACGGCTGACACCATCAGGACCTCAGTCCTCCAGCTGCACTAATTCTGCCGACAAGCACATGACCATGGGAGAGGACCCGAAGCTCCAGAAAGAAGCATGGCCCAGTTAGCACGTGCATCAGAGCCTCTGGGCACTCTGACCAGAGGACCCAGCTAAGGCAGGCCCAGAGCGCTGACCCACCCGCCGACACTATGACTTTATCAGTGTATGTTCTTGTAAGCCACTAAGTTTGTGGTTATTTGCTATTCCAAATACAAACCAATACAATACTAATATCATTCTCATTAAGACGTGGCAATTAATCGGAAAGGCCAGTAACACCCTTATTAACATTGATGTTAAGGGGCACCTGGGTGGCTCAGTTGGTTAAGCGTCTGACATCGGCTCAGGTCATGATCTCACAGTTCGTGGGTTCAAGCCCCGCGTCGGGCTCTGTGCTGACCGCTAGCTCAGAGCCTGGAGCCTGTCTTCAGATCCTGTGACTCCTTCTCTCTCTGACCCTCCCCTTCTCATGCTCTCTCTCTCTCTCTCTCTCTCTCTCTCTCAAAAATAAATAAAAACATTGACATTAAGTGAAAAGGCTGGTGCTTGAACCCAGGAATGTCTTATTTCAAGACCTCCACCTTTGCGATTTGCATCACAGTGGATTCTGAGACCTGGAAAACAAGCCAAGTCTTACTCAACTTTGAATCATCCAAGGCACCTTCCTTGCCTGTGCATTCTCTCGTTAGTTGTTTGCTAACTTCAATGTACAGTTTTAAAACACTGAGCATCACAGACAAGCAGGCTAATTTCCAGTGGCCTGATTGTTGAGTTCCTTCATCTTATCACAACCTCACAGAAAAGTTCTTAGATACAGATTTGTGAAGGTTAAGCACTTTTATCTGTTCTCGGAGTGGGTAGATGTTTTACGTGCAAAATTAGACTCTGACATGAGATTTTTACAAAGCCTTTCATTTCTGCTTAGCTCTGTTGCCTGACTGCACAATCCGAAATTAGAATTTGCTCCCTTTGTGTGCATTCCAGGCTGTCATTTTCATGACAATTATTCACTGTTTTTGTTTTTTTTTTTTTTAAGATCCATCCACTCTACATTACTGGAGTTGGCTCTATTTCCATTTCTATCCGTCTGAGCAACACCATTTGGAAAGAACCACAAGTCTGAATACTCAGGTAGATAAGAAAACACTCTCCTGTATTTTACCTCTTCTCATTAAATGAATACTGTGTGGGTAGCATATAGATTAACCAGAAAATATGAAGCCATAACCGGATGTACTTTTGTGGATAATTCAGATCAGTATTTCTCCCTGCCTTACCTCAGTTCCTCGTAAAACAGCACTTGGCCTATCGCAATTATTTCCTTCCTCCTGACATTCCATGGTTATGCTACTCCACCATGTCACATACACTGTCACCACAAAGCCATCTACCATACAAATCAGCGAGGAGCGTCGTGAGATAAGGTGGCATCTCTGAGTTTGCCCACCACTATGGCCTGAGGTCTTGGCACCAGGCCTGGGAGGTGCAAAGTTGGCAGCTAACTAACATATGCTAAATAAATAATGGAATGTATAAACAAACATTACTCTTCTCCTGGCTGAAACCCTTCAGTAATTTCCATTTATGTTTAAATCTTATTCAGATATCATCTCAATTTTTGGGTCTTCCCAGATGGCAAATAGTTTCATTGCTACAGATATTTTATATTATTTATTAATTCACTGTGGATGGGGGGAGGGACACATGGGTAGATGAATAGATGAATGGAACTCTTGTGGCTGCTTTTGCTCCATGAATATAAACTCACTAAGATCGGAGACCATCATTGCCTTGGCCCCAGTGGACTCAATGCCAAGCTCATGATACGTGCTCAATAAGCATTTACCAAATAAAACTACATCAAAGTTTCTAAATATTGATTTTTTTTTTTTGAGAGACAGAGAGAGAGAGAGAAAGTGGGAGGGTGAGGAGCAGAGAGACAGGGAGAGAAAGAATCCCAAGCAGGCTCCACGTTCAATGAGGAGTCAGACCTGGGGCTCAATCTCATGAACTGTGAGATCATGACCTGAGCCAAAATCAAGAGTCAGACATTCAATCCACTGAGCCACACAGGCCCCCCTATATGTTGAAAATATCAACTTCATTTATTCAGGGGCTAAAATATTTTTTAAAATGCTTCAACTCTCTATTTTACGCTGAATGAATATATGTAGCTTAGCAATCACAATTATGTTTCTCAGACTCAAATCCCTATCATGGTGAAAGAGTCACATTTATGTCACAAACAGCACCCATGTACCACACATCCTGACACAGTGATAACAGGATGATTCAAATGAAAAATGCACTGTCACTTTACCAAGTCTGCAGAGCCCTTTGCTTCATAAATACCATCTCTTTAAAATCCTTAGGGTAGGGGCTCCTGGGGGGCTCAGTCAGTTAAGCGTCCGACTTCGGCTCAGGTCATGATCTCACGGTTTGTGGGTTCGAGCCCGCTTCGGGCTCTGTGCTGACAGCTTGGAGCCTGGAGCCTGGAGCCTGTCTTCGGATTCTGTGTCTCTCTCTTTCTCTGCCCCTCCCTGCTCATGCTGTCTCTCTCTCTCTCTCTCTCAAAAATAAACATAAAAAATTAATAAAATAAAATAAAATAAAATCCTTATGGTAAACCTAGAAAGTGGTAGTAATTATGCCCATTTCACAGACAGAGAAATGGACACTAAGAGAGGTTTCAGTGTCTGCCAGCTATCTAGATGAGGGATGGAGGCAAGATTATATTCCAACCGGTCTGCTGTGGTCCCCAGTCTTTACCATAATAAGGCTCTCTCATTCTGATAAATGAAGGAATGCCTGGGGACAATGGTGATCTTTGAGATGAAACCCAGGCACAATAAGATATGCCTCAGTAATATTTTTTTCTTTTACCAATAGAAGGACAGTCCCATCTCTGGGCGGGAGTACGGCCAGCCCCCCTCACACCTGGACCATCCTGCGTCCTGCCTAGGCTGATGCTGGTGACATTCCCATTTAAGAAGCCGGCCCCTCCCTGCGCTGCTCCATCCCACCCGCTTCCGGGAGGGAAAGAGCCGGGTCTTAGGATCTGCTGTAGTTAGAAGGCTGGATGCTCCTTGTTGGAGAGCCCAGCGTCTAGAGCCCGATTCCTGAGATAAAAGTCCATCTCAGTTACGTTGGCCAAGCCGTGTGACTGAGCAGACTGGACCCCTGGTTTCCTTATGGGTCAAACCGAACAGCAATCGTATCTAAATCAAAGGGCTATTAGGAGGTCTAGATGTATTTACGCACATGAAGTGCACAGCAGAGTGCCAAGAACGACTTTTTTTAGGACATAAGACCTCACTATCTATTTGCGTAGAGTTCTACTTCATTTTGCTTCCAAGCCATTTGCATAAAGCGATACATTTGTCAACAATATCCATTTGGAAGCATCTTGGCTACAGATGAAAGAAGACGGAATCAGACAATTACCTGTGAGAGAGAGAGCCTCTGTTGACAGATCCTCAAATTTATCACTCATTGCAGGCCACGTGTGCCTTAGCAACCCTCTCTCCCTCCAGGGCCGTGCACCCGGAATCAGAGCAATGAACATGATAAACACAAGCCGAGCGTGTTTGTATAATGACGAGAAGATCCAAATGAGCCTTTGTCTCTTATTAAAAGCAGCAGATTTTGCCCCAGAGTATTAAAAGTTTTAATCCAACATTCTGTTTGCCTGCAGGCAAGGCATTCTGTTAGGTAAAATAAAAACACAACATCTCAAGTTCTGCTCAGAATGTGATAAATCAAGATTTTAAACAAAAATGACAAATGTTCTTTTTCGTAAAAGTGATTTTGAAGCCCAACTCTGTAATTGCCTTCAGATATCTTATTTCCTCATGTACCCTCCTAAGAAACTCGAGGGTGTTTGTCTCATTACTAATTAGCTCTAAATGCAAGCTCAGTTTTCCTTTAATAAAATATAGACATGTCTGTCTTGGGTGGATGGGACTACATGAGCTTGATGATTTCTTATTTATGAAAAACCACAGTGGAGAAAATTCAACTTGTTTATTCTCAATTAAAATTAATAGGATGCATCTTCAAATCTTTTTCCTAAAATTCATGCGTGAAAATTCAAAATCTCCCAGATGGCCGGTCAGTTGAGACAAGGCATAGAGATATAACCAGTGGCATTGAAATGTCAACTGATAGCCCCCCAAACACCCCCATTTCCCTCCAGAAAACATCATATACTCACATTTCTGGAGCCTCTGGGGTTGATAAAACACAGTAAAGGAGCCCTCCTGGTAATTACCTGATGGAAGAACCTGGGAAAATATCTAGCCTCCCCATTTTTATTATCACTTAGAACTCCCCCCACTTTCCCAGCACTGAGCTGTCCATGCTGCCTAGGATAAATAGCATCTTCACACCCCGCAGTAAAGACGGGTGCCCTCACTCCTGGACACTTTGTTTGAGCACAATGAAATGAAGAGAATACTACAAAGCCTGGATTATTAAAGCAAATAATATGTGGGCGTCAGAAGACAGGATCTTTTCCACTTTAACACCAGTCTATGTATGGCGATGGGTAGGAATCTTCCGTCCAAGGTGATAATATTGCAGGACTATTGAGGAATCAGGAAACTTTAAGCCTTTGTACACTGGTGCCCTCAAAACTTACCAGACTTTCACCAATTTTATTTGGATAGCTGAATCCTTAACACATCAGTAACTTTTGAGGACTGGGCCAATGAAAACTCACAGGGAAACAATTTTTCCCCTATAAGTCTTTTCCCAGGAATATTACAATTTTTACTTTATTCTAAACCATGCATGTACACTGTAAAAGGCAATCACGTTGTAAAAAAAATTACTACTGTTATTTCTTTTATTTCTTGGTTCCTTCTCTCTTTATTTCCTTCCTTCCCTCTTTCCATTCTCCCTCCCATCTTTAATAATTAGTCTCTGCATCTCAGAGTTCACAAACTGTGACCTTGGGCAGGTCACATTCCTCTATGCAGATAGTACCTATTTCAGTATTATTGTGCAGATTCCACAAGTTACCATGAGTACATTTTAGAATGAGGCCCAGCAAATAGGAAGGACTTGGTGTTAGTATATACTAACAATTTTATATAATTGAACCACACCATCTGTGGTACTATTATGTAACTGGCTCAGAACAGTATATAATTAATACTTTCCAACTTGAATTAATACATGTTGACAACATGTCAAATGTGAGAATGGTATTTCATCTCACACACACACACACACACACACACACACACACATACACACACACTACTCATTTAATTCCTTGCTTTTGCATATTTAGTTGATCCCAACTTTCAAAATATATAGCTTTCTAATTCTTCTCTAATAAGATATCATAAGAGATCTGACTGATTCCTGTTTTCTTCTATATTGCCGTCCATTCCTTCTTTCGTTCTGTGTGAAACAGTTTGTATAAATGATGACTAACGTAGTCAGCTTTAAAGGTTGACCAGGTGACCAAAGCCTAGAGTGAGACTAAGGCCTTGAGAAATTATAATACATTTAAAATTAATATGTTACATGAGTTGCCCTTCATGCTGGCATGCAATCTTGGTCAAATCACTGAAAATCTGTCTCCCAGTCTATTCAACAAAGAGAATACAGATGTAAGTGAGAAGTGATTTACACAAGCACTTTATAAGTTATTAAATGGGGGGCATATATGAGCTACAGCTAGTGTTCCGTGCGAACATACGAAGTATTGTTTTATTTTTTAAAAATTGAAGTAGAAATTTCTTTTTTATTTTAATTTCTGGGGGGGGGTTTCTTTAAAATATTCTTTATAAGAAAAAGGATGTTTGCCTCTTATGTAACAAAGGTGCATATTTTAAATAATTAGTAGTTTCTATAAACAATAATAGAGATAGAAAAGCCAGGCAGAGGATGTGATCAGGTGCTCGCGGGCAATGAGGTTCTAGCAGCTTCTGAACATGGAAAGTAACTCTACCTCTTCAGTGAAAGGAATCACAATGAAGCTTCCGCAAGCTATGACTTTTCATTGAGACGATTGACACAAAACTTTAAACTGATAATATATTAGGTGTGGGTGTCCAGGATATGAGAAAGGAGAGTTTCATACACTGATGACAGATGTATAACACGGGGACAATTTCTTTGGGGAACTATAACTCTTAAAGTTTTAACATAAATGTCACTTTTGAACCAGTGTTTCAAGTTCTGGACTTTTTCAGAGAGAAAATATGGTTGGTAAGAGAAAAATATTAAAACAGCCTCATGGCCCATGAGTAGATGTTTGGTTAAATGAAATATGGAGCGTCCTTTCTTGGAGTATCCCCCAGCCATGACACAGATGAGACCACACCAGGAAGATGAAAATGAAAACCATAGTGAAAACCAACTACGTGTTCACCAGAATCGCTAGAATGTAAAAAGACTGATAATACCAAATGCTGGCAATGAGGCGCAACAACTAGAACTCTGTATTACTGGTGAGAGTCTGTTCTTTACGCTGTGCGGAATGTACTCCACACCATTTTTGAAGACTTCTCGGCTAGATGTATTACAGCAAAACATAATGTCTATTCCACTCCTGGGTATAAACCCAAGCGAAATTAGGGCCTGTGTCTACCAAAAGATAAGTACAAGAATGTTTCTGACAACTGTATTCTTAATAGCATAAAACCAGAAGCCCAAACAACCACAAATAGTAGAACAGACAAACTGTGGGATAGTCTTATGCTAGAACACCGCAAAAGAAATAAGGCAAAGCCACAAGATGAGGGACAGAATGAAGAGTTAATGATGCCGGTACAACCCGAGATATGCTGATGATTCAGTTTATAGGAGTTTCAAAACCAGGCTAATGTATGCGGGCAGAGGGGAAGTCAGAGCAGTAGCTGCCTCTCAGTACACCAGGTCATTAATTGCAGAAGTTCTGGTTCAATTTTCCAAAGTTAACTCATAAAAATATACTAGTGTTTGTGCAAAAGTAGACGGACCATTCCATTCTCGACCACTTCAGCACAGAATTGCGAGCGGATGTGTTAGTGTGGACTTTGACATCGGCCTCATTGGCAAGATTTCGAAACAGCGAAATTCCTGCTGTAATCAATAGAATATAAGAGGTGGTGTCTCTAATCCATGGGAAGCAGGACTGGAAAATAACTTTTAAAGGAAGTCATCCGAGCACACAAATCAGAAGCCTATCAGAGTAGTCTCGTTCTCGGAGATTGAAGAAAGAAAAGCGGTGATGGAAGGAAAAGCTAAATCCATAAAAATAAAGAGGAAGCGCATAAATCTACCTTCTCAGAGTTGGCGAAGACAGACTGTTTAGAACTAAAAGGACATCAGAAGGATTTTGTGGATCTTAATAAAAATACCTATCCCTCTGTTTCACTCCAGAACAACCGGAATAAAATACCCTGGGTGAATCCAGGATGTGATGTACGTCCAGGTACATGTGTGAGTTTGTCCGTTTGAATGCAAGTTGTAACCGTTGGTTCCTACCTCCAGAATCATTCCGGTGGGTCCAACGCGGTCAGTGGAACCCTGACGTTCTTAGCCTTGAGAGCCACTAGTTTGAATCTCTCCCTCTGTTTATATCCACCGGCATCCTCATACTAGGAAACGACCAGTGTGAGGAGAAATGGAAACCTGTTTTGATTCTTGGATATTTCTTAAAATCCTGAAAAGCAAACTGCACTGTCATAGAAAATACGAGACAGTCGGGGATGGCAGGAAGTGTCAGAGCCCTGGATTTAAGACTTGAAACAACACCCAGTCGACCCAGAGCTCCATGTTCATGACTCTGCCCGTCTGGAAAATGGAGACAGTGTTGAAGAGACATGTATAATGTTGGTTCACAAAGCACCTGGCATCTGATAAGTGCTCCCGAAAAGTCAGGTAACGTTATTACATGGATACACATTTTACCCACACGTACTAGGCATTTTTGTTCAAATCATTCAAGAGGGGAATAGGATGTCAGTTGGTTTCAGGTGGGAATTTTCATGTCAAAAATGCTACATTATGTCTCTTGTAATTTCCTATATATAGCCTTCGTATCTCCATTTTACTCTGCTTGTCTTGTATTGGAAAATGAGTTCTAAAGGGAAGCCTCATAATAGATGGAGCTATATTCCTCATGAGTGATTGAGCCTATGACTTTGTCCCTGGTGCCAGCATAGCCTAGCACAAAGAAAAGGCTCAATAAATATTGTTGAATGCACAAATAAACAAAATGATCCATCAAGACATTACAAGTATCTTCAGTTAATAGGATATATAAGTTGCTTCATTTTCTCTTAGAAGTGTGAAGAGCAAAACAAAGCAACTTCTTCCAAGGACAGTTAGGAAGGTCAGGTTATTAGTCTGTAAGGGTAGAAGAAGAACACAGCAGAGTGTCTTAGGTCACATCTAATTACACAGTCGAGCTTATGAACACGGTCACATTGTGCGTCCTCTCTCAAAAGAATGATGACATAAAGTACAGCCAATTTGAAGCTCTTTGTCATAAGATTTATCTGTTGCAAAACCGAAGATGAAAAACCTTCAGTAAAAGCATCTAATAAATATTCCATAAACAGAACTCTCGTCGCTGAATTAAATATTTAATAGTGTCTATTGTCTGGAAAAAAATACCTTGGAAGGCAATAAAATTAAGCAAATGGATACAATTTCAAGTCAGTTAATCAGCAAGATGAACTGAGTTGCACAAAGCCACACTCTCTACGTTTGTGAACGTGAGACAAGAGGATGAAGTCACATCTGACATTTAGCTAATGTCACAAGCTCAGATTCCCTCACAATCATACCTGCAGGGAGATGCGAGGGGAACCCCTGGGGTAAGTGACAAAGAGGAGATTCATGTCTCCGTCTGCGGGATTCTCTACAAATCTCTTATGATCCAGAAACCATCTTCAAAGCAAACATCTCAGGAGAGTAAGTGAGAAATCTACTTCCAAAGACACAACTGAGTCTCATGGCGTCATCGCCAACAGCACAGCCACATGCATTCCCTTTGACTCCAAGGCAAGATGAGTCTGGTTAGACCACAAGCAGTGTTGCCTTTGGAAACACATCCAAGATGGCTGCCACAGTGACCGTGCTCACAGTCTGGTTCATTCTGTCAACAGCCAACGCAGATTACACTTAACTGAGCCACCCAGGTGCCCCTAACAGCCAACGCAGATTACAAACAAGGTTCTCCAGGCCTGAGTGACAAAGTAGACAGACAAGATGTCTCCACTCTTATAGACACTACAACCTAGTAAGGGAAAAATAAACAGTGTAACGTCAGATATGAAAAGTGCTCCGAGTCAAATGCGCCAGGGCAATATAGTAGGGAAAGGGAAAGGAGTGCAGGAAACTCAGACTCCAGCTGAGATTAGGTTTTCTGAAGCCTTTCCCTGAGGAGCCCTACGGAGGCGACTGCTACTCTGGAAACTGAATGTCAAAAGCCGGGAAGCTGAGGGAAGATGTGGGAGAAGGTTGTTGACACACTCAGAGAACAGAAGGAATCACGACCCTCGGGCTGGAGCAAGCTCGTCATGCAATTCCAGGGATCAGCAAACTTGCTCTGCGGAGGCAAAAAGTAAACATTTCGGCTTTGCGTGCAACGCGGCTCTGGTGCAACAAGTCAAGTCCGCCATTGCAGTTCAAAAGCAATGATAGGCCATATGTAAATAAAGGGGCTTGGCTGTGTGCCGTTAAAACGTTATTTATAAAAACTGGCTGCTGGCCGTCTTCGGCCCTCAGACGGTAATTTGCCAAGCCCTGCTCTGTTCCTAACGATAATGTGCTATTCGTACTTCTCTCCTAGAAGTTCCAATCAAAAGTGTCCTCTTGGCTAACAATTCATTAAGCTCCAAATTCCCACTTTCCCAAACTCCACTGATATATTCATTTTAACTCAGTCTCTATTATTAATGCTTCCCTTTTCTGCACTGACACCAGAAACTAAGACTTTATGCCGCACATTAATAGTAAAAACCACTTTTATTTATATGCAAAATACCACCATCCATGGATAATTAATATAGCAATAATTTAAAGCCACTATACTGCATTATGCATTATAAAACAGGAATAAAGTAATCTATAGTGATGTTACAGCTCAGGGGAAAAAAAAACAACTACATGGCTACAGTTTTCTAAATGATATTTTTGCCTTTTATAGGCAATTCACTGATTCACATTTTAATTGTCCTATAAATCAGTCTACTTCCTTTCGTAGCTCCCCCTCACATATTTTCCCTTTAGGAGACAGGGGTAGTCACCAGAGAAAAGTACAAATGGATACTTGGAGATTGGCAAAAGCAGACATACACACAGACACACACACACACACACACACACACACACGTTATAACGTGATTCAATATATTGGCAGTCTGTCTGAAAGATAAAGTATTTACTCACTGAAATTTATTTACTCTCTTTATTTCTCCACCTGGAGAATTTAGAAATTCTATATCACTGTTACCATCATTTTTCTTGACCAGAACTGTCACATTGAGCACCATCACGATTATTATCTATTTGCTTTTCCATCTCTGACTATAAGCACCTTGTGAGCAGAGAATTTTGTCTGGGTCGGTCCTATATCAGCCTCAGAGGACCTGGGCACCGAAAACACCTTGCTCACAGCTCAAGAAATACTTGCTCTGTTTAATTGTTTGCAAGGAAGGAAACAGAGAGCTTACGCCCTGCAGAATACAATCTAGATAGAGAAATCAAAGAGAAGGTGCTAGCAGGTCTTCAACAGATATTTGAAACCCTCTGCTAAGCCAGCCATACATGGCATTCAGGAGACGTCTCTGGGCAAAAGACTCCCGAGCTGGACGCATCTTGGATCTTGGGAAGATTTACCTGTGTATTACTGGTTAAATTCAAACTGAAAGACCAGAGCTCTGACATACATTAATTCATTTAGCTTTCAAAGTAACTACTGCAGTAAATATTTTCATTAAATGTACAATATTATTACTACTAATTTTACTGCTGCTACAGTCACTATGCTTACTATTCTCAATTTAAGTCATCTGTGGAAGATCATAGCCATTTAATGGAGATAGGAATGTATTCTATTTCCAAACAGAAGATTGACTTGTCAAGTTGCTAATAAAATTAGAGCCACCCTGAAAACAATGACATTTATGATCGCGAAAGTCTTTCCATTTCTTCTCATTAACTATTTAAGGCTCTTTATTTCTTTTTATCTCTCAGGGGAAAAACATCCCAAGTTTTTCATGGAATGTTCTTTGCTTAGCTTATTGAAAAATAACATGTGAATTAGTTAAGAGATATAAAGGTAATGAAGTAAGTATGTAAAGCTTTATCCAGGTTTTTCGATCATGGTTGGATTGGCACATTTCAAAGGAACTGGCAACTTTTCATCCGGGTGCACAATCCTGTTGTCGCCCACCAATGCTCATTCCCCTTCTTCCATTTTAGAGGAACCTCCGATATTTTAGCTGAGCATATGGCACACATCATTTAAAACAAACACATTTTTATGCTTTTGTGTTTTTGTGTGTTTTGTGGGGTTTTTTTTTCTTTTGTAGATAGCTTTGACCACATGCACAAGCAATGGATAAATGAGACGTATTATCCTCAAGCAACCTTCAGGGAATTTTTCCTTAATGATACCAGATACTCATCCTTTGTCCCTTCTCGTTTCTGCCCTTTTTCTGCTGTGTGAAATGTAGATACAATTGAAGGAGCCCTAGCCACAGTTTTGTACCTAAAAATGATGGGCTTCCCCCTGAAACGGGTGAAGGCCTAAGCCTGGACCCCTGAGGATTCACATAATCGCAAGTATGACCCCAGCCTTTAAGTGACCACCGCTTGACTTTTCCATGAGAGACGGAAACTTCTGTTTTGTTTAGCCCACTATTATTCTGGGTCTCCCATTCATAGACAAAACTCATCCCAAGGGATACGAATCTTCTCCAGGTTTTAACTGATCACTATTCCAACTGCAGATTTTTGTATGTGCAATGGTATTTAAGAAAGATAAAGGAAATATGTCATGATGTCCTATCCACATCAAATATATTTATTCGATATGTATGTGCAAACAATGCTATTTAAAACATAACAGTTTTAAAACAATAGCTATGGCCTCATAGTGAATTATGGAAGGTGTACAAATTTAATTAGAACTTGAAAAATTAAGTCCTCTAAATTAATTTCCCACTGATACTAGTTACAATTTATAATGATAATCACAGAAATTCAAGGATATTTGAGGAGACAAAGCCACAGAAAACATTAAAACATTCAAATTATCATAAATTACATTATTATTTACTAACTTTCCAAATAAAACAAATGGAATAATCCCCAGACTTCATTTTTTTTTAATTTTTTTTTGTTTATTTTGAGAGAGAGAGAGAGAGAGAGAGAGCATGAGTGTGGTAGGGGCAGAGAGAGAGGGAGAGAGAATCCCAAGCAGGCTCCAAGCTGACACAGCACAGAGCCTGATGCGAGGCCTGAATTCACAAACCAAGATCATGACTTCGGCCCAAATCAAAAGTCAGATGCTTAACTGACTGAGCCACTCAGGCGCCCCTCTCCAGACTTCAAATTAAAGCTCTCGCGGTGTTACGTAAAATGACAAAACAGAATTATTTGTGAGTTGAAAAGGTTTCCTTGAGAGGATTCCCTAAACTTTCCTCAATTTCTCTGTGAGCCACTGGTCAGTCTTGATCTGGAATTTAATTCTGGCTTAAGGAAGGAGGGTTCTCAGGGGTTCAGAGGACCAGGCGGGAAAGCGAGCAGGACCCCATGGACCAGGCGGGAGAGTGAGCAGGACCCATGGACCAGGCGGGAAAGCGAGCAGGACCCCATGGACCAGGCGGGAGAACAAGCAGGACCCCATGGACACTGGCTGCTCTCCAGCTCCGCAGAGAACCACACCCATCTGACCACCACCTCCTTCCCAACCTTCACTGCACCCCAGCCTCTGTGAGCTCCTTACTCAACTTCTCTGGGTTTATTCATGCCTCACTGCCTTCCTATTCATGGTTTCCTTCACTTTGGATGTTCTGTCCCTGGATCTTTGCCCGGCTAGTTCTTTCTTATCATTTAGGACTCAACACAAATGGTAAACCCCCAACAACGTCTCCCTGGACTTTCCTAAACTCCTGCTACGTCTTGACCTCCATTACTCCTTGAGCCACTATGCCCTATTTTGTTTTTTGTTTGTTTGTTTGTTTTTTATAGTGTACCTAACCTTCTATTTTATTTTTTTCTTAAAACCTGTTTATTGCTCCTCGTCGACCTTCTCCCATTTGCCCACGTCTGGCTGCCCAATTCCTGTAATAGTCTCAGGGAGGGTATACAGTAGGAATACTTGGCACACAGCAAGTCCTCAACTATTATTTGTAGAATGAATGACCCCCCTCTCATTTCATCTATCAATATCATCTAGATCACTGTTACGTGAATTACAAAGCATAGGGAGATGAAATACAGCCCCCTTTGTACCTCATGGACCCTGCAGAGGCTGTCTCGGGTACCACTGTGATCACTAACTTGGCTCTGTCTTTCTACACAACTGGACTATTTAATTTTTGCCTGTCTGTTGCATCCCAGGGACTTATCTATATTCTTATATACTCTTTCCATTGTTTGCAACCAGGGAAGCTTCAGTGATCCATCCCTGACAGGAAGCCGAGGGTTCCTGAGCCAAGCGAGCGAGTTTCTGAGCCACTCTTGTGAGTCAAGTCTCCAGAGAGAATCTGGACCTCTCTTCATTTCAAAAGGCCAGAGTTGAAATTTGGACAGATACAGAGTGTGAAGATTCATCTGCAAACTAAGGAGCGATATAATCCCATGGCAACTTCCAAGAGCCCTCGACTCCACCACTGAAACTACAAACAAAACAACGGAAAAGGTGCCACACGTGCTCATTAATATTGAAATGAAGCTCCATCGCGCACGCTTGTCTAATTTATTTGGCCTGAAAGCTTTTAACTTTTAAACTGAATCCGAGTGTGAACACTTGCAATTTAGTGCCTCTTTTAAAACTTATCTGTTCAGAATGCATGAATATTCCTCCAGCGGAAGGGATAATAGAAAAGTAAATTAATTATATTTTAACTTTCCAATCTCATTTTCACTTTGCAGGAACTGTGCAGGATAACTATTAACCTTTCATTTTAAATGAAAAATTTAAAGAATTACCATGAGGTAATTTCAAACTACAACAAAAAGTGGCCACATATCATGGATTCTTTCTTGCCAAAAATACCATCCTGGAAATGTAGACTGATTTAGCATCATCCGGAGATGCTTTCAATAGCCTCTTTCAATTTTGTTCACCAGTAGTTAAGCAAGGGTGCTCATAACATAGGCCGTTATCAAAGTAGAGGGGTATCAAAAATCAAGCTTGGTTGAATCAACTTTCTGTTTTTTCCAGTTTGTGGGAAGCAGCGGCAAGGAGCCCGTAGGGGGAGTGTGACTGATCAAAAGTTCTCGTGCCCTTACAATCCTTGCAGCTCCCCCCAGTTTCTCTAGGGTTAGATGACTTGAGTTAAGATGTTGGTTGTATAGAGGACCTTCATGCTTCTTGAGTTGGAGTGTTGATTGTGCTTCGAGCTTTGGCCATCTTCCGGGATTGTTTACACCCATGGCTGTCTGTATAAAACCACTTGCTTGTGAGGAATAAAGTGGCAATAGGAGCACCTCTCATGTTGCTGTTCCCATCCCCATCCTCTGACTCTCTCTCTTCTTTCCCTCAGTCCCTTACCCTCACGTCCTTGCTTCTGTGTGCCCGCGCTCGCACAACACCAGTTAATGGTGAACAGAATTACATTAATACTGTCTGATCTCAGAATCCCTTCACAAGAAGATAAATATAGTTTTACTTCTTACTAAAAAATATATGTAACAAAAAGTTTACCTGTAAGACAACTGTTTGGAATTCATTTTTTGCTGTAGTGTGGTTGCCATCCAATATTATATTCGTTTCAAGTACATGACACAGTGATCCAGCATTTGGAGACACGGTGACGTGATCCCTGTGATAAAGCCGGGACCACCTGTCACCGCACAAAGTTGTTATCATTGTATTAACTCTATTCCCTATGCTGCACACTGCATCCTCTGTCTTGTTTATAACTGAAGGTTCGAACCTTTCAGTCGCCTTCCCCTATTCTTCCCATCCCCCACGCCCTTTCCCTTTAGCAACCAGCAGATTGTTCTCTGTATCTATAGGTCTGTTTCTGGTTTTGTTTTGTTTGTTCATTTGTTCTTTTATTTAGATTCTTCATGTACCTGAAAAATGATGGTTTTTGCCCTTCTCGCACTTATTTCACTTAGTATTATACCCTTTAGGTCCATCCATGTTGTCACAAATGATACCATTCTTTAATATGGCTTATTAATATTATATATATATGCACTATGGTATGTACATACATATATACCTCACCTCTTTGTTAACTTTTCATCTATTGATGGGCGTGTAAGTTGCTCCCATACCTTGGTTATTGTAAATAATGCTGTAATGAGCATGGAGCGTATATATCATTTCAAGGTAATGTATTCATTGACTTCAGGTAAATACCCACAAGTGGAATCACTGGATTGTGGGGTGGTTCTATTTTTAATTTTTTGGGAAGCCTCCATACTCTTTTTCCATAGTAGCCGCCCCAGTTTCTATCACCACTACCAATGCATGAGGGCCCCTTTTCTCCACATCCTCACCAACACCTGTTATTTCTTGTCTTTTTGAGAATAGCCATTCGCACAGGTGAAGTGGTATCTCACTGGGGTTTTCATTTGCATTTCCCTGATGAGGAGTGAGGCTGGGCACCTGTTCAGTGTCTGTTAGCCACCTGCTGCTTTTACTTAAAGCTGCTTACTCATTTTTGATTCCAAAGAACTAAATATTCTTGACCCAGTTCAGTTTCCAACGTACAAATTTGAATGTTTCCGATTTATACCCTGCAAGCATCGGATCGTGCCATTTTCCAGCTTAAAACCCTTCAAAGGTTCCTTTTGTTTTGGAGATAAAGATTGTAATCTTCAACAAGCCTGATCAAATAGCACTCTCTTTGCGACTGTCTACGCATTGTGTCCTGATCTTCATTCCAGGCAGAGTCAAGTCATAGGTATTCAACAGCTGTCCTACAGATACCTGGCTGTTTTGCCTTATTTCCCTTTTATGCTACATTGGTACAGAGTCAGGGCACCTCCTCCACTTTCATTGTTAACTTCCCTCTTGCCGTAGGCCAGAAAATGCCTTCACATAGCACTTCTTGATTTCAAATCTGGGTATTTTGTTGATCATAGAATTTTTTGTATACATTTTTTCTTCTTTAAATATCGCATTAAAATAGTATTTTTCATGGTTACTACATTTTTTGAAGCATCCTTGCGTCTTGGTCCCAAAGAGAATGAGGCACTCTTGACCTGCCCTGCATGCTCCTCACGTGCCTCCCCTACACACAGCCCCAAATAGAATCCCAGCAGTTCCCCTGACTCTCCAGGAGTGTTTGGGGACTTAGGACCCACTGCCCCCTAGGAAAGGGAACTGAGTCTTTAGTCAATGGTAAGATAATTCACACATATATAGCATGCGAGTTTCTAAGTATAGTAACACTGGCCTCAAAACAACTCAGTAAGGTATATCCTCAGTGGTCATGCCTGGAAAAACACAGAAAATAAGTGGCTGGCTCAATATCACACAGCTTTTACATTTGAACGTGGAGATTCTGACATCAGAACTCATACTTGTCCCAATACTGTCATTCAATAATCTCAGCTTCTTATTCAATAGACAATTAAACTCTCACAGAAAGGAAGAAGGACTAAGGTTTAGAGGTATGGCAATAAGAATTGGAGAGGGAAAGAATCAAAAGATTTGGGTGGATGACACCTGATTAAAGGGTTGGGATTGAAGCCCAAGGTATTTTCCCAAGTGTGGGGAGTGGGGGACAGCAAGCACTACTCAAGAAGGGGTAAGTTCCAGCTAAAGGCTGTTCTAGAATGTCCATGAGGACAAGAACCACCCTTCACAGGCACTCAGACATGGCCCAGTGCATGCTGGTACTGGCTTAGATTGGAGACGCATGGCCAACACCAGATTCACTCTGTCTTCAATCAATATTAGCATGGCCACCCCATGGGCTCTCCCCTGCCAATAGCTCAGGATTCCTAGAAGTCCAAAATGGACGGGTGCCTGGGTGACTCTATCAGTTAGGCATACAAATTCAACTCAGGTCATGATCTCATGGTTCATGGGTTCGAGCCCCGTGGGCTTGTGGGTTCTGTGCTGACAGCTCTGAGCCTGGAGTCTGCTTCAGGTTCTGGGTCTCCCTCTCTCTCTGCACCTCCCCTTCTCATGCACTGTCTCTCTCTTCCTCAAAAATAAACATTTTTTAAAAATTCAAAATGGAGCTTGGGTTAGTGGTGATAGGGAATCCCCCCTACATTTAGAAGGTACTAAAAATCACAAGATCCCAGAGCTGGGATATAGGTTACTAGCCCCTGATCACACTGAATAGTTAAGTCTTCTAAAGCGCCTTCCTTTTTCACCCCAGGACTTACCATAGGGGTTCCCAAAGCTCAGTCTTATCCCTCTGCTGCCCCCTCCATCTCACCCTGCTACCCTCAAAGGATTCTTATCAATATGATGGCTCTTGGGGCACCTGGGTAGTCCAGTCGCTTAAGTGTCCAACTTCAGCTCAGGTGATGATCTCACAGTCTGTGGGTTCGAGTCCCATGTCAGGCTCTGTGCTGACAGCTCGGAGCCTGGAGCCTGTTTCAGATTCTGTGTCTCCCTCTTTCTTCTCCTCCCCCACTTGTGTTCTATCAAAAAATTAATACACATTAAGAAAAAATTTAATGATGACTCAGATGTCATTTTCTCCAGAAAGATCTATCCATCCTTACATGTCTGGCTCCTAGTAGAGAAGAGAGGCCAGCAAACTATATCACGGGTTAGCAGACAGCTTTAGGTTTTGCAGGTCATAGAGTCCCTAGTGCAATTACTAAATTCTATTACTGTAGTGCAATCACTGTTATAGACAAGGTCTAAACAAATGTGTGTGACTGAGTTCCAATAAAACTTTATTTACAAAAACAGGTGCTGGCCCAGCTTTGACTTGTGGGCCATAATTTGCCAACCCCTACTATAAACTATAGAATACAGGAATTCCTGATCTACATCATATAACTTCTGTGAATACAGAAGCAGTGTCTTTCTCCCCCCTAACCCCACCATTGTATCCTAGAATCTAACGTCATATTAAGTAATGGAAATTCAATGGTGCTTGTCAAATATACATGGAATTATTTAATGTTAAAGTTAAGTTACTGGTTTCCCTTCCATTTAGGAGGACCAACAAACTGTAGCCTCTGTTTAAAAATCTACTTCAGTGTCTTGACACATTAAAAATATTTTTTGAAATCTATATAGTAGCTGAGAAAAACCCTATACCAGGCAAGTCTGTGTTCGTACCGCATGTCCTTAGAAAAATAGCTTCTCTGAGTCTTGGTTTGCTCATTTATAAAATTGGAATTCTATTATCTACCTTTTAAGCTTTTTATGAGGATTAAATGGCATAACATATATGAAATATTTATTATACAGAAGTAGTCCAACATTTCATATTGCTGTCAACAAAAGCTAACCGTGCCAAATAAAGAAAAGAAAAGAACAGAAAGGAAAAAAGAAAAGAAAAAGATATTCCACCTCTTCATGGGCTTGGCTGAATCCAGCTGAGTTTCCACACCGAGCTGTGTAGATGCTGACTGATCTGCTCTCAAAACCTAAATGATTCCTTAGGGGAATGTGCATCTCAAATCACCAAAGCACAACCCTCCACCACTGCAGAGGAAACCTACGCTCACTTGTGGTTAAGCTTAAACAGAGGACACACCTTCCACGTAGCTTGAAGAAAACTTTTTTCATCACAAACACACTTCATCTTTAAAGCCTGAGACAGTGTTAGGAACACCGCTGAGAAAACCCAGGGAAGAGTGAGAAAAGCCACCACTGAGAAGGCAGAAGCGATGTGACGTTAACTCTTCACATTTGAAATTTGTAGGAAGGGCTTGCATGGCATTGAAGCACGGAGTAAAGGAATGGATTTTATTCTTGTGTTCTTGTGTAAAACAATCATCCAAATCTCAACTAGTAGCCAGCACCCATCAATCTCTGCAGCAGTGGTCACAAAAACACTTTACGTTAGATTGAAAAACTGAAAAGGTCAAATCTAGGCAAGATTTTTCAAACATCCTTTCATTTTTTCTGCTTATTGTTTTTCTTTTATTCATGTATTTAACAAGTATTCCATCCTGGATATAGGGCTATGGATTTTAGGCAATGCTTAATACACATTTCTTGAATTTGCTTAGGAAAGAAAAATAAGACATCAGTCTGTTCTCCAGGAGCTTACGTTCTAAGGAGAACAACCATGAAGGCTCCCGTGAAAAATTTGGGTTCCATTTTTTATTGCTGGACAACTGCAGTCAAACAATTTGTGAAGAGTAGCAGCATGCTGTATATAACACAATGAAATGTTAGTATCCTAGTATTTTGCACTTAGCTTTATTCTAGTCTTCCCACTGAACTATATTATTGATTCATCCACCGAGGCTCCATTCACCATCCACCCATCTGGTTACTTCTACAAGAATACACCCTGCCATTTCTGTAATTGTGAACACTGAGTCCTGAGATCATTTTTAAAAAGATAGCAGGGGCGCCTGGGTGGCTCAGTTGGTTGAGCATCCAGCTTCGGTTCAGGTCATGATCTTGCAGTTCGTGGGTTTGAGCCCCGCATCAGGCTCTGTGCAGACAGCTAGCTCAGAGCCTGGAGCCTGTTTCAGATTCTGTGTCTCCCTCTCTCTCTGACCCTCGCCTGCTCGTACTGTCTCTCTCTGTCTCTCAAAAATAAATTTAAAAAAATAAAAAAATAAAGATAGCAAGTTGGGAAATTAATAATCCTCATAAAGAGAAAAACTTAGACGAGAAACAGGCAATACGAAGATTTAGCCTTATAATCAACCTACCAGGACTTTCAAGATTTCCAAGAAAACTGTTCCCTGCAAAAGAGAATTATGCGATAATTTCCCAGTCCCAACTTCCTTCAGTTTAAATCTATAATCCAGAAATCTAAAATGTTTGCGAAGAAGGGGAGAGCGGCAGAGGGGCTTGCTGAGCCGAGGGGCTCAAGAACTAAGCTAAAAACTGAAGTTTTAGAAATCAATGGTGTAGTCCAGCTCTGATGCACGACATAACCCCAGGCTCTGTGTAAGAAGATACACAAACCCAGAAGTTACAGTGGAGATAGAGGGGGAAAAAAATCTCAGCTTTAATGTCTAGAACTCAAACAGACTCCCGGACTCTAAAGAAAAATAGCATGTTCTCCGTCTGGAAGAAAACCGTTCACAACACTTTGTGGTCTTTTTTCTCAGAGGGATTTAAGCTGAGATCCAACCTGAAACACACTCAAAATTAACTCACTCTCTTCTGAGAGCAGCTTCACCATCAATACACTACTTCCTTTGTTTGTTGTAGTGATCAGGCATTTTTTTAGCTCCCATTTACTGAACTCAGATTCCTAGGTGTCAGGCATAGAGTGAAGCCCTCGACATTCCATTTGCCAAGTCATTCTTCATTTCTACTTGGATTTTACAGGTAGAGAATGTAAGGCTCAGAGAAGGTTTGCAATTGACCTAAGATCAGACAACCACTAAATGGCAACAATCAAGGAATTTGAGCCTATGTCTGCCTTTAACGTCAGAGCTTTGGAAACACTCCCACACTCAATGAAACTGAGAGTTCATCAGAAACCCAAACATGACCTTTTGATAGGGAATGTGTAGAATCATCAGAACCCTGAACCCTCTTGTCTACTACAGCCAGACCAGCCTGCACTTGAACCGTTTTATTTATTGGATGAGTGTGCCAGAGCCTTTAAGAAAAAGGTCCCAAAATATGTTTGGAATCCATGGATCCATGCTTCTCACTTTCTTGATGGAAAAACTGAGAGCCAGACAAGTCAGAGAATAGTGTCATGAGTGATCAACATGAGTGTCACATGAATAACAATGCCCAGTGAGTACTTACTCTGTAATAGCATTATCCTAAGGAATTTCCATAGGTTAACTCACTTATTCTTCATAAAAATCTATGAGATATTAATTATTCTAGACTAGACTCCTCATCATTTCCATTTTACAGGTGAAGAAATGAGAGTTCAGAAATATTAAATAGCTTGACTAGGATCCCACAGCCAGGGAGAAAACTGAGTTGAGTTTCCAATCAGGGAAGTCTGACTTCAGATTTTAAACCCTTAGCCACAAGACAATGCTGCATGTGAAGCCCAGACTTAGGATTTCCAGAGCGGTGTTTCACTTTTCCTTCGTTCTGTTACAACACAGTGCTTCCATTTGCTTATTAAATAAGTCAGGCAGAGAGGGATAGACACCATATGTTTGCACTCATAGGTCTAACAGGAGAGACCTGGCAGGGGACCATGGGGAGAGGAAGGGGGAAAGAGAGCTGGGGAGAGTGAGGGACACAGATCAAGGGAGACTACTGAATACTGAAAACGAACCATGGACTGGAGTCAGGGGAGGGGGAGGGAGGGGTGATGGTCACGGTGGGGGGCACTTGTGGGGAGAAGCACTGGGTATTATATGGAAAACAATTTGACAATAAACTATTACAAAAAAAGTTGGGTCTAAAACTTGGGCCAATGGATGGAAGATGCCAGTAGAAGTCAGCTAATTATTATCACACCCTCTCCCATGCAGAAACATCTTGGGCCCTCCTTCAGGCCACGTGAGTAGCTTTCAGGTCATGTGAATGCATCTAGTCATTTTGTAATTTAAAGTTACACAAGGCAGAAGACCACCAGAGAATCAATCATTCATGAGTTCAGCCTGTGGCTCTTTGTACACTTGAATGGCACCTCGCTGCCCATAATTTTTCTAAGTCCTCTTTAAAAAAATAAGTAGCTAGCAATTCATCAGTTAAAGCCTTCTCACCATGATTCCCTATGAGGCCTGTTATTCAAAGATTATTTGTACCTAGCAGTGCATGTTTAACAGTTGGTAGTTTGAAAGGCAACTATTTGACATGCAAAGACTGGATCAAATGAATGCCAGGAAACTCCCCAATCACATAATTTATGTACAGTGTTTAGAAGTGAAAAGTTTCAGATCAGCAGGCATGTTCCACCTGACAAGAACCTAGAAAGGGCTTTACTTTGGCAAAAAAAAAAAAAAAAAAAAAAACCAGGGTATTTTATAGAAAAGTTTACTCTGCCTTTCATTTTTCTCAAACATTCTACCCTGTTTGCTAATGAGAAAAGGTTTTGATGCATCTTACTTACTTTAGCCTTTATGAATAATGTAGACAAATTGAATTTAGAGATCTAAAGGATCCAAATAAAATCAGTATTTACCCCCCAAATGAAAGAAACATAAAATACTAGATGAAAAATACTCACCAACGGATCATGAGTCAGTGCGAGATCACTAATTTTTCATCAGACATGCAAATGGCGCCACCACAGTACTTTTTGCCATCACTCAAAATCTTTAATCGAGGTGTGAATTTAACTTGGATATAGCACAATTTCCAAGAAATTGGCCCGGTGAATGAACTCAGTGAGATAAGTAGAAATTTGACTCTCACCGCCCGACCTTGTATTAGCAAATCATTCTCCTGAGTTAAAAAGAGTCTTTTCTGGTAAAATAGTTTATATGATGCTTTTCCATTCCTTTAATCATATTTGTGGGAAAGCATTTCTAATGGTTAAAATGCAAATTTGGCTATATCTTTTTCCCCCCAAAATGCCTTACATTACCTATTTTGAAAGAAAATGAGATTGAGTTTTTTCTTTTGATTTTTCCAAGCATTTACCATACAATTTTCCAGAGTTACCATCCCTGCCCCTCTTAAGGGTGCTCTTAATATGAAGGAATTATTTTTATGAACATTGCCTTTTGTTCATTATTTGCAGGAGATCTCCCTGTCACCCCAGCAGACTTGAGCTTCAGAATCCTGTTAATGTGATATTTCTGATTTCTACATCCACGGACACGGGAAAATGTGATTAAATCCCAGAACGTATAGCATGTCAGCTTTACGATGTTTCGAGCTAAATTCATTTCATACTAATCAAGGATAAAATTTCCTACTTTGATCCACACTAGTGTATTAGAATGCACAGTGCACGACAATCCTGCTTATTGAAAGAAGTAAGAAAGCCCAACACAGTACCTAATGAAAATAAACTTTGTGGTGAACTTTTGCAAGTGAGAATTTGTGAATTCCTTATATGTTTTTGAGGGCAGGGAGATTCTTTACAGTTCATAGTCACCTCCTACACCCTGCATCCCTAACATGTATATTATCTAGTTTAAGATGTGGCCAATAGGGGCATTTGGGTGGCTCCGTCGGTTAAGCGTCCGACTTCAGCTCAGGTCATGATCTCACAGTTCATGGGTTTGAGCCCCGCATCAGGCTCTGTGCTGACAGCTAGCTCAGAGCCTGGAGCCTGCTTCAGATTCTGTGTCTCCCTCTCTCTCTATGACCCTCCCCTGCTAATGCTCTCTCTCTCTCTCTCTCTCTCAAAAATAAATAAAACATCGCTTCTTGGCCTTTTGGCTAAGATCTGTTCTTATCAGTTCAAAAATAAAACATTAAAAATTTTTTTAAAAATAAAAAATAAAATGTGGCAAATAACTCTCCAAAGACGGGAGAAATAGTGAGGAAATCAAATCTGGTACTTGACATATTGTCAGTTTTCTGACAGTAGTTTAACTTACATGGACAGTACCTGCAGGTAATTCCATGTCGGATGTGAAAAAGGAAATACCCCCACGATAACTGGAATTCTATATTTTGGAGGTTTTTCTGTTTGTTTCTTATTATAGTGAAATATACATAATATAAAATTTACCATTTTAACCATTCTTAAGTTTACAAACTCAGTGGCACTTAACCCATTCCCAAAGTTGTACAACCATTACCAATATGTGGGTCCTCCAGAATTTTCTCATCTTCTCAAACAAAACTCAGTTCCCATTAAATAGTAACTCCCTACTCTCCCAGCACCCCCTACCCCCACCCCTGACAACCACATTCATCTTTCTGTCTCTATGAATATCTAAGTATCTGGTACAAGTGAAATCTTGCCTTGTGTGACCTTTTGTTTCTGGTTTCTTTCACTTCATACAATATTTTCAAGATTTGTCCATGTTGTAGCACGCGTCAGAATTTCATCCCTTTATAAGACTGAATAATATCCCGTTGTATGGATCTGCCACATTTAATTTATCTGTCCAGCTGCCCATGGAGAGTAGGATTCTTTCTACCTTTTTGCTATTGTGAACAGTGCTACTATGAACATTGATGGAAAAATCTGGACCACTATGTTTTTAATGAGTAGGAATATTTCGCATGGGATCTCATCAAAAGAACTTAACTGTTTATTTGGGAAGTATTAAACTTTATGATTCTCTTACCTTTCCAATTACTACTAAGCAAAACAATAAATTGATAATTACAGAATTACAAGTATGGGACAAGAATGTGTATTTGGGGCTTGATACATGTCAGGCACATCCCTAGAGACTTTGTACGCAGTTACTCATTTAATGTCCCCAAACCCTGTTAAGACGATGCCATTTTTATACCCATTTTACATGTGAGAAAACAGGCAGTAGATGCTAGGGACATAGCTCCAGAAAAAAGAACCAATGGCTGTGTGGGATTGGAATGCAATTTCCTGATTCCTTGAGGTGACTCTCTTAAGTTTCATGCTTTACCACCATATCAACCGCTAAAATACAAATTGTTTCAGATGCTGACTTTCTATCTGTGAGAGAGTAGATTAGAGACGGCAAACAAAGAAATCTGTGAAGAAGAAAGCAAGCTGAGGAATTCCGTGCAGAGCTCAGGGAAAATTTAAAACAGAATGAAATATAAAAAGAAAGATCCAAAAAACCCCATGGAAACAGCCCCTACAAATTCCTCCTCTCTCTATTCCTCTGCTTCTTATTCTCCCCTCCTGGGCTCTCCCCTCCACCATTCTTCCTGCCACCCCCCTACACATACCTGCAATGGCAAGAAAAAGTAAGAAAGAAAGAATATGAGAAAATTGACATTTCATAACAGTAGGGATAGAAACAACTCCCTAGAAATGAAGGGAATCTGTGTTTGCAATGAATAGCTGCTCCCTCTCCTGCTTCCCATCTGCATTTCAGAGAGGATGAAGAAAGAAAATGTGATCAGGACCAAGAGATGGTACATGTATTAGGAAAGACATATCTAAAACTCCCAGCTGACTTGGGCCTATGTTTGTTGGCCTAATGCTTATCACAGAGCCATCCCAAAGTTCAAGGGATGCCGGGAAATAGGGCTCTTTCATCTGTTCAAGATGGACCCATCTCCTTCCCAAAGAAAATTAGCATCTAGGATGCTAAGGGGAAAAAGAGGAAAAGAGACACTGAGTAGGCAAGTAACAGTGATAAACACAGGTAGGAAAGCAGAATATTTGCAGGAAATTTTGATATAAAATCATCATCAAGATAAAGAATTTTAGAATACAAGAAAAATGATCTAAAATAATTAGCCAGAAGCTCTGAGTGACAGATAAGAAAGCAGAGAAAACATCAAGGAGATCTTAATCATTTAAATAATATAATTAATAATGTCATTTTAAGAGTTACAATTGCAGTCTACAAAGAATACTATTTAAAATGTTTAAAATAATATATAGGGCCACAAAGAAAATCTCAACATACTTCTTTTAAAAAAGCACATCGCCTGAGTGTCTCAGTTTGTTAAGCGTATGACTGCAGCGCAGGTCATGATCTCACAGTGTGTGGGTTCCAGCCCCACGTCGGGCTCTGTGCTGACAGCTCAGACCCTGGAGCCTGCTTCGGATTCTGTGTCTCCCTCTCTCTCTCTACCCATCCCCTGTTCTCTCTCTCTATCTCAAAAATAAATATTTTTTAAAAAAACATATCAGCTATGATTGAGGAAGGAAAATTAAGGAAATCTGCACAAATTTTAATTCGACCTGTATCAATATTGGTTCATTAATTATGACAATTATGCCACACTCATGTAAATCACAGGAAAATTGGGTCCAGAGTATGTAGGAACTATGGTAGGTTCACAACTTTGCTGTAAATCTACAACTATGCTAAAATACAAAGTTTATTTTTAATGTTCTTAGTGTTTATTTTTAGAGAGAGAGTGAGACAGAGTGCGAGCAGGGGAGGGGCAGAGAGAGGGGACACAGAATCTGATGTAAGCTCCAGGCTCTGAGTGGTCAGCACGCAGTGGAACATGGGGCTCATACTCACAAACTACAAGATCATGACCTGAGCCGAAGTGAGAGGCTTAGTCGACTGAGCCACTCAGACGCTCATAAGGTTTATTTTTTAAATGTTTAAAAGATTAAATCTAAAAAACCAACAATCTTTTTCTCTAATACTTGTATTAAGGAAGAAATCAAAGCCATAATTGTAGCCAACTTGTTATAATTCCAGTAAAAATAAAGTACATGAAAATTGATGGCATTGGACCAAAACGGAAAAGAGATAAAAGCCACAACGCCACGTGTTATTATTAATAATAATGAATATAGATCAACTGACAATCCAACTTGAGAAATTAGAAAGATGACAATCAAACCAAGAAAAAGAGAAAAAATATGTAAGTACAACACTGAAATAAATTAACCGCAAAAAAAAAAAGTGGGTTTAATGAATCGGTTTAAAAGCAAGTTAAAAACTTAACCAACATAAGAAAGTTCTGACAAATTGTTTTTAAGAGAAAACAACAATCTACCATATCCCAAGTTAGAAAGTACATATAAACATACACATACATTTGCACATAGATGTATGTATACATATTTCCCTCATATTGAAACAAGGCTGAAAAGAAATGTCTCCAATTATTAATAAGAATTAGCTTTGAATGGAAGATTACAAGTATTTTTAATCTCTTTTTTAATGTTTCCTATAGATCTCAATATTCTCCAAGGGTTATGCTTGTCTTTCGTAAACAAAAGCAACACACATTTTATGTTGAAGAGAAAAAAAATAGTATGAGTCTATGGGACCCACAGAATATTGGCCATCAAGTCATTCCACAGTAATAATACGAGGAATTGTTGCCATGGAGACATTCAAAAGCAGGATATAGAAAGTGTCTCCGTAGTACTGAGTTTCCATGAACTCATTTTCATGTTCGCATCCGGAACAGAGAGAGAGATTTTACCCACGACCGCAGTAGTGCAATGCCTTCTCCCCTCCCAGCAGGCGGTAGAAAACCACCTGGTGCTCATGGCCACAGAGCAGGCACTGATGAATAAGCAAGGCTTCTCTCCCACAGGTTCATGGTAGAGAGACAGGACAACAGCAAGATACAGCTGTTCCAGGAGATAAGAAAGTGAAGCAAAACTTTCCATGACTCTGTCCCCATCAAGGGCACAAGGAAAGAGGAAACCTCATTCCCCAAGAGCCTTGGTAGAAAAAAACGAAGGTGGGGGGAGCAATGCAGCACAGACAAGCATCGGACAAAACCAACATCAGACACATAGAAGTCAACCAACACAGGTCCTGAATTATGCCTTGGATTCATCCTTTAAAACAATGGTCTCAGGGGCATCTGGATGGCTCTGTCGGTTGAGCATTCAACTTCGCCTAATTGTTCAAGCCCCATGTTAGGCTTTGCATTGATAGCTCAGAGCCTGCTTGGGATTCTCTCATTCTCTCTCTCTCTCTCTCTCTCTCTCTCTCTCTCTCTCTCTCTCTCTCTGTCTCTCTCTCTCTCTCTCTCTCCAAATTAAATATTTTTAAAAAACCACTGGTCTTGATGGTGGATTGCACAAAATCCAGAGCAGACACTGCACACAGGTCAAAGTGAGGTGGCAAAAGAAATGCAAGCTCTTCCAGCCAAGTTCACTATCCAGAGCACAGGCTCCTGCACAGGCTGCCTGGGAACGATCCACCTCCATCATTTATCAGCTCTGCGACTTCAGGCAAAGCACTTAATGTTTCCTGTCTCCATTTCCTTGTATGTGAAAGTGAATAATAATAGTTCTGACTTCATAGGTTTTTTGTTACTGTCGGGTTTATTAAACACACAAGCACATTTAGGAAAATGCTGGCAACACATGAAGCACTCAACTAGTAGCAATTACTGCTCTATTGATATTTAGACTTTTAGCGTACTCTTTAAATTCGTCTTACACATTTCCCAATGTACATAATGCATTAGGTCAGTAATGCATACATATTATTAGTAAATGAATAAACATTGGCTGAAGTGCATATACTCATTTTACATGTGATGTGCATTCAAAATGGTTTGGAGGCTGAAGATTGTAAGATTAGAGAATGTGTTTCATGAGACCCTTTATGAAAAGAATCTGGAAACTTAATCCTACCTGCTGTATTATTTTTATTGCCTCTGTTACTTCTTTTTTTTTTTAAATGGTTTATTTAATTTCGAGTTAGTTAGCATACAGTGTAGAACTGGATTCAGGAGTAGAACCCAGTGCTTTATCACTGACTATACAATACCCCGGGCTCATCCAAACACATGCCCTCCTTTATGTCCATCCCTCATTTAGCCCATCCCGCGACCTGCCTCCCTTCCATAACCCTCAGTTTGTTATTTGTATTTAAGAGTCCGTTATGATTTGCCTCCCTCTCTTTTTTCATCTTATTTTTCCTTCACTTCCCCATGTTCATCTGTTTTGTTTCTTAAATGCCACATGAGTGAAATCATATGATATTTGTCTTTCTCTGACTATGTTGCTTAACATAATACCCTCTAGTTCCATCCACGCTGTTGTTGCAAATAATAAGATTTCATTATTTTTGACTGCTGAGTAATATTCTATTATATATATGGAAAAAATATATATATATATATACGTATATTTTCTTTATCCATTCATCAGTCGATGGACATTTGGGCTCTTTCCATAAGTTAGCTATTATTGACAGCACTGCATGTGCCCCTTCAAATCAGCATTTTTGTATCCTGTGGATAAATGCCTAGGAGTAAAATTGCTTGGTCATAGGGTAGTTCTATTTTTAATTTTTTGAGGAACCTCCATACGGAATGGGAGAAGATATTTGCAAATGGCCTATCAGATAAAGGGTTAGTATCCAAAATCTATAAAGAATTTATCAAACTCAACACCCAAAAAAACGAATAATCCAGTGAAGAAATGGGCGGAACACATGAACAGACACTTCTCCAAAGAAGACATCCAGATGGTCAACAGACACATGAAGAGATGCTCAACACCAAGCACCAGCAGAGAAATACAAATCAAAACCATAATGAGACATCCCCTCATGCCTGTCGGAGTGGCTACAGTTAACAACTCAGGCAACAACAGATGTTGGTAAGGATGCGCCAAAGAGGAAACACTTTTGCACTGCTGGTGAGAATGCAAACTGATGCAGCCACACTGGGAAACGATGTGGAGGTTCTTCTGTTACTCCTAAAATGGGTCAGGAGGTTTACAACGTAAATAGTTTAAATATTAAGTGTGGACTCAGTCACATTTAACCAGTTCACAAGTGATTTTATGACATCTTACTTTTAAAACTTCTCCAGAGGGAGAAGAGACAAATCTTCCTTACAGAAGGTTCCAAACACATGCAGATACTCCCTCCTCCAGGGGATTAAACTTAATTCAACCACCACCACCACTTCTAGCCTAGTGGATTCAATGATGCGATCCCAAAGAATAGAGTATGGAAAGGGAAAAATAGAAATGTTAAGCCTGAAAACCCTGGCAGGTGCCATCCCAACCGAGTGATCACGGTCATCAGCACCACTGACACTTAGGTTGACGTCATGTGACCCCCTACATATGATGTCATGAGCACATGTCGCTTCTGTGGAATTCATTTCAAAACATCCTAACTCTGGTCTAACATGGAGAAATAGCAGAGAAATCCACACTGAGAGACGGTCTTCAAAATACCTGACCAATACTCTCAAAACTGTCAAGGTCATGAGAAACAAGGAAAATCTGAAATATTGCATGGGCCAGAAAAGACTACAGACACATGATACATACATGGGATATGGGATCCTGGATTAAATCCTAGAACCGATAAAGCAGAAAAGTTGGTGACATCCAAATAAAGACTAAAATTTAGTTGAAAGCAATATATCAAAATTTACCTCTCTGCTTTTACAATGTTACAATAGCTAAATAAGATGTTCCTATTAGGGAGGGCTGGTAGAGGGTATGCAGGGACTCTCCGTCCTCGCTTTGCAATTTTTTCTGCAAATCTAGAATTATTCCCAAATAAAAGTTTATGTTTAAAAAATATCTTCAGATATGATAAGAAGCCCTCTTGGTCTGCATATTATATTACAATGACTGGATCAGGTTTTGACTATATGCCAACATCATGATACATTATTAAACATCCTACATCTAAGATTGGGCAAAACTCATTAATTAACATTAAAGTAGCTTATATATGCTGAATTCACTTTAGGTACAAGTATAACCTTACTTGAATAAATTATTTTTTTCAAAATTCTTGAGTGTTGAATCCAATCAGCCAATTAAGACATTTTAAAATAATCAGGGACTTTTGGCATAAACAACCATTTCAATTGAACTTTCAACTTGTTTCAGCATTTCATTACTATTTTCCATAGTCTTTATGCTCTGGTTTTATTATAAAATGGGCTCTGAATCTTAAACTGGGTGTTAATAGAATGGGGAGAACGTTGAAAGTAAATGAGGAAGTTCCCTGTGTCCAGCAGGGTGAACTCTCAGCAGAAAGAGGAGAGTCTCAGAAGCCAGGAGAAATTTCTGTCACACTAGACGTGTCATTTGAATATTGTCTATGAATGACTATATTTAAAAGATTGATACACTGTGATATCTGAGACTCTTTTAAGAAAAATAGCGACATTTTAAACTAGAATATTTGAGACTTTCGAGAGGATAAAAATACTTCCGTGTGATTCCAACCATCTGCCTAGTTTAAGAGAGCCACATTCTATTAAAAAGTGGTAATAAACAGTCCCCTGATACTTCTTGACTCTGTGAAACTCTCCTAGTCAACTGTATTTTGATGTAGCTTCTTTACCTGCTGGCCGGTATAGACAGGGCATAAAAACAAGATCATAACTCCAATGAAATCTTTTTATAGTCAACTTCGCTCAAATCATTTAGAGTTAAGTTAGAGACACCAGAAACCTCCACTGATTTATTTAAAGTCTTGCGATGCGCTTACTCCCTTTCCCGGAGCCTGATTTTGTATTTGATGGCTGTCCTCTTCCTAAAACATCATGGTGGGTTTAGTGGGAATGAATTCTACTCTATGGTTACTGGTGGAAGAAAGGTCCCATTATTTTTGTTTTCCTAAATGGAATTCAGACTGCCTCCAAGTGTCCCGCGTTTAGGTTGGGATGCGGTTTGATGGCAGCGGTCCTGGGGGCTCACTTGCATTCTCTGCTGCTACTGGGGCTCCTTCATCAGAGAGAAAGCCATGGGACTATTCCAGGTGGGAGACAGGCTGTTTTCAGTCCAGATTCATACTCAGGGAAGACCTTTAATTTTCACAGACCTTAATTACTGCCTTTTATTATCATCTGTCCAACCACGGTGACCTGTGGGAGCAGGTAGATCTCTGGTGCATTGGAGCTAAGCAGGGGCATAAGAGACTTTATCGAAACCAGAAAGTACCACCCAGCCATTGCCACAAAGGTCCTTGCGAGTCCTCGGGGCACTGTGCCAGATGGGGGTCTGGGCAGCAAGCAGCGTGCCAGAGCGGGATTGACAGTCTTGCAAGAGCTGATGGTTAACTTTTCAGGAATTCTGCAAGCTGCTTGTTAAGCACAAACATTAATTAAAGGTAAATAACAAAGTGGTGTCTGGGTGGCTCAGTCGGTTAAGCAGTCAATCTCACCTCAGGTCATGATTCACAGGTTCGAGCCCCACGTCAGGCTCTGTGCTGACAGCTCAGAGCCTGGAGCCTGCTTCAGATTCTGTGTCTCCCTCTCGCTCTGCCCCTCCTCCACTCATGCTCTGCTCCCCCCCCCAAAAAATAAAAATATTTTTTAAAATTTAAGAGTAAATAACATTAAAATTACAATTAAATAAAGTATGCTACAAATATGGCAAATATGTAAAGATGATCATTTGCTAATATTTTACTTCATTTTACTATAATTTATGCTGACTTTACTTATGTCTATTTTCCCCATGTCATGCAAATTCTATATGACAATGAGCTATTTCCCAATCATTGCCTTCACATCAGAGGCTTGAAGTTGGAGATGATGAGAAAATTTATGCCACAAAAATTAGCAAGTGCTACAAATCATGTTGTCACTTACTGTCTTGTGGATTTCTAGACTTAAGAAAGTCATGGACAGAAAACATGTTGACAATGTAGATTAAACTTAATGCCTACAGTATTACATTGTGAAGAACAAAACACACACACACACACACACACACAGACAGCACAAAAATTGAGGCATTACCCTTCCAGTTTTCAAAACTATTATCCAATTTAGCAAAGAATTTTTTACATCATTAACGAATAAGTGAGGTTACAGTATTATGTATTCATATTTTCACTTCCATCCTACAAAAAAATACTCCGCAACATTCATATTGGAACTACACTTCTTGATCAAGTGCAACCGTAAGTTGACTAGAGAAATGAGTTCATCAAAAACTAAGGAACATATTCTGTGAGAATCAATTGCCTATATAGAATTTACAATAAAGAATATAGTATTGTTTCTTATCATTAGTATATCATGTGCTGCATAAATATACTGCATATTTAGATGATCCCATTTATTCATATATTTGCATACCAGGTTTTTCAAGGAGCCACTGGTTAAACATCTACCAACACCCACTGGGCGTGGGAAAGCTTAACACAAAAGAACAATCAACTCCCCTCGACTCTCTGTTGACCCCAGTCGCATGGAATTTTTCCAAGACACTTTAATTCCAGCATTCTACTACCCACCTCTCCCCCCCCACACCCCAAAAGCAAACCAACAAAGGAATAATCAAACAGACTTCCTTCCCTCTGTTCCCCTAAGGACCATTCTGCATAATTTGCCCTCCCTAGAACTTTTGACAGAATACCCCCATCTTCCTTCTTACAGGTGAAAATGGAGAAATGGATACCCAAACTTGTCAGATTGCTTTGCTTTTAATTTTTGAGTTTTCTTATTTTGGCTTTGATTTGCCCATCCTGACTAACCCTGTAGTTCAGGTTATTAAAGCGTTCTCTAATCTTAAAATTCTAATCTTCCAGTACAGTCAACTTGTTTAAAAGATTTTAAAAGACATAGTTAATTGACCTGTCCCCGCCTCTCTCCAGCCTCCCTTTCTCTCATTGACCCATAGGCTTACTGGTATCCTAATTAAACTGTTGAAATGGTAATGCACATTCCCTGACTGCCCAAACAGTGCAGATTACACACTCTGACAGAATGATGGGGGAAATATCAGGCCTGGTCAGTTGAGCCCAAATAGCATATCAATAGGGTATGAGAGCTAAGACAACATCTATTACAAATTATAAATCTGTGCTTTTGAAAAATGTTACTGGATACCCTCTTTCAAAATGGCAGATGAAACCATCAATAAAGTCATTCCCTTCATAGGCACATTTTTATTATAATCAAAGCCACCAACCCTTTACAGATGATGGTAAAACACCTGAACAATTGCAACGTAATGATGGAGGGAGCCCTCCAAGAGTGACGTAACCACAGAACAGATCCAAGAATGCTTCTGGAATGTGAGTGGGTCAACATAGAGCAGTATGGAAATTCTACATGAGGTCAACAAATCAACTCATGGGAAAATGTTGGTCAAACCTGTATCTTGGGCATCCTTTATGTGCAATCAACCAAATCAACCCACTGATTTTGCTTTTTTTTTTTTTTTTGGCATTGTTGAGCTAGCCACTAGGTCTTAGACTTCCAGTTTGAATAGCATGTGGACATTTATGTAGACATTGGTAAGAGGAATTTCCTGAAGATGGGCACCTAATGATAACACCAAAACCATGTGTTTAGTTTCTTGATTAAGAGAGTATTTTAAATCACTCGTATAGACAGCTCTAAAAAAAAAAAATTAGCGAATTGTGTTGGCAACAGAATTATAACTCTAGCTCTCTGTTTCTTAGAAGCAAATGGAAACTTCAAACAACAGGCTCATGGGAACCGGATATCCCTGGGTGTTTAGCTTCATTTTATCTTTTGATGATGAATCAAGAAAGCAGAGGTAGGTGGGGTTACAAGAGTGTGTGTGCGCCCATTTGTGTGTTTTTCCTATCACATGAGCAATTGCATTTTCTCCATGCGACTGCAAGCCTCATTAACTCTGATTTTCTCATTCATCTCAAATTGCTATATTTATTATAATGGCTTAACCCAGCTGAGGTATTCTCCTTATGGGGAAAAATTCCCTGGTCTTTGTCAATGCCATGTGGCAAAGTGTAAGATGAAAGCTGTAAGATTCAACTCCTGAGTCAGTGCCCGTCGTCAGATGGCTCAGCCACATAAACAAAGCTGATTGGATAGCACTAGTCATGCACCCAAACTGTTTATTTAGACAGGATCAGAGCAGACACATTTCCTATTCAGAATATTTCCACAAGTGTGCTTCTCCAAAGTCTCTATTTAGCAGCAAAAGAACCACCCAGTTAGGCTAGAGAATATTTCTCATCACCAACCCTTATCACTACACATTAGCAGCAGAGCCCAGCTGAGGAGCAGGTTCCATTTTCTGCCACAGCTGAATTAATTTTTTTATATTTAAATGTGATTTTTCATTACACAGAGTCGGGCTTCACAATAGAAAATGTGCCCTCTCTAACACGGGCCTCCTGAGCCCTTTCAAATAGCATAGACACTGGTATCTTCAGAGAGACTGCTTCAAGTTTTAGAGCCTTGGAAAATAACCAGAATGAACAAGACCAGACACTAATTTCTCCCTTAAAGGGTTGAATTTTGGAACCAACCTTTAGCCTATAAATATTTACATACTTGTTTCATGAAACCCATAATAAATACAAGGTTGAAACAAAATTCTAACTCCCTTGCTCCAATCTGCTATATATCCTGAATATAGATGCCTACAGAGATAACAGGTCTTCAGAAGTCTCTAAATGGCAAGGCGAGATTTACACTATTTTGAAAGATCTTCTATCTTAAGAGACCTGAACATTATGTATGAAGGGGGTGGGGGTGGGGCTGGAGTAATCTTGTCAGACCCCATTTGCACAGTTGCTTCTAGATCTCAAAGCCCTGATGCTATGAGCTATTGATCCACAGGTGTTTGTTGAATCCCTGATATGCTCTTAGGAAGCTGCAGGGTTCTCTGGAAAATTCGGGGACAGTCAAAATATAGCATTTACTCACAGTGAGCTGATAGGTTGTTTGCAGGAGATAAGACATGTAAAATCGTTGGCAAATCAAACCGTATTTTCAGGTTATCAGTGCCAGAGCTCATTACCCTGGTTGCCGTGGCTCATGGGGATCCTGAAGCAACACAGACTATGTGGAGGCAGCAAGAACCTGGGGAGATTATATCGACAATTTGGCATCAACCAAATCATGGGATTAGGTAGCACCTGCTGCCCGGTTCATACCCGAGTCAACAGAGCAATTCACTGGGATTGTCCTGGCCTCCACACATCAATATTTGATTCCATCTTTCCCAAGTCCAACTTCTTATCACAACAAGAGAAGGGACCACGGCCATCTCCTCCAGGACCTCATTCCTTTCTCATTTTATAAGCTCACAATGCATGTACATTTTCGAACTTCTGCAGAGAATTAGGACTGGATTCTTAAAGGAGGGATTAGAGGGCATGGGGAGATATTTGAAACCTATTAGTTGAAATGACACATGTGACAGAAGATAAAACACGGAAGTCATTACCAATTGCATGGCCATCCAAAGCTACAGACGGGAGATGGCGAGATAATCAGGAAAGAAGCAGACTCAAAAGAGGTCTGCCCTTCACTCCAAATCTCTTTGAAGCTAGGACCCCTTAAGATTGATATGAAGCTTTTGTGACATTAGTCCCCTGCAGCTTAGAATCATTTAAAACCCCACAAGCGTGCTAAACATTACAGAGCAGATACAGGAGGGAGAGAGGACTATGGGTAAGGAGGAGACGTGGGTGAGATGCAGCCAGAAACCAACACGCACGAGTAAGAATTTCTCCAGGTAGAAAGCCATGGGCTAGCCACAGCCAGTACTTGACCTACCGCATCCAGCCGGGACGTGAGGTTCCAGGGTCTTCTTGTTAGCAGATGACAAAGAGACTCCCTTGTTCCAAAGTCACCTGTAGAAGTCACGTGCCGGAGTCATGGGCCAAAGCACAGCCAGTGAGGACGCCCCATCTGGCTGCTCTCAGGACGGACCCACGGTGAGGGAAGTAGGACCAGCCCTGGGAGAGGAGAGATGAGAGGTGGGCGTTGGAGGGCTGGTGAGGGGTGCCGACCGCTCGCCTCTGGACCCGGGCAGCCCCCACACACTTCCCCGGGCACCTGTTCATGCAAGAAAATCCCAGGCACGCTCATGTGTGTCATGTTGCAGAATCCTCACTCAGAGGCAGTCTGCAGGAGACCAGGTTTTTATACTTTTTGATTTTTTAAATGTTTTTTATTTATTTTTGAGAGGCAGAGAGAGACAGCACGAGCAGAGGAGGGTCAGAGAGAAAGGGAGACACAGAATCTGAAGACAGGCTCCAGGCTCTGAGCTGTCAGCACAGAGCCCAGCGCGGGGCTTGAACCCACAAACTGTGAGATTATGACCTGAGCCGAAGCCAGACGCTCAATTGACTGAGCCTCCAGGCGTCCCTTGATTTTGTTTTTTAGTGTACAGCTGGGTTTATGGCCTTCTGAAGGGGGACTGGCAGAAGCTGTCTCAAGGCTCAGTGGCTTGAAAAAAAAGCTCCTCTTTTCTCTTCCGGTCAGTTCTTCTCCCTTCCTGTGTCCCTGGCCTCTATGTGTTCCTTCTGCAGGGCTCACCCTCCTCCTCCCTCTTCCCTCCTCCCCCCATCCTTCCTGGTCCTTCACTTTTTCTATCCTTGACCACACCCACCACCATTTGGGTTTTTTTGTTTTTGCCTTATTCTCCCTGTGTGTGTGTCAGCCTGTCGGCCAGCTTCCCTTTTCCCTCTCTGTGTTTTAAAGGTCTATTTATTAATTTTGATAGAGAGAGAGCGTGAGCAGGGAGAGGGGTAGAAAGAAAGGGAAAGAGAGAAAATCCCAAGCAGGCTTCACGCCATCAGCACAGAGCCAGATGCAGGGCTTGATCCCGCGAACTGTGAGATCACAAGCTGAGCTGAAATCAAGAGTTGAATGCTTAACCAACTCAGCCCTCCAGGCACCTCTCTTCCTCCTGCTGTTGAAGTAAGCCAGAATTCTCTCCTTCCTGGCATTATCAAAAATGGAGAGAAGTACAGGAGAATGAAGTGATTTGCCATTGGCCTAGAACCGAGGATATGTCCCTCAAAGAGAAGCAGAATTTGTCACCCCAAAATATGCCTCTCTGGCATATTTTAGACTGAATAGTTTTGGAAAAACAAGTAGAAGTCCATTTGTAAGAGATATTTACACGGATAAGGGAAATCTCCTTTTGTAAAGGTATCTCCCAGCTCAGTACCCAGAAACTCTTATCTGATGAGGGAAACAACTTAAATCTGTGTAACCGCAGTACCTTGTTGACTGTGCTTTTCCTGGTCACCTCGCATACCTGGCCTGCCCCGCACCCCAAACATCTTTGTTTGCCTTTAGCTTTAGGTGGTAAGTTGGGTCTCTCCCAAGTATACAAGAGGCATTCATGTTATTAAACTTCTGCTTGTCTTTCTCCTGTTAATCTTTTTTTAAGTTTATTTATGTATTTTGAAAGAGAGAGAGAGAGAGACAGAGAAAAAGCACGAGTGGGGGAGAGGCACAGAAGGAGAGAGAGAATCCCAAATAGGCTCCATGATGTCAGCACAGAGCCTGATCCGGGGCTCGAGCCCATGAACTGTGAGATCGTGACCTGAGCCAAAATCAAGAGTTGGACGCTTAACCCACTGAGCCACCCGAGTGTCCCTCTGTCTTTTATTACGGAGGACTCTCAGCCAAGGACCTAGAGGAACAGAGGAAAAAGTATTTTTCCTCCCCTACCCGTTACTGTGGCCACCGCCTTGAGCGGCCGAGGCTCCATCCACTCATCTCCAATATCTCAGAGGAAAAAAAAGAATCACTCAAAGGAAAAATGCTGGCGTGGGTATCAGTAGAATATAAATGAAGGTTAAAATGTCGACCACTTTCCAGATAAAAGGAGTAATTAGTACAACAAAGCACAAATCCCAACCAAGTTTCTACCCCTTTCCTGTGTGCACTTCGAGAATCTTCCCTTGAACTTTAACAAAACACACACACAAATAAAAGTGTACAATTCTTATTTTAAACTTTTCAGGCCAAATACCCTAGGCAAATACACACGTCTGCAATTCATTAAGAGGAAACAATTCGGAGAGACAGGCTACTTGTACATAATGCACTTAATTACACACGCAAGTTTTATTTGTTTGTGCCGTGATAAAAATCTCTTTTTTTCAAAGAAACAAATTAAAAAGGAACCGTCATTTGCATTTTATCTCATTTCTGATTTTTAATCTACTGTTATCTAAGAGCTAATATTTCCATTTCTCGTATTTAATCCAAACAGACAGGCAGAACGCTTGCTACAAAGCATCCTTAAAGATTAAGAAACATCCCTGAAAATATCAGATCAATTATGAGAAGAGTAGTCTGATTAGATGTCATTTGAATTGCATTACCATTCACCAAAGGGCATCTGGGGCAAGTGTTTGCAGGAGAGTAAGAAACGGAGTTGCTAAAGATTGGACGGCATTCGAAACCACGCTCTTAGGGTCTCTGAAGCTGAGGGAGAGAACTTCTACCCTTCTCTGGAAGCAGGTGTGTTCTCGAATGTTACCCTGTTTGCATTGGCGTAATCTAGACAGAAATCAGGGCTTCAGACTAGAACGGGTATAAATGCAAAGCAAGGGGCACCTGGGGATCTCAGTCGGTTAAGCGTCTAACTTCGGCTCAGGTCATGATCTCACAGTTCATGAGTTCAAGCCCCACATCTGGCTCTGTGCTGACAGCTCAAAGCCTGGAACCTGCTTCTGATTCCGCGACCCCCTCTCTCTGTGCTCCTCCCCTGCTCCTGCTGTGTCTCTGTCTCTCAATAAATAAATAAACATTAAAAAGAAAAACAAAAATAAGTGCAAAGCGAGTCCTGCAATATCAACATGACAACCAATTCTTAAATGAGAGGTTAACATTTTTTAGATTATAGTTACAAGGATTTTCTAACGAGGGCACCAATGAACAGTCCTTATGGGAAAGTTCTACCCATAACCCAAGTCTTTGAAAAAGTCAAACGAAACAAAACAGGCTTCTGTGCAGTTGTGTGAAGCCCGTAGGGTAGACTATAGGCAGGTTTATATGAAAGGACATATCCAGGTATTCCGGACCTGCTGGAGAATTTAACAGGAGCCCATTCAGAGTGCCTGGGGGGCTCAGTGGGTTAAGCGTCTGACTTCGGCTCAGGTCATGATCTCACGGTTTGTGGGTTGGAGCCCTGTGTTGGGCTCTGTGCTGACAGCTGGAGCCTGGAGCCTGTGTCTCCCTCTCTCTCTGCCCCTCCCCTACTAGTGCTCTGTTTCTCTCTGTATCAATAATAAGCATTAAAAAAAATAAAAACAAAAAACAGGAGCCCAATCTCCTCCCTCACTTCCTTCCTCACTTATTCATCCTTCCTTTCTTCCACAAAACTGAGCTCCAACTAGGAAAACAGGAGGAAACTGTTGTTTATGTATTTAAATTTTTTCTGTATATTAGGGTGTTGCCATGTGGGTTCTTTTTCCAGCTTTTGACATCTGGGAAAAAAGCCTTTCTGGCTGGAGAGAGACTGGCCTCCCAGAGACACACAAGTCTTAGAGAGAGCACGGGCCCAGCCTGGAGCTTACCTCTGATATGCAAACCAGCCCAGAACCAGCCCCCTCTCTAGGGCAGGAACACCCCCAGGAGGCAGCTCTGTCCTGCCTGAATCATCCAGGGCGAGGCACCAGGCAAGTGGGGACCAGCCCTGTGGCCCATAGCTCACTGAGACATTCAGACCAGCCAGTCCTAAACTGCGGCCTGTCCTCTGCTTTGGAGAGAGGCAGGGAGATTCAACCAACATGAAATGACGTGAGGTCCAGAACAGAAGCGGGTCTGGATTTCTTAAAGCATTGATTGACCAAGAGTCTCCCTGTGAACAACTTTACCGAGGCTCATCTGAACTTTATTCAACGGGGTCTGACTTTTGGGCTCCCGTGTTCCTCTCTGCATTTTCCAAGTTCAGCAAGAATCCTGCGAAGTCACTTTATCCAGAATCCCTTCCTAATCAGGTCATTGTCCCCACTGTCCCCCAGGGGATGCATGGTCACGCCTCCTGCAGTCAGCAGGAATCTGTCAGATCAGATTCCCCACAATCCCCTTTGATCCCTAATGCAGCTCTTAGTGACTTCCATCCTCTGACCCCAACAATGTCCGCTTGCTCCCTGGCTCTAAGTCATCCTCCGTTATGAACTATAACCATGCTGTATTTGGAGTCCAGTCCAATGTCCCCTCCGCAAGCCCCCCCACAGTGCTCCCTACAGCATTTCCAACAAGTGCAATGAATACAATTTTTTCTTTCACAGATCCTAGCTGTCAGCACAGAGTTTGATACGGGGCTCGAACCCACAAACTGTGAGATCATGACCTGAGCCTAAGTCAGAAGCTTAACTTACTAAGTCACCCAGGTGCCCCTGTAAATGCCCCTCTTAAATGGTAAATGCATTAAAAAATTTTTTTTTATATTGGTTTATTTTTTGAGAGAACGAGTATGAGTCAGGGAGGGGCAGAGAGAGAAGGAGATACAGAAGCAGGCTCCAGGCTTTGAGCAAGCTGTCAGCACAGAGCCTGATGCGGGTCTCAAACCCAACCATAAGATCATGACCTGAGCCAAAGTCAGACACTCAACTGACTTAGCCACTCAGGTGTCCCTTAAATGGTAAACACATTTTAAGATGTGTTTATAGTACCTGAGTCCTAATTAATAAAGCATTTTACTTTAGCAGATTTTTTTTAATGTTTATTTATTTCTGAGAGAAAGAGAAAGCAAGCAGGAAAGGGGCCGAGAGAGAGGGGAACAGATTATACAAAGCAGGCTCTGTGCTGACAGCAGAAAGCCCGATGCGGGGCTTGAATTCACAAACCAAGAGATCACGACCAGAGCTGAAGTCAGACTTTTAATCAACTGAGTCACCCAGGTGTCCCAGCTTTAGCAGATTTTAATATGAGTATTTCATCATTTATTAAAGGAATATATACTGTATGCTAATATAGTTTTGGTCTTTTGTGACAAAGAATGACAATGAGATGGGAACAGAGACAAATACTGACACTTCTTAGTGCTCTGAAGTAAAAGATGAGAAATTCCAGTAACTCTGATCTACCACGTGACTTCCTCAGGGGGACACACTCATCGACACCAGGCACGATGATTCCTTAAACTCACATTTTATTTCCGCCCATGTAAGGACTTGGCAAGTATTGTCCTAGTGAATCTATACAACTATACTCCGAGGAAGGCTTTATGTCCACTTCGCTGATAGAGAAACAAAGGCTTCAGAAAGCTCAAGGTCACATCCTTAACGAGAGTTAGTCTTGGAAGCTGAACTCAGAACCCCGCCATATTTGTCTGAAATTAGCTAGCACGCTAATTACAGAAAGAAGAGACCATTTTGTTTAGCACTCCCACTGTGCTTAAAAGATAATGTCACTTTGTAATTGAGCATATATTTTCTTTTATCTTATTGCTGCTACTATGGTAGCTGCTGGCTCCCCTGAAAATGTTGGAATTTGTGATCCCAACCTACACTACCACCAGAGCACAAACACACATTCGTTGAAAATTGTCAAAAAATTTACAAGCCTAGAGTCATGGGGAGGGGCGGGTGCTGATCAAACAATGAGTTCTAAAGACCAAAACTAGAATTATCCTTGGTTTTTCTCTTTCCCTCTACTCCGTATCCAGTGAATACCACAGCTCTCCATTATAGTATGAAAATAACAATGATCTAAGCAAATTAAAACCCAGGCCATTCCATTTCTTCATGCCTTAGTCACAGTCAAATTCCCGTGGCACCAAAGAACTCAGACCCTCACTTATAGCACACTACGGAGCCATCTGACTTCCATTTGGCTTTGACTTTGAGAAAAACCTTTGGGAGCAGACAAACTTCATTTCCCACAGGCACAGAAAGGTAGCTTAGCAAACTAAAGACTGGATTTAATGGATTAAGCACCTGGCTTAAGGAGATTTCAATCTGACTTAATGATATTGCCAGTCCCAGGAGTCCCTGGTTCAAATCCCGACTAAAGCTTTTGTTCTTCATCAGAAAATGCCAATAAATTTGCTTTATTCGATAGACTAGGAGCAAACCTCAGAGGCTTTTTTTTCCATGTCTCTTTGTCACAAGATAAACTGAATTTTCTAATGGTAAACCACTTCCCCACAGAGGATCTTGTTCAGTCTATCCAGGCTAGATGCTAACGGAAGGTCTGTCCCCATCCCAAGGGTCAATTCCAGTACCTCTGGACTATGAGTTCTGTCTTCCCCATCTCTCTCTCTCTCTCAGCCCCTCTAAGTCTTCGCTGAAATGCCATCTTCATAATGACACCTCCATTTCACACCATTCTTTTTTTTTTTTTTTACTTCTTTTTTTTCATTTTTGAGAGACAGAGTGCTAGTGGGAGAGGGCAGAGAGAGAGAGACAGAGACAGAATCTGAAGCAGGCTCCAGGCTCCAAGCTGTCAGCACAGAGCCCAACACGGGGCTTGAACCCACAAACCACAAGATCATGACCTGAGCTGAAGTCGGATGCTTAAGGCACTGAGCCACCCAGGCACCCATTTAACACCATTCTTAAAAACCCACCACTACCTCCATTTCCCTACCTTCCTTCCCTGTTGCATTGTCTTCCTTGGTCTTACTACCATCTAACATGTGACATGTTTTACACGTTTTAGTGTCTGTTTCACCAGCTAGAGTTAAAACTCAGTGAGGATCAGGACTGCAGTTAGCTCACTGCTATCTAACCAGAGCCCAGAACAAGGGCTGGCAGGTAGAGAAAGTTCAATAGATTCTTGCTGAATGAATGCATGGATCTCAGTGAATGGTTTCCTCTGTTGAGGTGCATATTCTCTCTCTCTCACATCTATTCCATCCCCGTCTCTCCACCTTGACTGTGGTCCTCCAGGGCGCCAAGTGCATGCCAATGTTCTCTGCAACCCTACTCCTTTGCTTCCTGATTACTCAGTGTCTCTTGGTTCAAATTCTCAAGCAGGGGAATCTGATTGGCCACTGAGCATCCAATGGGTTGGCTAGCTTTGGGTCACGTGTCTATTTCCTGTATGTCTAAAACTATGGCAGAGATGTTATGGCTGTGTCAGTCTGAAGGGAACTGCGGGGCACTCACCACTCTGCACCGACCACAGTGGACCCTTGTCATACTACGTGCCATCCGCCAGCCAGTCCCCTGGTGGCCTTCTATCAACAAGACCTTCTGTCTTACCTACTTGTTTAGATTTTCTCATTATGCTCATTCATACATTTACTATATAAATAATGATTGAGGGTCAACTATCTGCTAAACCCTCCATGAGCTGCTGGAATGCGGTAGCATCTATCCTTGGGAAGCTCGCTGCCTAGTGCAAGAGAAAGAAGTATCCTTCCCTTTGTATCCCAGAGATAAATCAGTGAGCTATGGAAACACCTAAGTTAATTTAAACTTGGCTGAAGGGCATGCGCCCTGGGGGATTTGAGACAGAGGTCTTACCTGGAGAAAATGAAATCTAATTGGAGACCTGAATAAAATATATATACATAGGAGTTAGCCAGGCAAAGAAGAATTGGACAGGGAAGATGGCCTCAGACAATGAGAACAGCAGAGCCAAAGTCCAGAGGTGAACTGTGCACTGTGCCTTTCAGAGAACTCAAAGAATTTCACTTTGGCAGCCATGAAGACAGTATGGAATAAGGCGCTGAAGAAGTAGAGAGATGTCAGATGCCAGCAGACTTAGGAACCAACTTAAGGAATCTGGATACTGGTGTGAGGGAAATGAAGGTCTAGGAAGGCTTCATTCAGGCCAGGAGCACCACCTCACCTCCGAATCCACCCCCAGCTCTGAGTTCTAATCTGGTCTCAGTGCGAGGGAATGCTTGGTGTCCTCCAGCGAAATCAAACACTTTCTAAGGTCTTCCTTCTCCCATGAGTCCAAGCCTTAACACTTAGCTGAGGGAGCATAGCCTTGGCTTATGGGCAGGAATGAATCTGATTTCCACTTTGAGCATGAACGTAGAAACATTACCCTACCTCTCTCTGAACTTCATTGTCTTCCTTGGTAAAATGGGGATAAATAAACTTTCCTCTATATGTTGCCATGGTAATTAAATTAGGAAGCATATGTCTAGAACAGTACGCGGCACATAGGAGATCCTCAAACTGTGGCAATTATCAGCCAGCCTACGTTATTTCTGATGGTTGTCACTGTTGTTTTCATATGCTAAGAGAACTGAAATAAGTATTACAATCATCGGTGTAGTTCTGGGAGCAGAATGAAGTAAGGGAGGTTGAAGTTTCTCTCACAACAACAATAAATGTAGAAAATCAACAATCAATAACATACAATCAATAATCGATTAACCCACTTGAGCATAGTTCCAAAATACAGAACCGAAAAGTAAATGGTGAATACATGTTCTTCATTAATATACACAATTCATGAGCCATTTTTCTATATAACTCAAAGGAATCAAAAATAACCTTCCCAATCATCGTGTTTCATTTTCTCTCAATTACCTGTCATTTCATACAAAAGTCTTCCATTTTCTTGAATAATTTTCTCAATGTCTGCTAATATGAATATATAGACAAATGAAGCTGGGCGGAAATGGCTAGCCAATGCTGAGTACTCAACGGTACTCAAAATGCTGTTAAACTAACCCAGGTTCTCCCAGTGATTGTGTTGCATTCAGTCAGTTTATTCCTTCCTGTCTCCACCTGAACATGACTCCTCACTTCTTCGTGCACAACTGCAGCTGGGTCACTACCCGAGGACATTGCTGGAACGGAATAATCTATGAAAACCCGAACACTTCCTGGTTGGCCTGGGAAAGTTACGTATCTCTGAAATTCACTCGCTCGTTCATTCACAATGAGCTCGATCATTTTGTGGCTCATTCATGCCACAAAAATTATAAAAGCAAGAGTGTCTAACTTTGGTACTTCCAAAAGTAGACCCTAAAATAACAATACCTGCTTCCAGGTAGATTATTTGGGAGGAGATCCCAGGAAGCACAGTGAGGGAGTAAAGGAAATAAAGAATGCAAATCAGGGAAAGGGGGAAAAAAATCAATACAGCAAGAGGCCAGGATCAAGTTCCCCTGCAGGCATGCAGGCTGAACTTCAAGGAGACACTCTGAGAAATTACCGAAAACACGTCTTAGAATGCACCCCCCTCACTGGGACTTGCGGAGGCTCTGCTATTTATTCACTATCTTCCATCCCCCACTGGTGGAGAGTGAAGCATTTTTCTGGTCCAGCAAACAGCCAGGGGCTGAAGAAAACAGGAAGAGCTACAGGTACCAGGAGTTAAGATGGAAACTCTGTTGTAGCCTCCAGTGAATTCAGGGGGACAGAGGGGGGTGAAGCATCTGGGGCAATGGAGTGAATTTTCCAATGAGTGAATTGATTCATACATACTCCTAAGGGCTTTACAGGATGCATGACACAGAGTAAGTGCTATGCGATCCTGGTTCCCGTTACCTTGTTGGTGTGCTCGCTCCTATCTAGGCACTTAGGACATGGAGCAGAACGCGACCTTTTTCCTGCGCTCAGATAAGCACATGGCTATACTCATTCCCAAAACAGATTGCCTCTCAGAGAACAGTGCCCATATATTTGTGTTTCATTGTAATTTGAGAACTACACTGCTAATAATTTAGGATTCCTTGGATGTCCAATTAATTTCGGGTTTTTATCATATTCTTCTTGTGCAATGGAGTCCAAGTTCACATGAAGAAATAGGACCAGAAGTTGCATATTATTCCTTCTCGTGCATCAAGAAAAAAATAAATAAAAACCTTCAGAACATTCAGATCGCGTGCTTTCTACTTGCAGGGTTTCAGAATGCAAAAGTTATCTCTTTAGGCGTCAGACAGGAGTGAATCTGAATTCCTTAAAATATGCTCTAAGTTTCTCCTATAGGAACACATTTCGGTAATTCCATTGTGCATTATCTGCAGACTCATAACCCTGGAAATATGATGGGGAAGAGCAAAGCAAAACAAACACACGAAACATTCGCTTCTATCTGACACCTGCTGTCTATTCAGAGGGTTTGTATCTGATCTGAATTAATGTGGCAGATGGAGCCAAATGAATAGTGACTGCCACCTTCCTGAATTATTTCAGGTGATTCTGTATCTCCATCCATATATCAGGAAGAAAAAAAATCACACACACACACACACACACACACACACACACACAATAATCATTTATGAGAAAAGACAAGTTAGGAAAGTCAGGACTGCAGATCTCACAGACTCAAAATCCTTTATTTTATTGACTCTCGCTTCTGGTTAAAACATAACTGGTAAGTCTTTGTAAAGTCCCCAACATAACTGCTCATGTGTCTTAGCCTTCAGTGGCCTTCCACGTCAGTTTTCCCAAGAAATCTGAAGCAACCCTTCTAGTCCCAGAGACATACTTAAGAGCCTTCTCTGTATCAAGAATACCATGTCTGTATATCTGTAGTAAGCTGTTCATTGCAGATATTACTCAGACATCAATAAAGGTCTAAAAATGGATAAGCTAGGTTTTTCATCTGCTGGAATATTTTTCAATAGACACCACATTTTGATTTTCGGATAGCTGTCACGTATTCTTGGTTTCTAAGACTTTGCTGATTGGGGTGCGTGGGTGGCTCAGTCGGTTACGCATCCGACCAATTTCAGCTCAGGTCATGATCTCAAGGTTTGTGAGTTCTAGCCCTGTGCTGGGCTCTGTGCTGACAGCTTAGACCCTGGAGCCTGCTTCTGATTCTGTGTCTCCCTCTCTCTCTGCTCCTCCCCTGCTCACTCTCTGCCTCTCAAAAATAAATAAATGTTAAAAAAAAAAAAAAAAGACTTTACTGATCTCTAGGAATCTGAAGGAGCTCCCCATAAGTTTTCTGGTTAGAATCAAAGCACATTTTTTGAATAACCAATCTTTGGTGAAACTGACTGTTAATAAACACCCATTAACTTTTTTGAAATAGCTGAAAAGGGTGAAGTGGCCATGAGTGAAAAAAAATGGAAGCTTCTAAGATTATGGGACTTGTTAATGTCCTAAATGGTTCAAGTGTTTTCATTGAGATAAAGCTAGTGTTAAGGTTTCACATGAAGCCTGGGAGACTCGTGAGTTAAATCTCAAATTTTATGTAGGAATGTTCTAGTTTAAAGTTCAAGAAAACACTCTCCATATATCCTTGCCAATCTGAAACAGGGACATGTCCCTTAGAGTTTTGATGAGCCACCTCCCAGCTTTCTTCATGGGTTTTTCATGTTTCTTTGCTCTACATCAAGAAACATCAAATCTAAATCTGAACTAGCCCCAGTGCTTTCTCCAGTAACATTAGAACTGCTTGTTATTTATCTATTCCAGACAGACATTCCCAGAGAAGATCCATCTCTCTTCTCCCCGCTCCAGCCCTTGGCAAGATCCGATTCAACTAGGAGAAGAAGAGACCTGATGTTTGGGGAAAGTGGGCCTTCTTGGCCCAACAATTACTGTCATTTGGACTGACTTTTCTTGTAACAAAGCCATGGTAATACAGCTTACTGGAATCTTTTTATTTTTTAAGAATTTTTTTAAGTAATATCATACCCAACATGGGGCTTGAACTTATAACCCCTAGATCAAGAGTCCCATGTGCCACCAACTGAGCCAGCCGGGTGCCCTGAGATCTCTTTTTATATTTGTACAAACAAAAACAGGATTCATTAGCTACCTCCATGCCATGATCCTTCATCTTGTATAACTACTTTCTAGCCCTTGTCTCTGCAAATTATACAGCCACAGTTGAGGCAGAGGATGCATGCTTAGATATAAGATGTTTCTGATTCTAGCCCTGTGCTGCATATACCATGAAGATATGAATAGTGTTTTTGCACTTTCCCATAGCTGGAAAAGCAGGTATTGAACAGGTATTGGTGTAATGAGTGCTAGTTGGAAGATTATACACCTAGGAGAGAAAAAAAAGATGCACTTGTCTTCTAAATCATAACCATAGATACCTCCTATATCTGTGTTTAAACTTCTTCTATAAAATGAGTACTATTTCCTACTATTGAGGTTTTGAAAATTAGAGAAGTTAATGGATATTAAATGCTTAGAATAGTATCTGGCAACAGTACTTTAAGTCTTACTTCAAGACTTCAAGGGGTACCTGGGGGGCTCAGTCAGTTGAACCTCTGACCTCAGCTCAGGTCATGATCTCACAGCTCATGGGTTTGAGCCCCATGTCAGGCTCTGTGCTGAAAGCTCAGAGCCTGGACCAGATTTGGATTCTGTGTCTCTCTCTCTCTGCCCCTTCCCTGCTCACTCGTTCACTCTCTCTCTCTCAAAAATACACATTAAAAAAAATTTTTTAAGACTTCAAGATCTGCTAGGTACCAATGTGCTTGTTACCATTAGTAGTTTCTTCTATGCATCCATCCCAGAGATCCAGTAAATTCCTCACCAGCCCTCTAAAGATGCATGCTCTGTTCCTGAGGGCACAGGCTAGGTTGGGTCAATGTGAGCCAATTTAAATGAAGCCAATGGAGAGTACAACTGAAGTTAAGATGGCTAATAATATGTAGAGGAAGGAAGGAAGGAAGGAAGGAAGGAAGGAAGGAAGGAAGGAAGGAAGGGAGGGAGGAAGGAAGGAAGGGAGGGAGGAAGGAAGGAAGGAAAAAGAAAAGAAAAGAAGAGAAAAGAAAGAAAGAGAAAGGAAGGAAGAGAAAGAAAGAGAGAAAGAAGGAAAGAAAGAAGGAAGGAAGGGAAGAGGGGAGGGAAGGAAGGAAGGAAAGAAGAGAGACAGGAGGGATGGAGGAAGAAAGCAGGGGGAGGTAGGGAGAGGAGAGGAGAGGAGGCAAATGACATCATCCATGCCCTTGAATCTCTCTATCCATCTATTATCTGGATTTACATGTATCGATAAGTTTCTTAAACTTCTTGGTTTTGTGTTTATGGCGACCAATAAAAAGTAATTACAACCATTGGTTCTTGGTCTGCCACAGGAAGGAATTAGACAGAAGCGTCTCCATTGAACTCTGCCGCCCTGTGTTGCTATGACTGCTCTGGTCCTTGATGCAGTAGCCCAGGAGAGTTGACTTGGATGGTCTCAACCACTAGGCCATAACTGTTCACCATCCCTTAACCACGAGTGGCAAGGGTTGTAGGGGATTCTCCTACAGCGAGACTGACATGGACTTGGAATGTTTTTTACAAACGCCAAGTTCTCTTCCCAGGAAGCAAGGGAAAAACTGAATAAAGTGACTACATTTCCTATTGAGAAAGAAGTGAGCATGATAGCCAGGGCAGCAGGAAGGCAAGAGGTCAGGAAGAAACTGCAGAAGGCCTAAGATGCCATGATGTTTCAGAAGGGGAAGCCATTTTCACGGGTTCACAGTGGGTTTTCAAAACAACGGAGGAAAAGTGGACATTTGTGAACTGGAGCTAAAGCAAGCTGTTGAGCAATTTCTTCTTTAATTTTCCGAATGTAGAAAGAGAGCCAACCAGCGCTGTGGTAGCCAGAGGATCATGGTTCAATAGCATGAGTTTCTAAACTTGACACAATTGCCGGGAAGTTAAGAGGAAGTTGGAGGAAAGCACTTGGAGCTTGAACTCCAGCTTCCTCTCCTGGACTCAGGGGGTGGATATCTGACATCCGAGATCCACCCTGACTCTTAAATTCCCTGCTTCTAAGAGATCCTAGAAGAATGCAGGCAGATGCAGAACACCATGAAGAGGAGATCTTGTTGGGTGAGAGCCGGAGGAAGGGGAAAGCGCCATCATTTTCCACACTCACACTAACAACAAGGTATGACATGTAATCACGGATTGCTAAACTGGAACCATCAGAAAGAGACAGCTGATAAGTTTCAGCAAGGAGTGATTTAAAGACCTTTCTAGAAAAACGCCTCCTAAGAGAGTTTCAAAGCCTGGAGATTGAAACTCACAATATTCCTTAGGAGAGTGTCATTGTGTTTTCATAAGTGTTTTAAAGGGTTTATTTGTTTGTTTTTCCTTCTCATTTCTTAGAGACATGTATTAGCAAAAGCCAATGTTCACATAAGAGGCTTAGGAAAAACAAAGATAAACTGTTTTCTCTTTTCTACCATCTTTTCTGACCTCAGCTTTGGTTTGGTTTGGTTTTCTCCTCTGTGAAAAAGGTTGAGAAGGGTGTAGAGAGAGAAAAGGGAAAAGGTGCTGGAAAAGGTCCTCTTTCAATTAGAATCTTTATCAGGAACTCTGGCCACAGAGAATGTGGTAATGTTCCCAGATGCTAATGGTGCCAACACAGCGGGGAAGCAGATTTCAAGTTAATGACTCCTGGCTCCCAGGCCCAGAGAGTCAAACATCCAGCCTCAGGATTTGCTCTTTACAGGTGCTGATGCTAATCCAGAAACAGTTTTTAAATGGTATTCACTCCATATTTTGCAAGAGTCCCTCCCCACAGCGCACATGGTTGGGGAAGTTATTTATTAAGCAAGTCCCATGGAAACAGGGACTTGGAAATGTGATTTCTATTGACTGTAAAATCCAAGAATGTCAATATTCATTATCCTGGCTTAGCAGGAAGCTATTTTTTTCTCAATTGCCCCAACGATCCACCTTAACAAATGCACAACATCACAAGGGAAATTTAAGTAGAGTAATTAACATATTTAATCGATTAAGTCCAGAGAAATTAAAGGGAAGGTCCTTTTTTCTGTCTTAGCATAAATCAATTGCCCTGGAGAGGTGGATGAAATGATTTTGAGTAGTTATCAAACCTCTCTTGTCAAGGACTCTAAAGAGCACTGGAAGAAATTAAACCAGCCCATTTCTAAGTTAGCAAGTGCTCTTTTATTTAAGCCTAAAAACAAATACAGCTTTGTCTCCCCTTTGTGTCCTGAATCCATATGTTTCTGTGAACTTCAGCACATAATTTATGCACTCCAACTCTGTTTTTACTTAAAAGCCATTACTTGGTTATTTCTCATCATTTCAGAACCTGGCACCTCTGGAGAGGTAGGTTTTCCAGGCAGCCTGTGGGATTCCATGATGACTCATTACCACCGAAATCAAATTCGTCATCTGCAAAGCCTCCTAAAAGAGATCCCAGTGCTGTAATGGGAAACGATTAGGTTGCAATATGAATATTAATCATTTGTCCCTTCTACCTGAATAGGATCTTATCATTTTGAGGGTGGAGAAAACATTTTGCAGTATCTCTAAATCTGACACCCAGAGTTATTTTTTTAGAGGTGCTAATAGCTTAATTGATTAGACTATCAGCTCTCAATAGATAGATCCTTCCAATGTGGGAAACAAAAGCAGAAGAAGAAAACTCAAATTCCCTTACAACTGACAGCCCATTGACAAATCCTTGATACAGGCAGAGTGGCATTCCTCTGGGAGCCCCATGAGGACAGTTTGGTAAGACCAAAGTGCAATCTTATCCCAACCCCCAGGATCCTATAAATCTACTTTAACATATAAAAATGCCTTGGAAAATTCTTTTATCTCTACCCCCAAGATATATGTTGGCAATCAGAGACAGTCGTACGTTATGGGCCACTGCAGGGTCTCATGACTGAGTTTTTACTAATGAGCAATAATAATTGACCTTTTCCTAAAAGCAGCTAGCCCTTCAAAATCCTAGAAACCTTGCTTCCAAAATACCTTAATGCTATCCCTGACCCCCGCCCAACTTGAAACTATACAATCAGTCACCCTTCACACCCCCAGTGCAGTTCTTTCTGCCTACAGGCTCTATCCCCATGCTTTAATAAAACCACCTTCTTGCATCGAAAACGTCTCAAGAATTTCTTCTTGGCTGTTGGCCAAGAAGGGAGATGATTCATTTTCAGAAATACCAAATAAAAGCTGTGCTGTCTAGTTAACAGTAGGTTTACAACCTGTTACAAATATATATGAACTCCCCCATGATGGAGTCCCAAACCCTTGGACATTTCACTTCCTGGTTCTTCATTCTCCATTTCGCGGGCTTACTGTCACAGGCTTTGCAATGAACATGTGCCAAAGAACAAAGGGAGGAGAGAATACAAGTCTCTGTGTCAAATCGGGGAATGAATAATTGTTCCAATCAGAGTACTTTTTGAGTTATGTAAGTGTAGGCAACCTCCAGATAAGGCAGTAACCTCTGCAGAACTCAGCTAATGAGGAATCAGGGGAGAGACCTACAAGCTAGGAGATAAATTGTCTGCTGTAACTGCCCAGAGTGTGCCTGTCCATCAGGCACCCACACTTGCAAGAACGTTGATTAAAGCTTCTCTTCTCTCTCCTTTCTCCCTCCCTTCTCTGTGCTCCGAGTCTCTGCATCCCTTTAATTGGGTCAGTGGGCTTGTTTTTCAAAAAACCACCATCACTTCCACTCTGAATACACACCCAGGGCTATATTATAGGATGGACATGCCTGGACCCTTTACTCCTATAAAGGCTTATATTTTTCAGTTAAGTGTGAAACACCCCCCCCCCATAAATTTATCATGTCTGCAAAAGAGAATATTTATACACAAAAGATAGGTAGTATCTAGTGGTCAAATGTAAGTAGCAAAGCCAATTGTCCTTGAATAGCTGCTAGTCTAGAATGAATTGATCAAATACTGGTTACTAGGAGCTAAAACTCCTTATCTATTTATAGATAGCAGTTTCAATTTTTTTTAAGGACTATTACTATAACACAGTTTGCTGTCACAATAGTAAATAGTACTAATAACAGCTGCAACACGAGTTTAAGTTGAATATTTTATATTTATAAGGTGCTTTCCCACGTCATCTCATTTGATCTCTAAAATGACCCTTAGAGACTATTATTGCTTCTGTAGTTTTATAAATGGAGAAATTGAGATTCAAAAGGCCTAGGGGAACTGCCTAAGGATATTCATATAAACCTGTGATTTCTGATTCCCAAGTTCATGTCCTGTCTTCAAGATCATGAAGCCACTCAAACTGAGACTGAATCACGGTCACTTGCCGGAAGCACAGGGCAGGATTTAGGTACAGCACAGGATGCCCGTCAAAGCAGGGCTTGGGAGTCTTGAAGACCCAGGTTGAGGCTTTGCTCCACCACTGACTAATGAGTGGCCTTTGGAAGTATTTAACGGTTCTGTATTTCTGTTTGTCCATCATGAGAATGGCCTTGTTAGGATTAAATTAGATAATGCACGTAAAGATCTTGGACTAGCAATTGCTCAATACCTGGTAACTGTTTCAAAAAATCATATATCATCCATTATAGCCATACAGTCTTACCATCATTCATAGAGATGGTGATAAAAGAAAGATGAGGTCAGTTTTAGGAAAAAAACTTGAATGGCAGGCAAAGAAGCACGTGCATTAAGTCATTCGTCTTCAAGATCCATCCTTGCTGTAGTGATTCTGCAAAACCACCCTTCCAACTGCAGCCAGTTGAGCTGATTGGCGTGTCCCCTCATATACCATGGCTCTTTTTTTCTCCTCTTATAGTCTTCAATATGCTCTATTAAGTCTCCTGATAATCCTCTAAGACTTTCCATAGGTAGGGATTCTCCCAAATTCTAGCACGGTGTCTGGCACAGAAGGGACATTCAGGTAAGAATATCTCTCAAACTGAATGTATTAGAAATGGCTGCATGATGCCTACTGCAATGGCCGCCCATGGGAATGACCTAATGAGGGCTTTGGCATCAGGAAGATGTTTAAGCAGTAATTTACAGGGTGGTTGATAGGAGAAGAGTGTCCAGGTATTGGAAGAAGGAGGCTATGACTGGCCAAGGGGTAATGGAATTCAAAGGTAGCACTGTGGGCAATGGATTCCATATGTCAAAGGTGAAGCTGAACTTGATGAGCGTAGGCTTGGGGAATGAGGAAGAAGCTGATTATGTCATGATGACTGGGGTCATAAGGATACTGGTGACATTATCATTACCACGGGGCGGTCAAGAGAAGTTTGTGACGGGTAATTGATTATTACAATTTGAACATTATTTCTTTAATGATATTAATAATTCTACACCTTTTTTTCAGATCACTAAGAAAATTCACATTAGCTTAAACATAGCTAATAATATCAGACAAGCAAATGCTTATCTTGTCTAAAAACATACTGTGTACAGGAAGCTGTTTTTCAACTTTTTAGATTATCTTCAAAACCCACATGGATTCTCACTCGCTGTGTCCTGAAATTTGAAATGTTATTTAAAGCCTTCAACAGTTTTTCCATTAAAACTACACTCCTCTTGAACTAAGCCAGAGAGGTAACAGAAGAGAGGCAGGATTCTTTCCATACTCTCTAATGAAACAGGAAAACTATTACCTAGACATTGTTGATATCACTTTCTGACTCAATTCTCCACCCCTCAAGTTTCATGGCTTGAGACAATAAAGAACTGATGGAAGGGCTTTATTTGGAAATACGAGTATATAAGTTTTACTATAGCTTAAGGGAGATCAGAGAGCTTTAAAACATTGTCTGTCTGTGATCAACCATACAGAAAAAAGCTAATTTTAACATTGCCCAAAACTAACGCGCACTTGAAAAAGAGAAGTATTCCCACCCAGCCTACAGGGGGTTTGTTAAAAATGTCATGAATAACTTATCAAGCTATTAAACAAAGTCATTCACAGTTACATGGTTGAGAACAGACCTGGCATTAAACACAGGGAATTCGTCCGTGGCACATTCAGTGTGTGGAGTTAAAAGGAAAACATTTATTTTCACATTAAAAAAACCAGGAAGAGTTAGAATATATTGTCCAGAGATGTAGAAAACTGACCAGTCTCTTTTATCTGCATCCATGAGCCACTGGGCAGGGAGAGGGCTTTACCTGCATTTCCTCTCTGCTCTCAACCAAAGCAGCACATTTCATAGCTACTTAAGAACATGCTTCCTCAAAGTTTCTGAGTAATAAGGTTGGGCCTGGAAAATAGACCAGCATGCTCCAGCGAGGAAAACTGGCCATGAAGCCATGGCCAGCCCGGCGTTGCCCACAGCAGGTCCCAGCCACAGAGAGACTGGACCTCCGTATCAGAACACTGGCCTCCACTTGCTCCTGAGCACAATGAAAACAGTCTAGACATTTATAGTATAAAACACTAAGAAAAATGTCATTTGACCTCTACCCACTTGACTGGGAAGTTACTCAAGGGAGACGCCCAAGAAACTTCGGGCTTAGGGGGCCTGAAGCTACAGGGCAGAATTTGCCAAAGCTGCCTCCACGTCGCGCTTCTTCAGTCTTGCTCGGGACCAAAGGCTCCATCCTCCAAACAGCACTGAGCGCCCCTTCTTGTCCCTGGACAACTACTTAGGTATTCAATTCACAACAGCAAGGTTTGGGTTTGAGACAAAATAATAAGCACGTATCCATACATGAATACAGAGAGAGAAACCAATATACTGCATATATAAACATCTGTACACACATACACATATGTATGGGGCACACAAACATGCATGTACAGATATACACACATGGATATACACATATACTATATATGCACATATGCACCTGCATATACATACATAAAGATGTATATGTAAGAGTCCCCTTAAGGTGGTGACTGAGTGGCCATTTCTCTGGGGGCTGGAGGAGAACACGTGCACAGATGATCCCCGCCCCTCACCTGCAGACCTGGGATGTCCTGCCCTATGTGGAAACAGCCAATCATGAAGCTCCAGCTTCCCATCACCCTGACAGAGGAAACAACCTATTCCATCCCGCCACGTCCCTGAAAGGCCCTTATTTGATAATCTGCCTTCCCAAGATCAAACCCAGAACCCCCTCACCCATAAAACCCCCCGCCCATCACCTATCAGGCGCGACTTCCCTGACTCCTCACTCCCGGGGTCATGGGACCTCGCCCAGGAATCGCAGATCCCAATAAAGGCTTTCTTGGCTCCATAACCTGGACTCCTTTCCTCCCATCTCTGCCTCCATCTATTAAATCTTACAGTATATATATACACAGTTGTAGACATACGTACATATATGCATATTTGCATCTATAAGCATGCATATACATACAAATAAATACACATACACACATGCATGTATTTACATATATACTGCATGCATACAAATGTGCACACACATACTTAAATACACAAAGCATCTATCTGTACTCATGTATTTATATACATACATGTTTTTGTGTATATATTATGTATATGCATATATGTGTAGCATGTAAGCAATACAAAGCTCGTAATAACCAGTATGGTTTATAAAACCCATGAAGAAGAACAATTTCTCTTCTCCTGGAAGTTCAAATCTATACACCCCTGTATTAAGCAGGTACTATCCTGGCTGGAGCAAAGAATGAAATTGGGAATTGGAAAACTGTCGTGGAAACCATGACTGTGTATGGTACCTAAATATTTTAAATTTATTTACATTTATTTATATATATTGAGAGAGAGAAGGCACAAGTGGAGCAGAAAGAGAGAGAGGGAGAGAATCCAGGCAGGCTCCACACTGTCAGTGAGGGACCCGGTGTGTGGCTGTAACCCACGCCATGAAACCACGACCTGAGCTGAAATCATGAGTTGGACACTTAGCCAACTGAGCCACCCAGGAGCCTGGATACCCAAATAGTTTAAAGAAAATGAAAAGTAGAGATGTACATTGTAAAATGATTTGAGCAATAAAGCTTATATTTTTAATATGGACCCTTTTGCAATTCAATGAAAGCATGGGCTTTTTGTCTACAATCTAAAATAAAATAAAAATGATACACACCTAAATATGCATTTATGTGACTCAGTCAGTCCCAGATCCTCCAACGGTTAAGAACACTTGCCCTAAGTAAGGATTTTGTAGTAGATTCTTCTAACCTCAAATTCCAGTCCCCCAAACACACATTCGTCAGGAAAATTTTGACCAAAGTGCAAACCCTCTCCTCATTTGTATTATTGCAAGTCTCTGAATGTTACCTGTGAGAACTCTCCAGTACTAAAATATACTCAGAAATAATCAAGTGAGCAATTTTTAAAAAAATATATCAGGAACCAAAGACCACGGTAAAATCTCTAACTCAAGTTTCTAACATTTCTTATGAACTTGAAAAAGAGAAGAGTCAAATGTTACATAAGAAAAGCTTACATAGGATTTGTATGGTAGGAGGCATTTTATAACCTCAATATTAAATTACAGTCGCAAAACACATGTTTAGACTCACCTCTGTGGTCAAAGCTTACATTTTTGAAAGGGCGGTAGGCAAATATTAGTATTTGCAAATGCAATTTCTTTCTTAGATCAGCAAAACACATCTCGTTACTTTTTGAAATTTGGATCTGATTGCACTTCAAAGCCTCTCTCTGGGAGACCTCTAACTTGAAAGAAAAAAAAAATCAAACCATTCAAGGCAGAGGAGAAAAAGATTTTGTGCTGAGATTTGAAAAGAGCCACGAGGCAGAATCCCACGTTTGCAAAGAGAAAAAACTACAGAGTACCTTAGTCTGACGCCAGCGCCCACACCATCCGTGATTTGCCCATTTTGGAGGGCAACAACAGCAGTTTCTAACCTTCAGAGTATCGGGTATTAACCTTGTCTGCCTACCCAGTAAAGTATGTAACAGGTACGGCAAAGAAAATGGACCATCGTGGACTTGAGGAAGAGGTGCAAATAGACGGGGGTGATGGCTTTGTCGTAGTGACGGAGGAGAGATTCCCAGGGGCCAGCTGGGTAGGTGGCCAGTTCTGGGATTTGTTGGCTGGAAGTTACCAGATCCTTCAATACCCCCATTCTGCTCTACCTCTGCCAGACAGGTATCTGGGAAGCAATGGCACCCGCTACCCAGATGTAGTGCAATGCAATTAAGAATTTATCTTTCTCTGACAATTTTAAGTGCAATCTTCAGAGGAAACTATCTCAACTAAGAAGGATCCTCCTTTGTCCTAGAGTTCCATTTTAACTAATGGTTTCTAAATTACTTGAGTGGAAAATTAAGAATGCAAAACTTCACTTAAGGATGCATTAGGAACAAAGTGCTTTTGCAGTAAAACTTTCATTAAGGAAGCTATGTACACATGCATTTAAAAATACACATCTATTTCTTCAGAATACAGGTAAAGAGAGAAAGTAATCTGTTTGAATTATGATGTCTGGGACCATGCTGTGCTTAGGCTTCGAAAATGGATAAATTTAGGATGTTTAAAAATCACAGTTATCCAACAGTGAGTTTCAAATGCAACCATTTTCTTTCACATCTTCCCATTTAAAGTCTAAATGATTTCTGTTTCAAAACATATTTTGATTTGGTGAAGGTGGGGGTGCAGAGAGGAAGGAGGTGTGACTTTCTCAAAAACGGCATTGGAGAATTGCTAAAGAAAAGGCGAACTTTTAAAAATAGCAAATGCCTTCTAGACCAGCACTTCTGAAACTTGAATGTATCATGTACCTCTCAAACCCCTGAAGATCTTGTTAAGATGTGGATTCTGTTTCAGTAGGTTTGGGGAGTGGCTCAAAAGTCTTCATTTCTCACCAGCTCCCTGGGGACATCAATGTTGCCCAAGCTCCCAGGGCCACATGTGTAGGGTCGATGAACCAGAATGGCAGCACTCAGCCTCCCTTTTGTCACCTAAGAACATGTCTAAGTGCACAGGAAGTACTTTCTGAAGCATGCCCAGGGGCTCTCCAAATTCCCAGGGCGTTTGGTAAAATTTCACCCGTGTGCACTCAAGAAAACAGTAGACAAGACATGTGACAATTATGTAGTTAGGGAATTCTGAGTTGGTGCTGATTTATGAGACGGAAGTAAATCATCTGTAAAACTTGCTACTTTGTTATCATTAAAATAGTTAGCCTCCAGGCTATTGCTGATCCTTGGGAAAATTAAGAATCCTTATTAAATAAGTAAATACATTCCTGCTGCCATTGTATCCTTGAGCAACTCTACAACGTTGCTCATAGGAGAAGCAGCTCATTAATAAATCAGTCTTTGAAATTGGAGGCAAATACCATGTGACAATTAATTTGAGTCTCATATAAATGTTAGAGATTCTTTTCCATTTCTAGGACACTTAATAAGCCTGGCCTCCCTTTGCTGATTGGAAGACATGTAGTCCTTACCCACCTTGGTTTCCCCTCTTCTGGAGGATGCAGCTTCACGGAGGAAGGGGATTCATCCAAGAACCCACAACTCCCAACAAATTGTGTTTACACCACTTAGACTGCTTTAAAAATTACCCATCCTAAAAATATCCTCCAAAAATGGCAAAAAAATTTCTCCATTTATCTGGAAACAGACACAGGCATTTAATTTCACTTACTTTTCAACTCAACTCCTACGTTAGTATTCAATGATTTTTGGATGCTTGGTGAGTACCACAATTCTAGTTTAGAGAAAAAGATATCCCATCAACTGAGTTTACAGGACTCAGCTTGACAACAGCATGTGGGTCCAATATTAACAGGCCTGTGCTTGGCACACAGTAGGCACACACAGAAAACTTTAATGGTGACATAAATCTGGAGCCTCAATAAAGAGAACTGCCTCAGAAAAATCCCAGCATTCTGCAACTTGTGACAGGTACATGTCAGTGTAACTCATTGAGTTAATCAGGTTTTTCACTTAGATTCATCATTCTTAATGCAAAAGGCTGGGAGCGGGGAAATTAACACAGCCTCCTCCAGATCCCTTTGTTCCAACAGTCCATAACTAACAAAATGACAACAATTCACTTAAGATCTATCTATCTACATCACAACACCACTTACCAGGGCTCATGTCTCTGGGCACATTCCATTCCTTTTTGCCGGATCACTTTATATTTAAATTTAAAATAAGACAGAGTGTAATTTGAGAAAATGAGGATGCCCTGCACAGATCTTCCTGTCAGTTCCCAAATTGGCCCCGTGTACTCATACGTACAGGAGAAAGGAAGACAGAGGCAGGCCAATATGGATGAACAGGTGGACCTTGTTGATCAGCAAAGGAACTTTGCTTCTGAGGCTTACCGTGGGGGCCCCAAGGGAGGCGGTCCCACACCCCCTTCAGAATCTAAAAGGCCTCGAGAGAGGCCTCAGTGGGGTTTAATCAAATCTACCATCCAGAGCAGGGCTCAGTACTGCTTTCTCAAGACTGAGAACTTGAAAATGGCCCCAGTGGTAGGAAGCAGGAGAAGGTGGGCTTTGCCCACAATCCAAGGACAGGGGAGGGGCCAGCTTGCAGGTCATCGGGCAGGGGAGGACTTTCCCTCCCCTGACTCTCCCTTCACCTCTCACCAGAGCACAGTGCTAAAAAACTGTTACAGCAAAGGGTCTTCTGGGGTAAAATCAACTGAGAGTTCCAGAGGTTTCCATGAAGTCACCCAACAGCCACTCAGTGGTTGGAAAGCATGTTAGAGAAAAGTAACAGAAGCGAATAATAAATAAAATGCAGAAAGGGCAATTTTTATAAGAATGAGGCCATTTTAGATACAGGAAGCTAGGCTATGATTTTTGATCACGTTGAGCATTTTTTGTTCTGAGTCCATGTGAAACCAAAATGGCTGGTCAGTTCAAGTGCCACCTTCAGCAATGACTAAACAGGAGCAGTCATGCCCCTGTCCTCAGCTTCTAAAGATGGATTCATGTTCCTAACTAGTCCTGCAGACACCGTATGTGTTGCCTATTCAAACAATCATACAAATAAAATGAAAACAGGCTAAGGCACTTGACAGGAAAGTGACCCCGAAACACCTCTCCTTCTGTCTAGTGCTTTCCATTCCCATTCTTGGCCCTCTCTCCAATGGTTTCTCCCGCTGCTTTCCTACTCCTAGAGCTTCTAGAAGGAAGGACAATTCTGACCCTTGCTTCTCCCCAAAGAATCCAGGTGGCTCTCAAGGGAAAAGCCAACACACCACAGCTTTCAAAAGTCCATTTTCTGAAAGGATCAACACTCAATCTAGGTCAGAAATCACACAAGGAGGGGGAAAGTGTTTATTTGCTACTTTGTCGGCTTGGCCTCTTGTCCTTGAAGAAATAAAGGCCCACTCTGGAGAAACACTTCAGAAAACTTTTGTTCAAGGGAGAATAGTGTATTCTTTTCCTTTTTTTTTTTTTTTTTGAATTTTGTTTGTGTTTTGTACTTTTCCACATACATATTACTGGTTGTTTTTTTTTTTTTAAATATATGTGGAAAACAAAATAATGGAGGAAAGTTTTGAGATCTGGGCTGGACAAGAAAAAAGATTAAAGCACTGAGAAATAAATGCTACTGTTGTGTACACATTGACCCATTGAGGAATTTTACTTAATTAAATGGTTGGTTTGGTTAAAACTCAGGGCTTTTTACATGCTTAGGAGCCAGATATTTCTCCCCTTGCTCTAAATGCCTGTGATGGCTCAGAGAATGGCAGAAAGCAGATAAAGGGTGGCCATATGGCAAGAGAAGCAGGGAGTTGGCGGAAGAGGAGGGGCCATCGTTATGGAGTCTTTCCTTTCCCCATCTGCCCTGCCTAAGGTGATGAGCCACCCCACAGGGGAACCTCTCTGAGCCCCAGCATCCCTGGTGTGATGCTCTCCAGGAGGGAGGAAACTGCCTTTTCTGAATTGGTTCATATGCTGCATGCAGTTCCTCTAAGGGTTGTTGGAACTGTCACAAGGCCATCCATGAATTGGGGCGGCATAAAGGGCTCAGAAAGGTATGTACCTGTGGCTTCCGGAAAGAATATCCTTCAGCATCGAAAAAAGGGAAAAACTCAGAGAAGGTTGAGTCTCGCTTTGTTTAAAGAGCGTGTAAGCTGTAATTTGGGATGTACTGAAAATGTCCCCATAATCAGAATCAACGATCATTGAGGGTGCCTGGGTGTCTCAGCCTCAGCTCTCAGCACAGCGCCTGCTTCAGATCCTCTGTCTCCCTCTCTCTCTGCCCTTACCACCCCCCAAAAAAATAATTAAAAGTTTTTAAAAAGACCATAGTTTCCATTTAAAAAAGAATAAATAATCATTAAACAAATGTATGTGTCTTGGTCTGTATTTTAAACCATATGCTATGTTGAATGTTAACACAATACCATCTCATACAGACATATTTCTTTTTTTTTTAATGTTTTTATTTATTTCTGAGAGAGAGAGAGACAGAGAGACAGAGAGACAGCGTGAGCAGGGGAGGGTCCGAGAGAGAGAGAAGGAGACACAGGATCCAAAGACAGGCTCCAGGCTCTGAGCTAGCTGTCAGCACAGAGCCTGACACGGGGCTCGAACCCACAAACTGTGAGATCATGACCTGAGCCGAAGTTGGACACTTAACCGACTGAGCCATCCAGGCGCCCCTCATACAGACGTATTTCTTATGTGACATCTTGAGACCCCTCAGTCAGATACGGAGGCATTGACCTCAGTATCCTTCTTTTCCTTAACCCCGCTATGTTCACTCAAGTCCAGAGCCCACTGATTTTGTCAAATCTGTCTTTTGGTTCTCTATCTGCCACCCCTGTGTCCGGCACATCATCATGCCTTATCTAAGCAACCAGCGGCAGCCTCCTGCCTGCATTCTGCATTCTACCCTTCAGGACAGGCCATTCTGTGGGTTTGACATTAAGGGGGAGAGGGGGTTGCTACTGGGCGATGCCTGTACTCCCCAAAAATAATGAATCCAGGCACCACGCTCTGTCCTCTCCCTAAAGGAAAGGACATGCTTTTAACATTTGATCCATCATTTAATGTATGCTAGTATTACTCCTACCACCCGGGTCTTTTCAAAGTGATCCTCGGGTGTGAAGCCCCTACTTAAAACCTTTCATTTCAAAGGCTTTGAGACCGTTGCTTCTGGAATAAAGGGAATCAAATCCACACGTCTTTTTACCTGGGCTACAAAGCTCTTACTGACATTGGCCAAGCACACCTTCCAGCATTCTCTCACCACACTGCACACTACACCCCCCAAACTAGCTCTAGGCGCCCATCTTAGCATTGCTCCGTGACTCATCTTACAGCTCTTTTCCTCAAACTTGAGCCTCGAATATGCAGCCAAGAACGCATCCACTGGATGGGCACAGTTCTTGTTAAATTCTCATTAGGGACCCGGTTATCTGGTATGGACCTTGGTACACAGGAGGCATTCAATGAGTAGTTACTCAATTGTGTGACGTGGCCATCAAAAGTTACAAATGCATTCCTCTGCTGACGTTCCCAATGCTTCTGAAATGCTGGAGTGGAGAGCATGGGCTGGAGAGGAGGTAGAATGAATTTTGAAGATTCATGCTCTGACATTTATATTAAAAATCTGTCAGCGAGAGGGAATTAGCAGCGAATTAGAGCATGTGACTCTAAATGACATCCTTGTCAAAGAAAAACATGTGGAGAATTACTTAGAATAAAATTATAAAATAAAAAAAAAGATTCAACCATTACCAAGAAGTTAATTTTGCTTTCAAATACTTGGTTAACTTTGGAGTTCATGCGGATATGTCCATATGCATCTCTCTTTCAGAGTCAAATGGCAAAAGAAATATGAAAGGTGCGGAAATCATAAAGAGCTCTGTGGTAGAGCACAGCGGTTCTTGTGTGACAGGCTTGTGCACATGCACACGTGCAGAGTACACAGAAGTTCACGCTAAGTTTATTGTGCTTTTCTAGATCCTATAAATTAGTGTCAGCGTTACCTACCTAGTACACTGTGAGCACACATATGATTAAAACTCATGTTGCACTTGGGGTGCCTGGGTGGCTCAGTCAGTTAAACGTCCGATTCTCGATTTCGACCAGGTCACAATCTCACAGTTCATGAGTTCGAGCCTCACATGAGCTCTGCGCTGACAGTGGGGAGCCTGCTTGGGTTTCTCTCTTCTTCTCTCTCAGCCCCTCCCTCACCTGTGTACTCTCTCTGTCTCTCAAATTAAATAAATAAGCATTAAAATATATTTAAAAATAATATTGTGGGTGTGCATAAAATCCTCTGGTGGCTCCCCAGTGGACCCTGAGCCGGGGCCACCACATCATTCCCCATCCGGTCATCACCAGCTCTCCAGGCCCACCAAACCCCGCCCTTTAGCCTATTACAAGAGGCTCCTTGCAGTCCCCAAGCCGATGTGACCTTTTTACTCTCCCTGACGTGATGCCTGTTTCTTCAGCCACTCCCTTTCTCAGGACGCCTGCCTATCTAAAATGCTTTCTGTCTCTCAAAACGCCACTCCAACCTCACTCCTCCTGTAAGACCTCAGCACCGGAAACATCTCTTATATTTGTTTGCCCGGCGCTCTTATTTCCTTCCTGTTTTTGGAAAACCCATTTCCTGTGGCTTAGCTGGAAACTGCTTCCACAGTCCCACGGACACAGCCTAAGACGGAAAATCAGAGACCTCAGTCCCCTGACCGCTTCGCCCTAGGTCACAGTCTAGGGAAGAAACCAGTAAGACGTACAAAGAACTGGACAACACTGTGCAAGATGGAAAACGAAGCACATAAAACAAGGTGCCTCTCAAGGTGGCTTGAGAAGCAGGATTTTTGTTATAAAGAACAAGACAAATGTACTGCTTCTGGAACCAGAGCTAGGAGTCAAAGAAAAACCCTCAAGGCTGGTCTTGAAAGGCGACGATGAAGGGAAAGATCTGGAGGTCCTTCTGCTGTCTTACACCATACATAAAACTCAGCAAAAAAATGGATTAAAGGCCTGAATGTAAGACCCGAAACAGTAAAACTCCTAGAAGAAAACACAGGCAGGGCACTCCTTCACGTGGGACTTGGCAATGATTTTTTTGGATCTGACAACAAAAGGTGAAGGCAATAAAAGCAAAAGTAAACAAGTGCAAATACATCAAATTAAAAGGCTTCGACATAGCAAAGAAAACCATCAAGGACATGAAAAGGTGTCATACAGAATGGGAGAAAATATTTGTTAATCATATATATGATAAGGGGTTAATATCCAAAATATATGAAGAATTTATGCAAATCAATGCAAAAAAAAAGATTTAAAAATGGGCAGAGGAACTAAATAGACATGGCCAACAGGTGCATGAAAAGGTGCTTAGCATCACTAATCAGGGGACTGCAAATTAAAACCACAATGAGATGTCACCTCATAGAGAATGACTATCATCCACAAGAAAAGAAATACACGTTGGCGAGAATGCGGAGAGAAGGGAACCCTTATGCACTGCTTGCGGGGGGGCGGGGTGGGCGCCTGGGTGTCTCAGTCAGTTAAGCATCTGACTTCAGCTCAGGTCATAATCTCACAGTTCATGAGTTTGAGCCCCATGTTGGGCTCTGTGCTGACAGCTCAAAGCCTGGAGCCTGCTCCAGATTCTGTGTCTCCCTCTCTCTCTCTCTTCCCCTCTCCTGCTCATCCTCTGTCTCTCAAAAATAAACAAACATTAGGGGCATCTGGCTGGCTCAGTTGGTTAAGCATCGGCTTTGGGTCAGGTCATGATCTCACGGTTCGTGGGTTCAAGTCCCACGTTGGGCTCTGTGCTGACAGCTAGCTCAGAACCTGGAGCCTGTCTTCAGATACTGCATCTCCCTCTCTCTCTCTGACCCTTCCCTGCTCGTGCTCTCTTTCTCTGTCTCTCAAAAATGAAAAAATTTTAAAAATTAAAAAACATAAATAATAAATAAAATAAACATTAAAAAATTTTTAAAAAAAGAAAAAGGGAATGTAAACCAGTTCAACCACTATGGAAAACAGTACAGAGGTTCCTCAAAAAATTACAAATAGAATTACCAGGTGATTCACCAATCCCACACCTGGTACTCATCCAAAGGAGACGAAAATAGGGTATCAAAGAGACAGCTGCATGTCCATGTTTGTTACAGCGTTATTCACAGCAGCCAAGTTGTTTGGTTTGGAAACAGCCTAAGTGTCTGTCATCAATGAATGGATTAAAAAACGATGTGGTAGGGGCGCCTGGCCAGCTCCGTCAGTAGAGTGTGCATGAGTTTGAGCCCCATGTTGAGTAGATCTAACTCTAAAAAATGCAGTATGTATACACAGTAGATTAGTATTAAGTCCATGTATAGACTTAGTTTCTATATTATTAAAATATTATTCAGAAATATAAGAAAAAGATATCCTGCCATTTTTGACAACATAAATGGACCTTGAAGGCATTATGCTAAGTGAAATAAGTCAAGGAAAGACAAATACTGCATGATACCATTTATATGCAAAATATGAAAAAGCCAAACTCCTAGAAACAAAGACTAGAATGAAGGTCACCAGGGGCTAGAGCATGGGGCAAAGGGAACATTCTGATCAAAGAGAAGAAACTTCTAGCTGTAAGATGAAAAAGTTCTGGGGATCTAACTCAGGGCATAGTGACTCTGGTTAGCAACATTGTATCATATCCTTGAAAGTTTCTAAAAACGTAGATCTTAAATGTTCTCACCACAAAAAGAAATGGAAAGTATGTGACGCAACGCAGGTGTTAGCTAATGCTATGGTGTAATATATAAATATATAATTTCAACACTTTGTACACTGTAAGCTTACACAATGTTGTATGTCAATTATATCTACATAAAGCTGGAAAAAAGTTTTTAAAAAGATGCTTTATTTCCCAGAAAAAAAGAAAAAGAATATGGTCTTTGTGCTAAATGACCTGGCACTAGGGATTGACAATTAAAAGTACAGTTGACCCCAAGGGTGCCTGGGGGGCTCAGCTGGTTAAGCGGTCAACTTCAGCTCAGGTCATGATCTCACTGTTCATGAGTTCAAGCTGTGTGTGGGATTCTGTGCTGACAGCTCAGAGCCTGGAACCTGCTTCAGATTCTTTCTCTCCCTCTCTCCCTGCCTCTCCCTCACTCGTACACAGTCTCTTTCTCTTTCTTACTCTCTCTTTTTCTCTCTCAAAACCTCAATAAACATTAAAAAAAAATTAGGGGCACCTTGGCGGCTCAGTCAATTGAGCGTCTGACTGTAGCTCAGGTCATGAACTCCAGGTTCATAGGTTCGAGTCCCATGTCAGGCTCTGTACAGACAGCTCAGAGCCTGGAGCCTGCTTCAGATTCTGTCTCCCTCTCTCTCTGCCCCTCCCCTACTCACACTCTGTCTCTCTCCTTCTCAAAAATAAATAAACATTGACCCTTGACCAACATGGGTTTGAACCATGTGGGTGCCCTTGTACGTGGAGTTATTCAATGAACACAGTATAAAACTGTAAATGTATTTTCTCTTCTTTATGATTTCCTTTACAATATTTTATTTTGTCTAATTTATTGTAAGAAGATAGTATATAATACATATAGCATACAAAATATGTTGGTCAACTGTTCATGTTATAGGTAAGGCTTCCAGTCAACTCCGGGCTGTTAGCAATTGGGGAGTTATGCACAGATTCTTGCCTACACAGGGGATCAGCACCCCTAACCCCCACATTGTAATCAAGCAGGTCTTCATACCTGGCTCAGCACAGCATAGTGGGAAAGAGGCTATAGGACAGACTCTAGAACTTTCCAGCTTCATTACTTTGAATAAGATGTCTGAATTTTCTGAGCTTCCATTTGCTCCTTATCAAATGGGGATAATAATGTGACAAAAGACTTTTGTAAGGATTATAAATGACAGACACAAAGCACTTAGTGCAGTGACTGAAGCAAAGAAGTGTCCCCATAAATCCCGGGTTTCATGACCATAATCTTTAAGGCAGGAAGGGCCCATGGGTGACTTAGTCCAGCAAGTGTCCAACTTTTGATTTAGGCTCAGGTCATTGTCTCAAAGTTCATGGGTTCAAGACCCACATTAGGCTCTGAGCTGACAGCACAAAGCCTGCTCAGGATTCTCTCTCTCCTTCTTTCTTTGCCCCTCCCCTGTGTCTCAAAATAAATAAGTAAGCTTTTTAAAAATTATTAAAAAAAAAATAGGCACACCTGATTGGCTCAGTCAGTTAAGCATCTGACTTCTGCTCAGGCTATGATCTCACAGTCCATGAGATCCACACCCCGAGCCTGGATCTTGCTTCAGATTCTGGGTCTCCCTCTTGCCCTCCCTACCCCTCTCCCACTCGTGCTCTCTCTCTCATTCTCTCTCTCTCTCTCTCTCTCTCTCTCTCTCTCTCTCTCTCTCAAAAACAAATAAACATTTAAAAAGGTTTTTATAATTATTAAAAAATAAAAATAAACATGCCAATTCCTGAGCCCACAACCAACTACTGAGCCCACTGAATCAAAAATAGGACCCCCAAATCTGCATTTTTTAACACTTTTCCCAGGTTCTTCTTAGACAAGAATCTAAAACCTGAAAATTTCAAACATATGGTGGGGATCAGAGAAATTAAGACAAAGGTAACAGGTAAGGGGCAAGGTAGAAGGGGACAGGGCTCCCCCCTGCTGCAGCACCAGCGGCACCACTATCAAGACGTTATTTGCCAGACTTTTCTAAACACTTCCCACATAACAGTTTTTAACCGTCACAACAGTCCCAGGAAATGTGTCCTACCATTATTCCCACATTTCAGATGAAGAAACTGAAGTTCAAAGAGATGACGTAATATAGCTAAGACCATACAACGATTTAAGGGTGAAGGTACATCAAACCCAGGCAGGAGATTTTCATCGGACAAGCCCTTGGCCACCGTACCCCAGGAAGATACATCTCAGCACTGTCACAAAGGCTCCCATCAGCCCCACTAAGTGTGTCACTATGAACACAAGCGTGGGAATCCCCTCCTGTTTGCTTTCTGACTCCCCACTAGAAACACAACTGCACACCCACGTCCGTCCCAATATGGCAATGCCCCCAGCCACGTGAATCTGCTGACTGCAAGCCCCACGGGAGCAGGGCCATGCCTCTGTTTGCACCGAGCTGTCCGTGGAACAGCATGCCATAAATGGGAAGGCACCTGATAAAGGGCTGAGTAGTGGATACCAAAGGGCAGGCTTAGAATCCAATTCCGTAGGCTCTTCAAACTTCAGGAAGAAACATTTGCAACTCCACGCTCACCCATGAAAATTCTTTCAAGTTCCATATATATAAATGTCATCTAACCCAAAAACATAGCTTCTCCTACTTCTGAGGATCTTCAGAGGCTCCCCTTTAAAACATACTCATTGCCTTAAAGCCAGAATGAAGTTCAGTTGGTGCTTGCTGCATACCTACTGTGTGCCCAGAGCTATGTGAACAGTGTGACTGGTGCTTTTCAGCATCACATTGTAGGTGCTTCATCAATGTTTGACAGACTCTCCGACTTTCACATGAGGACCCCAGTCAAAGAGAGATGAAACAGTCTCAGATGATTTAAGAATTTACAAATCTCAGACCCCGGGCTTCAGGGTGTAAGGTCAATGTCATCTCCACCAAGAAACACAGAGATGGTTTAGGAAACAAAGAGTGTAACACAAAAGCACAGAAAGCTTTAGGTAGATCTTCTAACTACAATGGTTTCCATTTTATTCCAATCCTATGCAACCCAAAAAACTAATTTTAAGCTTATTGTGCCTTATGTTCCATTAGTACTTATATTCTCTTGACTGAATTCATTTGAATTCATTTTCAAAGGGCATTTTTTGAGAAAGGTGTCAAGTCATTTATTCAAATGCTCTCTCCATATATCCTATTCTACCTTAAATTTGCATTAGTTTCAAATACGGGAAAAAAACATATCTAAAATTTGACAGGGAAAACACCAAAACAACATTTAATACAATGGTTTATCATGACATTAATTCATGGCCCATTTATCAAATGCTGATAATGGATCGCTGAGATGACTACATGGATGGGGATGATGAATTCTACCTTCCCAAGTGTAGGCTGGACCTAGTGACTCACCCCTAATGAATAGAATATAGCAGAAGTGAAAGGGATGTCACTTCTAAGATGAGGGTACAAAAGACCGAAGCTATTTGCTGGCATGCCCTTGGCCTTGGGCTTGCCGCTCTGATGAAGCCGGCTGCCATGTTGTGAAAAATTCTTTAGACAAGCCCACGTGAGAAGGATCACAGGGCGCCTTGACCAGCAGCCAGAGAGGAACTGAGGGCCTCAGTCCAATCCGTCATGAGCTAAATCCTGCCTACCACCGTGTGAGTGGGCCAGAAGCAACTCCTTTCTAGTCCAGAGCTCAGGTGACTGCAAGCTGGTTGGAGTCCCTGAGGTGGAGGACCCCGCTTAGCCACACCTGGATTTCGGAGCCACAGAAACTGTGACATAATACGGGATGTGTGTTGTGATGGCCATAATTCATCACTGGGGTAGTTACACAGTAACGGATAACTAACACGGCATGCCGTTGTTGCCTGGTCCCGTCCGTAGGACCATCACCGCGTCAGCTGCAGCCGCACTGAACAGTTCCATGTGAACTCAGACCCGCCTCCAGCTGGTAGAATCCCGCCCACAGCATGCACAGCGCTGCCTCCCACCTTCAGCCCAGGGCTCACTTCAGTGCCCCACGACCCCTGGGCTGAAAGAGCAAGGAATTTAACGGCTCTGCTGTCACCATACAGAGGGAACCCCAAGCAGGTGGATAAATGCCCAAACTTCCGCCCTTCGGACGGACAGTTTAAAAGGCCTCCTGCACATGTCTCAGGAAACTGCCAATGAGGCAGCGGACTTGAGCGGTCATTGCCAACAGCAGTAACGCCGACAAAATCCTTAGGGGATCCTTCTTCCCTTCCCTGGCTTGCTTCCCAGACCCCTCTGGTCATGTTTCCCATGATCGCCTTTCAAATAAACCACCTGCATCTGAAGTCTTGTCTTAGGCTCTAATATTGGGAAAACCATGGTAAGACCATGCTGACTGAACTGTCCACGTGGTAGGACTCCCGCAGGAAAAATGGTTTACGGAGAGCAAAGGGTGGGAGAGGGGAACAAATGTGGGTCATATTTAGGGAACGGCAAAAAGGATAGTTTACTGAGGACAGAGTTTAAAAACTTGTCCAAAAGACGTGGGTCTCTCGGTGATAGGCAGATTCCATACTCTATATCAATTCTTAAAGAATCCAATTCCTGGGAAGAAGCCTGGGGATGTATGTTTGGGGAACAGTAGGTCTGCAAAGTCTGGGCCTGTCGGGGTAGGAGAGAAACGAAAAGAGCCAATCTGGTCAAAGCCATGCTTACAAAGAACGTCAAAAGTGTCCTTAAAATATTGAAACGAGGGGCGCCTGGGTGGCTCAGTCGGTTAAGCCTCCGGCTTCGGCTCAGGTCAGATCTCACGTTCGTGGGTTTGAGCCCCGCAGCAGGCTCTGTGCTGACAGCTAGCTCAGAGCCTGGAGCCTGCTCCCGGTTCTGTGTCTCCCTCTCTCTCTGACCCTCCCCCTCTCATGCTCTGTCTCTCTCTGTATCAAAAATAAATAAAAAAACATTAAAAAAATATATTGAAACGAATTCTGAAAGCAACAGGGAGCCATTGAGTATTTGTGAGCAGAGGACTATGATGCTTAGGCATTATGAAAAAGGGGCAGTAAGCCATAAACAGATTTCCTAAGGCAAGAGTTTGGTGAGATATAATAAGGGATATGAAGGCCAACGTAGAAGTTATTGCAAGAGTTCAGGTGATGTGGAAGAGAAATTCAGCAGAGATAATTGACCAAAAAAGAATAGCATTTTATAAAATCAGCCTGAAATTTAAATTAACTAAGCTCACTTCACAACATTTTCCTCTCTGTACTGCCTTCAGACTACGTTTGTAGGGCCTCTGTGCATTTCTTTATCATTCTTGGCATGCAGTATTAATCTCTTTCTGGTAATTAATTACCATTACATTACTCTCCAAGTTATAGAATTTTCTCAGGGGAAAACTCTACTGCGCACTTAAAAAATGATGGTGATTTATGTAGCTGGACCGCTTGGAAACATTTACATTTTTCCTTTATGATGATTAAAGCCCAATGCAAATAGAGTTTTTAACATGGGTTCCAAACATATTTTTTTATGGGTATAATTGGAAGTCTGACACTTACCTGAGTGTTAGTTTGGAAGTGAAGCAGGTTTTCTAATTAAGTCAAAGAAGAACTTCATTACCACTTTAAAACAAAATGTTAAAACAAAAAGAAAGAAAGAACAAATCCCAGCACAGTGTTTTTTGTTTGGGCTGTATTTTGCTCACATATTTGTTTGTTGGGCAAAAGGACTGAACTATAAACTATCAAAAGAGATTGTTCACGTTCTTAAAGACAAATTTTATTGTTGTTGCTATTTTATTTTTTAATGTTTATTTACTTACTGTGAGAGAGAGAGAGAGAGAGAGAGAGAGAGAGAGAGAGAGAATGCACATGCGCATGAGGGGTAGAGAAAGAGGGAGAGAGAGAATCCGAAGCAGGATTCACGCTGTCAGTGCAGAGCCTGACGTGAGGCTCGAACTCATGAACCAAGAGATCACATTTGAGCCAAAATCAAGAGTGGGATGCTTAACTGAGCCATGCAGGCACCCCAGTTTTTACTATTTTAATAACAAAGTCATCCTCTCTCTCTCCCCTCTTCCATTTTGTTGCCTTTCCTCTTTTCCCTTTCTCTTGTTTGATTTTTTTTAATGTTTTTATTTATTTTTGAGAGACAGAGAGAGACAGCATGAGCAGGGGAGGGGCAGAGAGAGAGGGAGATACAGAATCTGAAACATGCTCCAGGCTCTCAGCTAGCCGTCAGCACAGAACCCGAAGCAGGGCTCAAACCATGAACTGTGAGATCATGACCCGAGCCAAAGCGAGACGCTCAACAGACTGAGCCACCCATGCACCCCTCTTTCTCTTGTTTTAGAATACTTGGAAGTATAAGACACAAAAATATCAATTTAACCTCAAATGAGATGCATCTCTTAGGCACATCCAAGTACAATGTAAGAATGAGGACTGTAGAGTATGGAGTTGGCCCGATTAGCTTTCATCCCAGCCCTGATGTTTGCATGCTGGGTGCCCATGGACAAGCATAGTTGATTTCGACCTCAAGAGATATCTATAAATGTTGAATTAAGCGACATGGACGAGACTCTTGGAGGAAAGCCTGATGTCCAGGAGCATTTCACTTGTATCATACCTCACACCATGCCACAAAGGCAGCTTACAACCATCTCTGCTCTAGGCAGTAGCAGAGGAGGCCTCAGTGCACAAGGGCTCCTCCACGTTATGGCTGCCTTGTTCATAGATTCTTCTCCACCACCCTTATGAATAACGTTGAGTCCCCACTGTCAAGCATTTAAGGTCTACCAGGATAAATGGGAGTGTGTATATTTACTGTACAATGTGGGAGCTTAGATCTTGCATGAATCCTTATACCTTTATTTGCATGGAAATAGGTTGTGCTTCTGTTTCCCACCTGATTCAGAAGTTCTTCTCATTTATCTGTTGCAATGGATACTGAAATTAAGCAGCATCCTACTGGTCCTTTCAAAGTGATCTAAGTGGGGGTAAGGGAATAAGATACTGCTATTCTTGTAGTCGAATTGGATTATTCTTAGAACAGAGCTGAATCGAGAGGATCCACATCCTCTCCTGTTGCCCAAGAACATCCAGCTATGTACGTGCACAATCCTACAAACCCTCAGCCTGTCGAGAGGAGACCAATGGTCAATCTATGAATGCACTATTATTAAGCATTTAGTGAAATTAATAGAGACAGGAAACCAGAAGATATTCCAAAAATGAGGAGAAAACCAGAGAATTAAGAAAGAAAGAGGCAGAGACAGAGGGAGAGAGAAAGAAAGGTTGAAGGAGAGAGAGAGAAATAATTTGACAGTGTCCGGTAGGGAAAGGATCAGCAGAATAATTAGCTTTGAATACAGCATATCAGGTTTCATTAATAACAAGAGAAAGCATGAAGCTAGTGAATTCAGGCAAATATATATTTAGGAAAACAGCTAGAGAAACAAGTATGCCTTCGTGATGTTTACATTCTTACAACCACAGTTGGATGAGCCATGAACACAAATGGAATTCCATCAAATGAACTGAGTCTAAAGGCACCCACCCTAGTCCCAGTTGCCTTAGCAACCAGACATCCTCTTCATGCAAATAACATGGAAATAAAAAAGGCATATGTTAAAAAAAAAAGTTATTCACAGAAAGAGGAACGTGTGGCGAAACCTGCACCATGTGAGGAATGGTCCAGAGAGGAACTTGGGAAGCATGTCTGCAGTAAGCAGAGAATGACATCTTGAGGGGGTTAGAAATGCAAGTAGTTGGACGAGCCCCCAAAATGTAAGAATTTTTGTGTTGTGAATGCATGTTCACTTCCTTTTTGTCCGTGTGCATAAAGTAAGTGCTTGCAAATCAGTGGCCATTGGTTCCAAGAAGCAAAGTCCCTGCTCTGGGGAACATGTGAGCTCATTTTCCTAGGGTCAAAAATTTGCTCGAATAGCTACAAACTCTTGCCAGTGTCCTGTACTGAATTCCCTCCCTAGCTCTTTCTCCAGCTCGGGACCACAGGAGATGGACAGGGGCATCAGTCAGAACAGAGGAGAGAGACAGTCTATAGGTTTCTCTTCTCTCCAAAACTGCCTGTTTGTCAAGTACCGTGTAGTTTTCCAAGGTGAGCCAACAGTGAGTGTGGTTATGAACACAGACAGGCTTGAAAAGTAAATAAGATTAAGAGAAAGGGTGCCTAATGGCCATCCTTGTGCATTTGGAAAGGTAGCTGTGGAAGAGACGAGGCCAGAATGAAAATACACCAATGCTTTTAGCTATGATGATCATTAGCAGACTATGAACTTGGTAGCAAGGTGAAAGGGAATTTGCCGCCATCACATGACAAGCAAGACAGGTAGATCTGTCGCTTGCTAACTTTGAGGTTTACTATTTGTCCAACACTGTGCCAAGCAGTTAATGCATCATCTTATTTAGTCCTTAAAGGTCCTAATGTTTAAGAGAGATACTATTATTGTTATTCCAATTTTATAGGTGAGGAAAACTTGAGCTCAGGAAATCTTAAAAACTTGGCCAAAGTCATAACGGGATTCTAAATGGCAGCATTGAATGTAAATTGAGCCATTCTTAGCTCAAAATTCATTGTCTTTCTTCTCTGCTATACCCCCTCCCAATTTAATCCTGCTAAATCAATATATTATTATAATCTGTAGTGAGATCCTAAGTTTGTTATCAGATTCATGTATGATAAGCAATCCAGAAAGATTTAGAGGTAAAAATATTTTGACACTTGGGGCCCTGGGTGGCTCAGTTGATTGAGCATCCAAATCTTGGTTTTAGCTCAGGTCATAAGCTCAATGTTTTGTGAGTTCAAGCCCCACGTTGGGCTCCATGCTGACAGTGCAGAGTCTGTTTGAGATTCTCTGTCTCCCTTTCTCTCTGTCCCTCCCCTACTTACACTGTCGCTGTCTCCCTCAAAATAAATAAATAAACCTAAAAAAATGTTTTAATATTATAACACTCACAATTCATGAAACTAATTACCTGTAGACACATGTTTTGGAAAGCAAACAAAGAAGAAAAGAGAAAGCAGTGACAAAGGATCATTTATCTGGGGAATTTCTCAATCTCCATGAGCATGTGAAAGAATCCCACATTTGTTACTATGGCTTTCCTTAAGCTATCTCCTTTTGGAGACTTTCTAGAAGCATATATCTATCTTTTATCTTACAAGGGAAGGAGAACAGTAGGGCCTCAGTACAGAGATTAAAGAGCGAGTCCGCTGAAGGGGCATAAAAGTGAAAAGCAAAAGGAATCTTATTTTAAATTACATTTTCTTTGAATATTGAGCTCACCGCAAGATAAACCAGATTCTACTTCCAAAGAATAAATTTAATCTAAAGAAATCAACGGTTGTTTTTGCTTTTGTTTTCCTTTTTGAGGCCACTGAGTTCAAGACAGTTTTATGGGAGATATGCCAAGTGCAAAGTACATATCGGGCTATGACACAAAGATGTGATTTTTCTCTTATAATCATGTGAATCAGAGGGATTGCTTACTTTATTAGCTGTGTGTGTGTGTGTGTGTGTGTATTTCACAATACTGGTGCAGGCTTTGCTGTCATCAGGAAATAGAGAGAAAGGAATAACCATAGGATTTATAGAAAAATGATGCAGTGTGTTTCTAGTTCTAAAAGGCAACATGAGTTTATCCACTTACCTGCATGCCTAACTCAAATTCCCAAAAATAATCTATTTCATAACAGAAACCATAAGGGAATCAGCCAAGTATTTGCAATTTTAAGAAAGTGTATCACCATAAATTGAAGTTAACATGTGCGTACAGAAGAGATACACAAAATATGCTCAAAGCAAAGTTCTCCAAATGAGAGCAACTATGAAAACCCCCCATAAAACCATATAAAGTCACAACTAGACAAAGTCAAGCGGTGGGAACCAGGGAAAACCAAGCCATGCTATTTGGGGGTGGAAGGCAAACAAATTTTCATCTTAGTGTAGAAGTCAAGGACAGCGTTTGCTCATTCTTATAGGCTACATTTCAGTGGTAAATAAGAGAAATATTTGAACACACAAACACCACCACACCCCCAAAACACAGACAAAAATGCTAAAGTAAACCCAAGTAACTACGAATAATAAATATGAAAATAAACAGCCTTACTTAAAACACAAAGATCTTAACATTATAATAAAAAAGTGAACTAAATGTTTATTACAGAAAACACAACAAATAGAAATGGTACAGGAGAAAAAGAAGATAAATCATTCATGTGGTATTTAATACTTGTCAGTCATTGTTCCAAGCACTGTGCAGAGTTTTATCTTATGTTATATTAATAAAAACTACACAAGGCAGGTACTACTTTATTACTGCGTTGCAAATGAGAAAATAGGACCACAAGGTCACTAAATAACTTTCTCAAAGCCACACAGTTTACTCAGTAGGCGATCCATGAGGCCTCTGCCTTACGCACACACACAAAAAAATTTTTTTAAAAAGGCAAAACATAGCTAGAGGATTCAAGCAAAAGAAAGTTGTGCAATATTAACATAAACACTACCATCACTCCATTGTTTGGTGCTGAAATATTTGAAGAGGAAATTGTACACACATTCCCATAAAACAAAACAAAGAAACAAACACAGAAGAGACATGACAAACAAACATTTATAATAAAATTCAAGGGACTTAAGTGCACCCTTATTAAAATATACAGAATACAAGGTAATTCAACCAGACCATCAACAGTATCTACAGAATTTTACATTGATAAAAGGTCATATACACAAATGCTGTCAGTTTTTATAGAAGGAACAGCCCCAATCTTCACAGAGAGAGAGGGTCCAACCATTGCCATTTTCCATATACAAATGAACGAACACATAAATGAACGAATACCTCTTTGATAGTTCAAGTTGATAAAAAATTTATTTTGTAAATGTAATACATACTTTGTTATTTAAGGAAACACAATTAAATTCATAAGGCAGAAATGTTCTGACTATCATGTAATAGTTTTAACTAGAAATAAATGAAGTAAATCACTTGGTTTAAGGAAGTATAACATGATATCCTGTGAGGTAGGTTAAAAAGCACATAGGTACGTCCACATGTAAATGCATTGAGAGAAAGATGTGGGAACTGATGCATGTTAAGAACACATGTGTGAGGAAAGCATACAACTCTTGGTTTTGGCTCAGGTCATGATCTCACGGTTCATGAGCTCAAGCCCCACGTCAGGGTCCATGCTAGCCATGTGGAGCCTGCTTGGGATTCTCGGTCTCCCTCTCTCTCCGCCCATCACCTGCTTGTGCTCTCTTTCTCTCTCTCAAAATAAATAAATTAGCTTTTGAAAAACAGAACACATGAGTGAGCTTTAATTTTCACCAATGCTTCAATGTGCCTGCATTTTTATGTATATGCCTTATGCAGTTGGAAAAAATACATTAAATGTGTCAATTTCTTTGTATTTCCTGTAGGGTGTATCATGTCTACCTACCATTCTGTACACAATTTCTTTGTAAAGTCTTCAAATTATTCTCAAAAGTAAAAGATAATTTTGTCACACAAATAATCTTTCTCCTCCCTCCCCCCAAAAAAGCCTCACTGCATGTTAATTTTTTGAGAAATGTAAAAATAGTGAAATTAATTTTATAAGTAAAATGTGAGCTGTTTAACTAGGAGTTACTGAAATGAAAGGAATAGCCATGTCTCTGTGATTGCTTTGAAGAGATTCATTTAAAAAAATGGAATATTACGGATATATTCATTTTTATATCCCAACATATTCCTTTAAGGAAAAAAAGTATAGCATCTTTTCTCCCCTAATTTAAAAGTTAATTGCTGTGCTGTAATTGTGAAGTTTTCTTTAAAAAAGAAAAGCTCTATATCTCATATCATCTTTAAATTTAAAATAACTTGATGACAGTAGAAGTAATCATTACATCCTTCCAGTGTCAGAGTCCCAGATGGCTTGGTAAAAAAATGAGTAATCAATAACAATTTAGCACTCATTATGTTTATAGAAAATTATAATGATTAGATTCAACTTGTGCACATATTTTCCAAAAATGCATTTATGCATAAAATTATATTTTGTTTAATTTTAATTACATGTTACATTCTTTTGAAACGTAATTATCAAGGTATATTCTCCAGTTCCAAAAATTACCCCATGAATAAAACAACAACAATTCAAAGTACTATTAAAAAGGTACAAATGAAGGCATATATGATCTGAAGAGAGAATGTCTCTTAAAGCGTTCATGAATACGGTTGCAGTTATGTATCCAAGATGAATGGCGAACAGACCTTCCCAGAATCAAGACAAAAGTTGTGGCAAAAATATCCTGGGGTGGGACATCTTCTGTCTATGTAAGTTGGTACTTTTACCAGAATCATGTGATTTTAAAAGAAAATTGAAAGTAGAAGAAAAATTTTAATGAAGAACATTGTCAAGCCAATATTTTCAACAACTCTGGAAAACTGACTCATTTTATTTGGTTCAGTAAGTGATGGGGAGTTGTGATGGCTGTTTTAACAGAATAGAGCTTCACTTGAGGAATATTTATTTGATAATGTACTACTAACAGGTCAAGTAGGGGCACCTGGGTGACTCAGTCGGTTAAGCATTTGACTTATGCTCAGGCCATGGTCTCACAGTTAGTGGAGTCGAGCCCTACGTTGGGCTCTGGGCTAACAGCTCAGAGCCTGGATCCTGCTTCAGATTCTGTGTCTCCCTCTCTTCCCCTCCCCCACTCACATTTTTTTTCTTTCTCTCTCTCAAAAATAAACATTAAAAAATTTTTTCAGGGCACCTGGGTGGCTCAGTTGTTTGAGGGCCTGACTGCAGCTCAGGTCATGATCTCACAGTTCATCGGTTCAAGCCCTGCATTGAGCTCTTTACTGATAGTGCAGAGCCTGCTTGGTCTCTCTCTCTCTCTCTCTCTCTCTCTCTCTCTCTCTCTCTCTCTCTCTCTGCCTCTTCCTTACTTGCGCATGCTCTCTCTCTTTCTCTCTCTCAAAAATAAATTTTAAAAAAGTTTTTTCAAGGAAAAGAAGCCTAAATTCAAGGCAGTCGATTGAATCATGACTCTATTCCGGTGGTTCTCAAACGTTAGCATGTGCACCAGAATCACCGGGAACACTGTCAGAATACAGTCTGGTGGAACACACCCCTAGGGTGTCAGGTGCTGCGGATGCCACCTGTCCCAAGACCACACCTGGAAAGCCACTGAAAGCGTAAGGAACACCTGAACTAATATGGTTCATTAAGATCATATTGAACTAAAAATGACAGAAAATCTAACAGTGTCTAGATTAGAGTGTATTTATTTTTCTCCCTTACAAATTCTGGAGGAATGTCCCCATGGCTCATGCAGTTGCTCAAGAAAGTCATTAAAAAGCCCAACTTTTTCTGCACTTCAGATCAGGATAGTATGTGGCTTTGACCCTCTGGGTTTCAAGAGAACTGCTGCACTTCCAGTCACTGTATCCCTGTTCTCAGCATTAGTGAAGCAAACCTCTCTCTTAGGCTTTTTGTATTTGTTTAGAAGGATTATCTTCCCCAGGGATTTATAGCAACATCTCAATAATAAAGTATGCCACAGGACTTTCTCTCTCCAACTCTAAAGGTGATTGGACAGAACGCAAAGCAAATTAGTGGCTGTCAGATTTGTCCTTTTGAACAATATCAGGATTCTGCTAATAAAACAGTGGTCATGAAGGGTGGGGTTAAGCGTCTGACTTCAGCTCAGGTCATGATCTCATGGTTCGTGAGTTTGAGCCCCGCATCGGGTTCTGTGCTGACACACAGAACCTGGAGCCTGCTTCAGATTCTGTGTCTCCCTCTCTCTCTGCCCCTTCCTCACTTGCATTCTGTCTCTCTCTCTCAAAAATAAGTAACTATTAAAAAACATTTTTAAAGTAGTCAAGGGCATTAGGTAGGTGATGAGAAATGTCTGCCACACAGAGGAGTAGAACATGATTGTGCACACGAGAGGCTAGAACAAGAATGCATAGATCTGGAACACTGATTTCCAAATTCCTCACCTCTTTCCAACACCAACTTAAACATAATTCCTCCATGATGCCTTATGGGAGCTACAACTTTCAGATGAAGGACTCCTGCCCAATGCAACTAGAATAATTAGGTGTCTGAGTGTTGACTGAAGACCAGGACATCTAGGGCAGATGAGTCCCATCCACACAGCTGTTACCCTTAGCAGACCTGCCTTCCAAGGGCAGTCAAGAAGGCTGCTGGTGTGGGTGCTGGAGCCCAGGAGGGAGGTGGCAGACGGGCTCCGGAACCAGGTGTGGAGGGGAAATCATGATGAAGTCTTGGCTCTGTTTGTCCTCAGGAGAAATATTATAGCCACTAAAAAAGAACAGGCTACTATTAAAAAGGAATGATGAGAACATCTCTTAAAAGAGAGTTTGGAAATTGAGAATATGACATGGAAATAAACAGTTCTATGAAGAGACTGGGAAAAAGGGTGGAGCTCAGAGCCACGGTAATGAACTAGATGAAGGCAAGCAAGTTTTCTACAAGAGGAAGCCAAAGGGGAAACAAGATAGGAATTAAAAAGCTGAAGACATGATTAAAAGATCTAAGAGGCCCAGGATTTGACTCACAGGACATGGAAAAAGTACAGAACAGAAATAATAAGAGAGTAAATAATCAAAGAATAATAGAATACAACTTCCATAGCTAAAGAAAAGCATCCATCCTTGAATTGGAAGAATGCTTTGAAGTACCAGGAAGAAACAGGATAAATTCAGAATGCTAATGATAAAGAAGAATTAAAAATATTTACAGAAAAGGGGCACCTGGGTGACTCAGTAGGTTAAGCATCTGATTCTTGATCTCAGCTCAGGTTTGATCTCAGGGTCATGAGTTCAAGCCCCAAATTGGGCTCCATGCTGGGTATGGGAGATTATGTGTGTGTGTGTGTGTGTGTGTGTGTGTGTGTGTGTGTGTGTGTGTGTGTGAAAAGAAAACACAAAAATGATATTCTTCCTACCGAAGCACAAAAAAGATGATCGAGTAGCAGAATTCAATCAGAAACTTAGATACTAGAAGACAACAGAGTTTAATGCCTCAAAGTTGTGAGAGGAAAAGCTGTTGAACTCAGAATTCCACAATCTTCAAACTGATAATAGCAGTTTATAAGCAATTAAACTTCCAACCAGGAGTAAAGGCAAAGGAAAGATGATATTAGACATGGAAGAATTTTTTAAAGTTTACTATCAATGTATCCTATATATTTCTTCCAGTTTTATTGAGATAGACTTGTCTTATATGCTGAATTAGTGCACGGTATACAACAGAATGATTGGGTATAGGTATATATTGTGAAATGGTTACCACAATAAGTTAACAACAGTCAACTCACATAGTTACAATTTTTTTCCTTAATAAGTACTTTGGAGATTTACTCTCTTGGCAACTTTCAAATATGCCACATGGCATTGTTAACTATAGCCAGCTTGCTGTATAGTACATCCCCATAACTTATTTAACCTGATAACTTGAAGTTTTTATCTTATGAATATATCCTACACTTAAAAAAAAAAGAAAGAAAAGACTCAAGGAGATGCCCCCCAAATTTAAAGGAATATCACCCAAAAAGGAATAAAATAGGATAACCTGTTGTATGTTTTTTTCATTTACTACATACATTAATTTCTTTCATATCTTTTTATTTTTAAACTCTGAGTGTAGTTGTTGACAGAGGAGTTAACAAGAACCAAGGGAATAAACCGATAAATAAGAAAAGGAGATGATTTCAGGAAGTGGTGAGGAAAAGCTAATGTAAAAAATAGTGCAGACATTTTGGCATTGTGGTCAGAAAAGTTAATGGGATTGGACCAATATTCCGTGGTCAATCGCTGAAAGGCAGAAGCTCTCTTTAGGGGTGGAGAGGAACCGGAGAAATAGAACCAGATTTAAGAGGTAAAACTGACAGGGATGAGCAAAGAGGAAAAGACAAGAAGCCACTGAACTCTGGAAGTTTTCAATGTTTTTTTTGGGGGGGGGGGGACAAAGGGAAGAACAATGGGAAGGTGAAAACAAGTCATGCTTTATTGAGAAAAAGATTTTTTTTTATTTTTAATATTTATTTACTTTTTAGAGAAGGAGAGAGAAATCAGAGAAAGCTCAGGGGAAGGAAAGAGAAGGAGACAGAATCTGAAGCAGGCTCCAGGCTGTGAGCTATCAGCACAGAGCCCTACATGGGGCTTGAATGCATGGACTGCAAGATCATGACCTGAGCCAAAGTCGGATGCTCTACCAACTAAGCCACCCAGGTGCCCTGAAAAAGATGTGCTAAACAGAGAGAGACAATGAAGATATGTGGTGTAGGATGATCAGAGGGAAAACTTAATCTAGTCATAGACTCAGCAAAGTCAACTCAAGGCAGACCTAGATGGCTCAGTTGGTTAAGTGTTGAACTCTTGATCTTAGTTCAGGCCATGATCTCATAGTTTGTGAGTTCAAGCCCTGCATCAGGGTCTGCACTAACAGCACAAAAGCCTGCTTGGGATTCTCTCTCTCTCCTCTCCTCTCTCTCTCTCTCTCTCTCTCTCTCTCTCTCTCTCTCTGACCCAGCCCCCTCAAAAATAAATAAACTTAAAAAAAGAAAGAACTGTCAATTCACATACTGACTCTACCACTTATTAACTAGGTGACCTTAGGGGAGGTACATTTGAACTTTGGTTTACTGAATCAGTACTGAATCAGAGGCAGTACTCAATCTGCAAAGAGCACTAATAGTATGCCAAGAGTAAAATAAATAACATATGTAAAGAGTCTGACACCCACCAGACCCTCAATAAAAGTTCATGATTACAGCTACTAGTAGATGTAGCCTTGTGGTGGAACATACTTGGAGACATGTAACCAAGCAGACACAAAGGAATTTAGCTTTAAATAGAACAAATGTATTTCTCTTCCAAACATAATGCAGAGAAAAATGGAGAAGAGTAATGTGTCGATGTGGAGGGAGAGTGGATGGGCAGCCATTATGAGACAGATGAAATTAATTCAGAGAGGGGACTTGTTAGGTAAACACAGAGTGCGGGTCACACAGAGTCAAGGGTAGAGCAGCTGACTGTTCCATGGGTAACAGGTGGATTTACAGTATCTCTCCCATCCCTCTCTCGTGAAATCCACTTCATTGAGACAATGCAATATTTAATACACTTTTGCATATCTGCATCTTATAAAGCCTGATTAATTGTTTAATAAAAGTTTGGTAAAGAAAAGAAGGGAGGTGCCTGGGTTGCTCAGTAGGTTAAGCATCCAACTTGATTTCAGTTCAGGTCATGATCACATGGTTTGTGGGATTGAGCCCTGAGTTGGGCTTCACATTGTGAGGGAGGAGATTCTCTTTCCCTCTCTCTCTGCCCCTGCCTTGTTCTCTCTCTCTCTCTCTCTCTCTCTCTCTCTCTCAAAATAAATAAATAAACTGGAAAGAAGGAAGGAAGGAAGGAAGGAAGGAAGGAAGGAAGGAAGGAAGGAAGGAAGGAAGGGGAAGGGAAGGGAAGGAAGAAAGAAGGGAAGGGAAGGGAAGGGAGGAAGAGAGGAAGGGAGGAAGGGAAGAAAGAAAAGAAAGAAAGAAAGAAAGAAAGAAAGAAAGAAAGAAAGAAAGAAAGAAAGAAAGAAAGAAAGAAAGAAAGAAAAAAAAAGAAAGAAAGAGAGAAAGAGAGAGAGAGAAAGAAAGAAAGAAAGAGAAAAAGAGAGAGAGAGAGAGAAAGAAAGAAAGAAAGAGAAAGAGAGAGAGAGAGAAAGAAAGAAAGAAAGAAAAAGAAAGAGAGGGACGGAGGGAGGGAAGGGTAGGGAAGGGGAAGGGGGACAGGGGTGAGGAAGGGGAAGGGAAGAGGAAAGCAAGGTAATTCCCTTTCAGGGATCAATTCCATCCCGGGCACCTTGGACGGGCATAATTGAAACTGGCAATACATTTCCACACATTGGACCAATCCCACCCCACCCCCTCTAGACTTTTGTGTTCCAGCCCAGTCTCCACTGGGAGCACATATACTGCTCAAATGCCAGCCCACAATTTGTACGTCACAATGAAGCCGGGATCAGAAAGGGCTGGAAACAGAGTCAAACAGAGAGATAAGGCCACATAAGCATGAGTATCCAACTCAAAAGGGAGAGAGGCAGCCTGAGAGTGGATGACTATTGCTGGGGAGGAGAGGGGCATTTTTAGTTTATGAATCCCAGGGGAGCAGTTTCCATTGGAGTATGTAGTTGAATGAGTGGCCATTCACGTGAGTAGGCATGGTGGCACGAAGCCCATTGGAGAGAAGGATGAGGAAAAGTGTGGTGGAGGTCAAGGAACGCTCACCAGCACTGGTACCAAAGTGAGGTCAAGAGGACACAGAATACTTTCTCTCAGCACCCCCTGCTGAAAACCCCACAATGGCGTCCCATGGGTCTTAAAATCTAAAATTAATAGGACTCCTGCAATCCCCATGCCTACCCATGTACCGCAACTCCGGTTATAGGACAGACCCCTCTATTCCTCGAGCCCAGGAGCTCCATCCTGTTCCCCAAGGCCCCGGGCATGGGACACATCTCTGCCTATAACACCTACACTCTCCCCTTGACCCTCTGCTGCCCACATCCACTCGCTCTCGTATCTCGGCTTACAGGATCTTTCTCCACGACTCTTCCCTGTGGCTCTGGTAGATCACATCTCCCTGGGACCCACTCCGGCAGCACACTTCTCTCCACCATGGCTTTTGTTTGTTTGTTTCAATATTTATAGTCAAGTTGGTTTCCATATAACACCCAGTACTCTTCCCCCACAAGTACCCTCCGCCATGTCCATCACCACCACGGCTTTTGAACATTGTAATTAGAGTTTTTTGTTCATATGTTTAGGGTTTCTCATCTCCCCTGAATGCTACTCCTTTGGGGGTAGAGACAGGTGCCTCTCTGTCCCTCTATCACATGGTTTAAATTATGTGATGTCCAGCAGTGTCTAGCACACATATGCTCTGGGAGCAATCTCTCCTCCAGGGGAGAAGTTGATTCTTTGGGGAGGTTAAAAAAAAGTGTTATTTCTTCCATGCACAAAGCACAGGTCTACATATAGTTCAAAAACAGGGATGCCAAATATTTTGTGGTGTTAAAATTTCATGGGGCAGGAAGATAATGGGGGGGGGGGAGTATCCAAAAGCCTCCTTAGGTAGTTGGTAATGAAAACAAAACAGAAATCTGAGAAACTCTACTGTAGCTCAATGCCTGGACATAGCTCACCCCGAAGTACATAAATATTGAGTTCAAAAAGTCAAGAAAGACACAAATCATCGGTTTTGGCGGGCGCCAGAGGGCAGACTAACCTTACACCTCCTCTCATGGACCTGATGGAACATTCCTGCTTTGTCAGAACAGGAAGGACTGAGGGGCGCCTGGGGGGCTCAGTCGGTTAAGCCTCAGACTTTGGCTCAGGTCAGATCTCACGTTCGTGGGTTCGAGCCCCACGTCGGGCTCTGTGCTGACATCAGAGCCTGGAGCCTGCTTCAGATTCTGTGTCTCCTTCTCTCTCTGCCCCTCCCCCTCTATGCTCTGCCTCTCTCTGTATCAAAAATAAATAAAACATTAAAAAAAAACTTTCTTAAAAAAAAAACAGGAAGGACTGACTGAAAGGCAAGAAAGGATCTGTTGGAGAGCTTAGTGTTGCCTTTCTTATCTTAAATTCCCATCTTTTAGATGTTGCTTTGTAAACAGCAAACACTAGAAACAGAAGTGAATTCCTAAATTATATGTAGACTGCTGCATAGCTCAGGTTTGGAAATGTAGCCAATGCCCAGGGTTATATTTAAGGTAACTTTTTGGTTTGGATCCAACCTTGACCTTGCTGGATGGCCACAGGGGCTCTACTTCCTTTTCACAAAATTTCCACACTTAATATTGTTACTTGTGTGTCCCGCTAGATGGAAATCTTCATGTGAGCGGGGGCCCCTGCTGATTATACAAGAGAAAGCGTATTCAGACAGAGACTGGCAGGTCTGAAACATTCCGTAATTATTAGCCATTGTTATGTTTCTAATAGTGGCAGCGATGCTGTTAGTGCTGCTCTTACTGATGCCCTCACCATTGCATCAGCGTATAAGGAAGCACTTCATTAATATCTGACCAATAAATGAAATAAAATTCAAGCCAGGGAATCTCTTTTTTTCTCCATTTGGACCCTTTCACTTTTTAGAAACCGGTATCAGACACAAACAAAAACACCCCAGTGCCTTCATTTAACGTATTTGAAACCCTGGGACAGACCTGGGATGGAGTCTCAGCTGGCTCTGAGTTAACCTCAGATTATGCAGGGTATGTTTATCACTCTCAAAATGAATGCAAAACTTATTATCTCATTTTTTCCCAATGAGCAGATTTCTCCCGAAATCACAGCCTTCTGAGTTAGACACGGCAGCTGATAAAGCCCACACCTGACACGGCATAATCGTCGCCACTTACTCACGACGAGGCTGTCATCACACATGCCACCAAATATTAATGAGAAGGGACTCGGGCTTGTGGCTGCCTCAGAGAGCACTCGGGGTGGAAAATCAATCTTGGAGCCAGCGTCAGCGGGAGATGGTCTCTCTCAGCGGCGCGTCATGCCGACTACACGGCGAAAACGCCATAGCTTTTACTCATCGGAGATGATAAATGAGCCTCAGATGAAATATGTCTGTCAGGTTTTAGCAGATTGACCGTGAGCACCCAACTATGAAATATGATAATGATCAATCAGTGTTAAATGCAATCTGGAATCCTCCAAACAGATTGTCATTTGCAGATTATAGTCGATGTAAGAAATTCATGGGTGTTGGCTTTTGGGGCGTGTAGGCAACATACATATGTCCTTTTCTTAGAAGATGGGCAGGAATGCTTCTGATAGAAAGATCAGGCATTCAGACAGAAGAATCACGCTCCCCTTGGCCTGCACCCTCATAAAAATCATGACTCCTTCTAATGGTGTCTGTTTGCATGGATTATAGCAGGAAAATTGGGAAGAAAAGAAGAACAGCGGAACTCTTCATTGAGGATTCACTGTGTGTCAAATGCTCCATCAACCTAATTCACCACATTTCATCCTTCCAACGGTCCTATGAGGTAGGAGTTTCTATCTCCCTTTAGTGGATGGGCAAGTAACCAAGGCGCAGGAAGATTGAAGACTCTGGCCAGAGACGGCAGATGGGGGCCTGTCTCAAAGCTTCTGGTTTCAATCACTGCATTATATGGAATCATTGGGGTATCTCCTAGAACGAAAAGCCATTTTTCATGGTAATAACCAATCGCAAAGTCAAGAACATGGTGAGTTACCTGGCTATATATCTGTATCCCTATCTTTCTATATCTCTACCTATCTCCCTTTATATTTAGCAATATAATCTAAAACAATTTAATGCGTTTCCTCATTATAACTTTAATATATTGTCACATACCATTAAATGGTTGCAAAGCTGGTAAATAAAAACTCAGGCCAAGAATACAGCTTAAAATGAGGTTTTCCGGCAACGCAGGGAGCCAGATGGGACTCTGTGTGGAAACACACAGGGCGTTGATGAAATAATGCTGAAATTCTTCATCTGGTATAACCAGGTATGGATCATTTATAACAAGTAAAATCCATAGTACCATTGTTCCCTCCATTTGGCTCACCCATGGATAACATAGTGGGATTAAAAACATACAAATATCTGAACCCCACTCCTAGGAATTCTGATTTGGTTGATCTGAGGTGGAATCCAGGCTTTCGTATGCTTTTTAAAGCCCCCCCTCAAGTGGTTCTAAGGTGCATCCTTAGCTGACATCTACAGATATGAAATGAGGTCAAAGGAACAAAGATGAAATTTAAGTAATGGGCAGAGTAAGAGAAAACACTCTTGCTGTTATCTCTCTGGGCATTAGGACAATGTTCCTGAAATATTGCCCATGTACTTTTCCCTAGCATTTCTCTTTTCTCCTTTGTCCTTAATCTCTGTGCACTACTATACTTCTCTCTGCCAGTTGAGAGAAGGGGTGTAATGGCAGAAAGCAAGAAGAAAAGGAGCCTCCACTGAGTTTTGTCTTTTAAAAAAAAATTGGGGAGCAAAGCTTGTCTGACGCTCTCTGTAGAGAAATTTCCCAGTACAGACAGAAGGGTGAAAATTGCAGGTGGATAATTTAAGCATATGCGTCTGTCATGTAGATGTTTGAGTGTAAACATAGTTCAGAGGAAAAAGCTATGGACTATATTCTTGAAGAACGAAGGTTGGCCAACTCCCCAAAAAGGTGAAATATCCAAGGACAGAGGTATCTAAGGCCCTATTGCTCAGGTTGGGTCCCAGGGAGGCAGATGACTCCAGAGGAAGACAAAGACAGCATTTATCTCTAGATGGTAGATTTAAACAATTTCCTGTAAGTATTTTATACAAACAGTATGGAGTAGAACAGAGAGACTCTATCACTCAAGAGGTACTGAAATAGCAGAAGATCCCTGGCTCTGGAAGGAACTGGGGCATCTCCATGGTTACCTGTGTGGATGGGTGACAGATAACTACATTACGTGGGGGATGGGAAGGGGACACGAAGAACAAGATGTCCATCCCTCCTCCCAAGGCCTTGGCATTTTATAATCCAAATTTTAGACATAATCCCAAAAAGAAGGTTACGAGTCTACAAATCGCTGTATTAAATGTCTGCTACCAGGACAAAATGAGGAATTTCAATAAAAATTAAACTTTTAGGGAAAAAAGGATTTAGTTCTGCATCTGTGGGCTGATATGGGTACCCACGGTACATAAATTCCAGTAAAAACTGTTCCGCACTCACGTTCTCTGATTCATTCATCACACTGGTCCAGCTTCTGTGTGCTTCTGCCTACGTACCCCACCCGTGTTTCTCTTTAGAAGCCTGCTCTTGCCTTCTAAAGGCCCTCTGCCCACTGAAACAGCAGGCCATGAGCGTTTGGTCTTCCCAAGGGCAGCCTTGGACCAATGACGGACTGACGTGAGTATAAATGCCCAGCATCCCTGTCTCAGGCCAGCAGGATTCCCAGATGCAGCCAGGAGCCCCATCTGCAGCCAGGCTGAGTCTGCCTCTCGGGGATTTACTTTCTCCTTCTTTGCCATTCTGCTTCTGTCACTTCCTTACCCCTTTCTCCCAGGATCACATCCTCCAAGCAACTCTCTCGTGGAGCCTCATCTCAGGATCTGCTTCCGAAGGAACTTGACACCAGAGGAAGCCACAGCACGGCCCCATGCAAACCTTTTTCTTCCGGATTCCTGTTTCCTTGCATCTCCACTCAGGCCACGTTTCCTTTCCTCGTGCCAACCTCTTCCTGTGACACAAGGCCTTTATCGACCAGATTGGTACCCATCACTCCGGTTTCTTTCCTTTCCTTTCCTTTTTTATTTATTTTAAAAAGAAATTTTTAAATATTTATTTTTGAGAGAGAGAGAGAGTGAACACATGAATGGGGGAGGGGCAGAGAGAGAGGGGGACACAGAATCTGAAGCAGGCTCCAGGTCCCTGAGCTGTCAGCACAGAGCGCCCAACATGGGGCTTGAACTCACTAACTGCGAGATCATGACCTGAGCTGGAGTTGGTCGCTTAACCAACTGAGCCACCTAGGCACCCCTAAGTTTATTTATTTTGAGAGAGAAAGAGAGCAAGAGCGCATGTGTGTTGGGGGGTGGGGGAGGGGGGAAGAACAGAGAGAGAGACAGAAACAAAGAGACAGAGAGAGAGAGAGAGAAAAACCCAAGCAGGCTCTGCACTGAGCAGAGCCCAATGTGGTGCTCAAATTCACAAACCATAAGATCATGACTGAACTGAAATCAAGAGTCTGACGTCTAACCCACTGAGCCACCCAGGCACCCCTCTTTCCTCTTCAATCCTTGCCTCACCCTTTAGATTCCAGCAACACCAGACTATAGTCCCTGAAGAGCAGACTACTTTACACATCCCAGCATCCCCGGTGCAGGTAACTGCACAGAGTACCTCTCCCTCCCTGTCCTCCTCGAAACCCCTATGTCAACCCTAACATAGAACCTTCTCAGAAAACCTGTTTTGGGTTCTATACATCATCAGCCTCAACCAAAAAAAAGAAATCCCTCATTTTCACAAAGATTTAATCCCACCACCTTTGGCTTTATCTCCTCCTTGTTCATAGTTCTACCTGATATTTAAAATCAAAAACACTTGATTTTAATTCATTCACTTGCCTTTGCTATTCAATAGGAAATTCTGTTGACAAAGACCAAACTTGCCCCGCACTGCCCTCACTACATAGCAAATAGCCAATACCATTGGAAATGTTGTATTATTTCTCTCTTCAAGAATATTTTCCATCAACTCCCAACATGAATCTCAGCAATTCTTTGTAAGCCCAACCCTGCTCTCAATAGTTTCCTAAAACGTTCAAATATATACAATTTTTTTCTTTTCTGTATAAATTTAAAATTCTGCAATTCTTGTAATCTATAACACTTACTCTGCCATTTCCCTCATGCTTTTCCATTCTGCCACCTAGGAGTTTTGTAAAATCTAGATTAATCCCCTCTCTGATGAGGTCAAGGATTATATCATATTCATCTTTGCTCCCGCTAACATGCACTTGGTAAGTATATGTCAAATGAGGAATGAATGAATAAGACGCATAAAACAAATATAACTCTTATTTTCCTGATATTTCGAAAAACTTCAAATTTAGACTTATGACTCAAACTTTCTCGTGTCCCCACTAGGGAAGAGAGCCTTGTAGATGCTCAATAAATAGTTGTTGAATTGAAATATTAAGTGTTTTAATAGTCAATGTCTACATGAGTTAATTCCACACAACCTAATTTTATAGGAAGGGGAATGTAAGTTACCGAGAGCCGTCTAGAATTTCAAAAAGCTCCGGTGAAAAACTAAAGATTAGAGATCAGAGCTTTTGATTCATGACCAAGAATTTATTCCAAAAAGTCACTAGGTCTCTTTAAATTATATATAGTCAGGTTCTCATTACACCTTACAATATTAACCTCATGAATTATTCACGAACCTTGACTTACTCCCCATCACTGATTCCCAGCTGGTTATCAGATTGCCAACATCAAGGCCACTACTGAAGAGCATGCATTCAGAAAGAGTAGGAGAGTGACTGAGTTCTTGTCCTCAAAATGAACAATACACTTAACACCCACTCCATGCTAGGCATTGTTGGGTGGTTATGTACATAAGTTGGTTTCCTCCCCAACAAGCCCTTAGGGAAAGAGTCTAGTATAGTAATTAACATGTGGGTCTTTAGATGACTAGACTTCATAGGAATAGAACAATGGCAGCCTTGTCCACTTAATCCTCAGTTTCTGCAATAGTATACAACAAGACAGTAAATGCCCAGGATATATGCCCTGAAAGAATGAATCTGCCTGAGGCTAGAAAGTTAGTGACCTAGGAGCTGAGAGGAGACTGAGGGTCCTCTCTCTTTCCCATCATGCCCTGTGTGTCTTCCCTAGTTTCTGCCTCAGGGTTTGGTGATCAGCATTCCCTGGGAGCTTTCTAGAAACACAAGATCTCATTCCTTCCACCTTCAGAACCGCTGAATCAGAATCTGCATTTCACAAGAATTCCAGGGGATCCTTGTAGACACGGAAGTTTGAGAGGCACTGTTGAAGGACGTGTTTTCTGGGAAACATCTAAGATGTGTAATAACTCTCATGCTTTATTGACATCTTACTCTTTTCCAGCAGAACTGGAAGTCAAGAACCAATTGCTAGTAGTCAAAAATGTAAATGACCCAAATAGCCAGTTATGGGGCATCTCCCTGTGCCAAACAGTGTATCAGGGACCAGAGGGAGAAATATCAATAAGGACAGTTCCCGCCTTTAAGGAGCTCAGAGGTCAAGTGCAGTTCTTAATCTGGGATCTGTGCATTTCACATCCCCCACCATGGGCAACCTGCCCTGTCATATACACTGCATTTGCACTGGACACGTATGAGTGAACCGATGTAAGTTTTTCATGTCTAAAGGCCCAAAACTTTCATCAGACTTACAAGGGTAACTAAAAGTCATTTCTTTTATATCAAAAATAAAAATAAAAAATGGATCACTAATGCTAGCCTAGAGGGAAGTCATTTTAAAATTTTCACTTGAGTTTAACATAATTCTATAAGTAATATACATACCTAAATATACCCCCATACATAGATATGCTTAATATATACACATACACATCATACACATATAATACATACATCTGTCTTTAACTCTATGTTCTATTTCTATTTAGCCATTAGTCCTTACAAATAACAACAGAGCAGCAATAGTAGCTAATGCGTTTTATACTCTACCAAGTGATTTTAAGCACTGCATCAAGTTTATGACAATTAGGAATGACTTGACAACTGGAAATTTTTCCAATTTTACAACTAAGTCAGCTGAGGCTGTGGAGGTAAGCCAACAGCTCAAGGTCACACAGCGGGAAAGCAGAAGTAACAGGATTCAAGCGGGGACAATCTGGCTCTAGGCAAGGCGTTCACCACCACCCAGCCTGATCATTAATGGAGATGTGCTGAGGATCTTCAGCAGGGTTAAGAGTGATGCTGTCAACTGAACCAGAGAAGGAAGAAGCAGCTAGAAGTTGGGCCAACCTAGTCCCCACAGTGCTATTAGAAGCCTAGCTTAGGTTCTAGAAATCTGTCACTTCATTGTGTCAAACACATGTGCATAAATCAAAATATACCATGTATTAATGTGTATGCACAACACAACTCTGATTATATACACGTAGATATGTACAAACGTGCACGTATGCAGACACACACACACACGCACTTCCGACATAAGTGGTCTTAATTCAGGGGTGGAAATTGTTTCAATTTCTCTTTCTGTTTCTGTGGCTAAAGTTGTCTGCATATTCCATGGTTACCAGATCATTGGTTCCACAGTGGTTCTTACCCATATGCATCTAAATTACTCGAGGGGCTTGTTAATAATTCAAATACCTGAAGCCCTCCCTAATCCAGTGGGGGGGAAAAAAAACATCTTCAGGGTTGGGGCCATGCAGCTATAATTTTTAACAAGCTTTGGGAATATATATATTGCTGGAGTCCAGCTCAGCAGATCCAGGGGACCCTGAAGGATGGACGGTGTCGGCGAAAGGGAGCGAGAGAGCCCCGGCTTCTTTCTGCTCACCAGGCAGGGGTCTCTGCTCTGACCCGAGAGTCAGCTGTATTTATTGAAAAAATGTATGGGGTACAAAACAGGAGTGGCAATTACCTTAGACAAAGATTTCTGATGACAAATTCTTTGGCATGTAAATGTTTCCCAGAACATAGATAGGTAGAAGACTCATGGGTAATCTTTACCAATAGTGACTGAAGTAGGTGACTAGATGCTTATCACTTGGGGAAGGAAGGGATCTTTAGCATTCAAATACAAGGCAACGTTTTTAGCATAGCAAACGCAAGAGTGAGTTCTTTTGTGAGCAGGCATCAATAGTCTGTTGTCTGGAGGGGAAGAAAACAGGTTTCTCAAAAAATGTAACATTTGCTCCTATAATCATAAAAGAAGAAACTCCTATAATAAGTTTTTTCATAAGGTACAATTCACATATTTTTAGCATAAGAAGGCAAGTCACTCCTGATGTCAGTCAGTCAGGTGCCTGGGGGTCGGGGCTCAAGCAGAAATTGAGTGGGTTTTGAGTGGATGTAGACTGTGGTTGCCATCTGACGGTGGGAGGCCTTGCAAACCTGCCTTACTTCAGAAATGGCTCCCAGCACTATATTTTTAAATGAGCTCTTCAGGTGTTTGTCATGCTCAGCTAAGTTTGGGAACAAATGCTCTCCACTGACCCTTGAAAGTGCCTTCAAATTTCCCAGCAATCAGTCCGCAAACTTGGGCTCAGGCCCCAGAGTCCCGGCTTCCAGCCAGCTGCTTGCTGCTCCTGCCGGTCTGTGCAACACGCGGCGAGTAACGAGGCCACATACTGTTTTAATATTTATTTTCAGTATACATCGTGGCCCCAATTTCAGCACCCTGTAAAACTAAAAACAAGGCACTCCCCCAGTTTGAGGACCAAGACCACTCTGGAGAATAAGAGCATCCTGGACTTCTCGGGAGCCAAATGGAGAGACTTTGTTGCTTTGGGGGGTGTTTTATGTGAACCAAATGCAAACAGGTTATCCACCGCAGACAGGAGGGCTGTTCTGTGTCTTTAATACCAAAGTTCCCTCTGTAGCTTGTCAGCACGGTTACTTGCCAGGACACAAAATGATAATCTAAATGTTAAGTTGTCGTTAAAGACTGATGACTATTTTCAAAGAACAAGTAATCCCCGACATCCTATAACAGAGTGATGGAAGACATGATATTTTATTCATCCCAAGGCTTCATTAAGAAATCTTCTTTAAGGCAGCTGGGACTCTAGCGCCTTATCTGAAGAGCTTTGCCACTGGCTAGTGTAGTGATGAGTCAAGCTTAAACATTGGGAAGAGGTATTGGCAAGAGGCAGAGTTAGTGGGATGTAGGAAAGGGCCTTTGGAATGGAGGCGTGCAAATTTTCTTTTGCCCACTGTCCATGCAGAGGTCTGAAATTGCGTTGCTGGAGGCATGCTGATGTAGGACGCGGCCTGCTTGTCGTGCAGGGGGTAGAGAAGTGTGGTGCGGGAAAGCGAGCTAGTTCCCCACCTGTGCTGCCCACATTTCCAGGGAGATAATAGCAGAATAATAAGAGTCATGACAGCATAATAATAGTAGTAACTGCAATCATCATCATCATCACCATCATCACCATCACCATCATCACCACCACTACTATCACCACCACTATCATCACCATCACCATCACCATCATCATCATCACCATCATCATCATCATCACCATCATCACCACCACCATCATCACCATTATCACCATCATCACCATCATCATCACCATCATCACCACCACCATGCCATGAAAGTTATAAGTGATAAAAAGCCCATCTCAAATCAGTTTAAGAAAAAAATAATTTATCAGCTTATAGAATTTTAAAATGTGTAAGTGAACTGAGGAGACTTAATGACTGATGTGGTATTTTGCTTTCTCTCTTTCTACGGTTCTATTTTTTTGTCTCCCTTCTTGGGGTTGGAATCTCTCATAGGCAGATCCTCTCCAATAGAGACTTAAAGAAACTTTTTATGTTCGCTAGCAGTACTCCCAAAGAAGTTCTTAACAATTACAGCAACATTCCTGGGCATTGGGTCTCATTGGGCCAATCCTGCACCATATGTCCATTCATCCATGAATCAATCAGTTTGGCTGAGGGATGGAATGTACCCGGGGGCCTGTACCACAAGACCAACTCGTGACTGCCAGGTGGGAGTCAGGGTGGCAGTTCTAAATCAACTAAATGACAGAAAGCTAAGGAAAGAACTGTTATCAGAAGAGAAAACACCGTCTAGAGCAGAGTGCAATTTCATTTGATACTCAAAACACTAGGAGATAGAGAGACCAACACACGATAGATATGTTATATATACAAAGATGGGAAAATTCTGTTTTTATAATTTTTTTTACATGTGTTTATTATTGAGAGGCAGAGCCAGAGCATGAAGGGGGTAGGGCCAGAGAGAGAAGGAGATACAGAATCCAAAGCAAGCTCCAGGCTCTGAGCAAGCTGTCAGCACAGAGCCTGACACGGGGCCCAAACCCACAAACTGTGAGATCATGACCTGAGCCAAAGTCAGTTGCTCAACCGACTGAGCCACCCAGGCGCCCCACAAATTCTGTTTTTAAAAAGTGAAAAACAAAGCATAGAGGGATGTATTAGCAGGATTCCTTCGGTTTCAAGAGATGGAATCTTCAGTCACAACAAGAGGAAGACAAAAAAACCAGAATCGTAAGAAAGAAATATGTATTAGTTCATGTAATGGAAAAATGGAAAGTTCTGCCTCCTATCACAGCTGAGTCCATAAGGCTGTCTTTCCCTCCTTGTGCTTAGGCACTCTCTTCCCTTACAGTGATAAAGTTAATGCCAGTAACTCTATGACAGTATTGTCTTTGTGGTGGCACCAGAGATGAGATTATTGGTTTTAAAAAACACGTTAGCAATTTTTCCTAGAATAACTAGGATTTGGGTAGTGGATAATCTATACCCAACTTTTCCCCAACTGCTGTGGATGTGGGTTACGCTGATCAGCCAGCCTGAGTCACATCATTTTGTCACAAAAAACAGGGATGCAATGGTCCGTTCCATCAGGTGAGCAAGGGGCAGTTACGGGGGAAAAAATAGCCCAAAATAATTTAAGTGCCAGATGTCTACTCCAAGAGATGAAGTAATTTATGCAAAGTCAAACCTCAAGAAAAAAGGACTTTCCTTCTAGCTAAAATGGAGTAACAGGGACCAGACCTACCATCCCACCTACAGCTATACCCAGAACAAAAATAAACTGATCAAATGTATGAAACAGTCTGCAAGAAATGGACTTCAGCCCCAGAGCACATGGACTCCCTGAAAATACAGGAAGCAAACGAAGCAATCCCTAGGACTTCCCCGGTTTATGAGATTGGGAGTTTGCTGGCCACAGAAAAGGGAGAGAGCTTGGTGGAGGCCCACGGACTCCCTGAGTTGAAGCAGAGAGGAGACAAAACAGGCCAGAGTTCCCAAGTCAGAACACTGGTGAGGAAAGAGATACACATGGAGAGAATCCCAGGGACCTGCGGAGGGTCCCATGTGCCCACCCACCAGAGTACTGATGCCAGAAACTCCCAAAGGCTGAGGTAAGAACCATCTGGAAGGATTAGATGGAAGAGACACAAGTACTTACACGGGGTCAGACACAGGCCTGGCTCTATGAGCCAGACTGGAAATCCTCCTCATTTATGGGCTCTTTGGTAGGGTATCAGAAGGCTCTTGATTCAGGAGACGTAAATAATTAATTAGCCCTAAGCAAAATGCTACTTCGGTCCAAATATTAAAAACAAGACTTCCAAGGATCAAACTATCTCCAAGTAATTTAACTTAATCCTAGAACAGTGCTCAAGAATATACATATAGAAAATACGTAGTACCCAACAAGATCAAGTCCGTTTGACACGTTGTTTTATTTCTTAGGGGGCACATAAACAAAGGTGGCATATTTTAATAAGTGGCATCTTAGAGTTGCTGAAACGTGGTTTTATTATAAGCTGGTCTTCCCTTACTCTTCCCATTTTCCAAATCACGCTGCCCCACTGAGTCTTCCATAACGTCCCCAAAACCCCGGGACGTGTCCACAGTTCCCATTCTCCCGCCTCGACTCATCAGTGCTGAATCTGACACTCAGCCAGTGCACCTGGACACGACAGAATGTTCCAGCTCATCCTTTTGCTAGCCGCATCATGACCCCAGCTAAGGTGCCCAGAGATAACGTACCTTAAAAAAAAAAGGAAAATTTTATTGAGAGAAATAAATGAATTGGAAAAATTAATATAGAAAAAGTAATTTAGAGGAAAAGGGAGTAATAGATACCAGCTCTGCTGACTCAGCACATGGTCCAGATCTCCTCTCCCAAAAAACAGTTAAATCCCAAAGCACATTTTATAGACAGCTTCTCAAGTGCCCTTTAAAGAAGACTGGTGATAATTAGTAAGTCTATCGCATTCCATATGAAAGAATGGGTGAAAGCTCTTCGATTTGGACCTTTCATTAGCCCGTGCGTGCGTGTGTGTGTGCGTGTGCGTGTGTGTGTGTGTAAAAACCACATCACGCCTTGAAAACTGCTGACAATCTCTGGTTTTTGTTGTTGTTTTTATTTTTTAAGTGTTCATTTATATTTTTGACAGAGAGAGAGAGAGAAGGCGAGAGGAGACAATCCCAAGCAGACAGCAACTCCTTGCTGTCAGCACAAAGCCCTATGTGGGGCTCGAACTCACCAACCGTGAGATCATGATCTGAGCCGAGATCAAGAGTCGGACACTTACTGATGGAGCCACGCAGGCGCCCCACTGTTTCCGTTTTGAAGGTAGCCGCTTCCTCCACCCTCCCCTTCGACATTTCCTTGAGTGACTCCTCATCTGCCTCCTTGGCCAAAGGGCCATAAACCCGCGGGTGCTAGGTTTAAAACAGTTAAAATCCAAACATTTTCTTGGTGACTATCTACGCCTCAAGTACTGTCTTTTAGACCAATGTTGGCAGAATATTCCAGCCAGAATCAGATTTATGAACAGTACAGGATGAAGTGACTAATTAGCAAAATAATGGAGATGGGGAGGGAGGTGGGGGGGAGGCTGGTGGTGCTCTGCTTAGAGTTCTGGTTCTGGAAATAACTGAGGACACAATGCGCTCCTCTGACATGAATACTTAGAATGAGCATAACACACAGAGCCTACTTGAACACATATTGCCTGTCGAAGAAAATGGACAAAGCAGGACTCCTAGGGCTAAATCCTTGCTTCTGAGGTAGTGAATTGTGTGCTTCCAAGAGACCCCTTATAAGAAATGTCACTTGGGCACCTGGGGGGGTCAGTATGCTGAGCATCCGGCTTCGGCTCAGGTCATGATCTCACAGTTGTGGGTTCGAGCCCCGCGTCAGGCTCTGTACTGACAGCTCAGAGCCTGGAGCCTGCTTCAGATACTGTGTCTCCCTCTCTCTGTGACTCTCCCCTGCTCATGCCGTCTCTCTCTCTCTCAAAAATAAATAAAACATTTAAAAAAAATTTTTTTTAAAGAAAGAAAAGTCGCTTAATTAGCATTCCACCAAGTCTACTCCGCTGCAGGTGAATTTGACCACCTTCTCCTCCAAATTATGGAGCGGAGCAGCAGAAAAAAGTTTGCTGCTCCCAGAAAACGGTTTGTAAAAGAAGATTTTGGTTGTCCATATAACATGAATCATTCCTGTCCTCACTGGCATTTAGAAATATTTAAGATCACATGTATTTTCTTTTAAGAAAAAAATTACAGCGCTTTTTAGGTGCTAAAATTCATATGATACTTAAATGTTTAATCCTAGGAAATACCTACTGTTATTTTCCACATTTTCCTGATGAGAATACTGAGCTGTGAAGGATACAAGTGACTCACAGCTGGACTGGGAAAGCGCTGCTTCTCCTGGTGCCTGGGTGTGTGGGCGCGACTCTTGGCCAGAATAAGGGTAGTGGGCTTCGCTTTGTGAAGTGCTGGTTAGAGTCTGGTGGACACATGGAGGACCTGTTTCCTCACTGATGCTCTGTGACCAAATCAGCCTAACTCATTCAATCAGCTTGGCTAACACCCGGGAACTTTGCCTTGAGCTTTCCCAAGTCAAGATTCTTTTTTTTTAATGTTTGTTTATTTTCCAGAGAGAGAGTGAGAGAGAGAAAGATGGAGCATGAGTGGGGGAGGGGCAGAGAGAGAGGGAGACACAGAATCAGAAGCAGCTCCAGCTTCTGTCAGCACAGAGCCCGAAGTGGGGGTCGAACCCACGAACCTCGAGATCATGACCTGAGCTGACCTCGCACACTTAACCGACTCAGGCCCCCCAGGCGCCCCGAGGAGTCTTCGCACTGATCTTGGTGGTCTCACGTGGAGAGATGAGCAGCTGGCTGTCCCCCTACAAATGAGGCCCTGGGGAGCACAGGCGAGTTGGTGTCCGGGACCCTTGATGCTTGGTTGGACTTTTCTTCTCTTGCGCCACCGTATCCTGTGCCTTTAAGCACAAGATCTATGGGAGGGGCTCCGTGGGACTGGGCACGTCCTTGGTCCTTGGCAAATATCCAAACTTAGGAATCTCTACGTGAGACCCAGAAGTGAGCAACTTGCCAGAGTTCTGAGTGCTACTTAATGACAGAGCCAGAACATGAAGTCAATCGATTTGGTCCCCGAGCCACAGTGCTACTTGTCACTAACGTCAGTACCTAAAACAGAAGGGTATGAGGACCTCTGGAGATGTCCCCCTCTGCCCTTTCTCAAGTATCCACAAGTATTTTTTTGTTTATTTATTTATTTTGAGAGAGAGGAGAGGGGCAGAGGGAGAGGGAAAGAGAATCCCACACAGGCTCCTCACTGTCGGTACAGAGCCCAATGCAGGTCTCGAACCCACGAACTGTGAGATCATGACCTGAGCCAAAGTCGGATGCTTAAACAACTGAGCCACCCAGGCACCCCGATCCTGAGCAGTTTTAAGTTCACTGTCACCACCACCAGGAGACCCTGCCTGAGAAGGAAGCCAGCTGGAGAAGAGAGCCAGAGTGGGTGGTGAGGGAGGGGGCCGTGGGAGAGATGGCTGGGGGGTCTAGGTCTTGATAACAGTCAATGCATATTCTTTTTTCCCATTTCTCAGTCCTCTTGGGGTTGGGTTTTTGTCATTTACACTGGAAAAATCCCGACAAAATAGCGTGGCCCATTCTTGTGGATTTCCTGCCGGCCTCCTCGCCCAAGCTCTGCCTTGTTAGGTCACACCCCCCTCCCCTCACGGACCCTCATCCTCTCTGACTTGCCAAGAGGGTTGGATCATGAAAGGGACACTGTTTTCCGTCCCTGCTGAATGTTTGCTACCTGGCTGATGGAGCTCTTTGCATGTTTTTATGCTTTTATTTTTTTTTAATGCTTTGTAATCTTTCATAAGTAATCTGTCCAGGATCCTGGACAGACACCAACCAGATAAAAGTCTCCCAGGGCCTTTAATTAAACTCCATGAACAACTTCTCAGAGAACTTTAGCCAGCTACCACAGTCAAAGGTTCTATGATCTTTCCAGGCAAGAAGGGAGGGAGAAAGGAAGATGTAGAGACGCCATAAACACACAATCGCCCGTGGCACTCGGTTTGGGAATGAGACTGTCAAGGAAGAAATAGTACATATAAAAGTGAAAAACGACCGCAGTGCCTGAGCAAGCGTGTCTGTGTTGCACGTATAGGGGAGATTCGGAAAAGCTCTACGAAAGTCTTCGATGAGAAGAAATGCCACCGTGTCGGAGGAATTCTCTCCGCTTGCATTAAACGAAGAGATCCACACACTGGGTGACCGAAAAAGTAGCTGTGACTCTTAACTCATTCTTTTAATCACGCCCCGGGGCAAAGTCAGACCTAGTCTCCAGATGGGTGTGGCTGTTAGAACATTCGAGATGGAGTAAGATCACGAGGACTCTCAGTGCCCCACCCGCGGTCACCGCCACTTACTGGGCCCTTCTAGGGCAGCACAGGGCTCCACACCTTACCTTCAAGCCTCACAAAATTCTGCAAGGGGAGTGATGTTCTTAGATCTCCGATCAATGAGTTTCAGGCTTGTACCAGTGAAAGCACTTCTACCAGTTAGCTAATCTGTGTGTGTGAACTAAGTCTCTGACTCCAAAATCCTTTTGGGAGGAGAGGACCCCTCCATGCATGAAACGTAGAGTGCACAACTGCTGTTTTCCTAACCCACACGATCACCTTCTACACACACTCACATACACCCAACATGTGCACCCACACGTGCACACATGTGCACCCACACTTCCCTGCTCCAAGGTCTCCAATTTTGTTTCTCCTCAACCCTATGATTTTGTGTTCCAACAGAAAGACCCCAGACACAGCCTGAAGGGTTAAGTATTGATCCACTTGAGAAAATCATGGCAATTTCATCCCCTTTAATTCACTTAGAAAGTAGTCTAGGACCCAATTCTGTCAAAGGAGATACAGTGAGAATATGCCGTCAGAACTTCAGGAATGTTTCTTGGCTCTTCAAATAAAAAGATATAAGGAAGAGACAGGTCCTTTTTCCTGCTTCTGGAGGGTGATGTGCTCTCAGGAGCCACTGCAGCCATTGTGTGATCCTGAGAGCAGTAAGATGACATGCCAAGGAGGACAGGGTAGAAATTAAAAAAAAAAAAATCTGGGCTTCTATTAGCATCATTAAAACCTGAATTGTTAAAAGCTATTCTAGCTTGAGATTTAATATTTGAAAAATAAATCCCTTTATTTATTGAATCAATGTGACTTGGATCTGGTGGGTCTTAAAAATCAGACACTTTAAGATACTCAGAATATCAGGGGCTTGGGTGGCTCAGTCAGTTAAGCATCCAACTTCGGCCCAGGTCACGATCTCGAGGTCCTTGAGTTTGAGCCCCATGTCGGGCTCTGTGCTGACAGCTTGGAGCCTGGAACCTGCTTCGGATTCTGTTTCCCTCTCATTCTGCCCCTCCCCCACTCATTCTGTGTCTCTCTCCATTTCTCAAAAATGAATAAACATTAAAAACAAACAAAAACAAAAAGGTACTCAGAATATTTCACTGCACACTTAGGAGAATTGGGGTAAATAAGATCTCGCTGATTTACATTCTATGCCTCTTCCTACTTTTGACTCCTCCCATCTTACAGGCCTAAAATAATATTTTTTCTACAAAAATAAAAGAATGCAGCAACCCAACCTTCCACGTGATTATCTGATGAGGTTGCATAAAATCTTAGCATCAGCTTATGGGACTTCTTTATTCCCCCAACAGCTTTGAGCAAGCACGCAACCACGTTACGGAACCCCAAATAACAAGGAGTTTAAGAGGTGTCTAGAAGCTCAGGACGACCTCCAGGAGACCACCAACAGGAAACTGAAGCCCTCAGCCCCGCAGCTGCAAGAAAGTGAGGTCTGCCCGCTCGGGTGGGTTTGGAAGCGGATTCTCCTGCAGACCAGCTTTTGGATGTGCCCTCGGCCCTGGCTGGCGCGGTGAAAGTGGTCTTCCAGAGACTCAGCCACGTCAAGCTGAGACCCCTAACTCACAGAAACTTCAGGAAAGGGAATACATGTTATTTTATTTTATTTTCCATTATTTTGATCAAACTAACCTGTTTGAATTTTTATTTTTTTATTTTCTTTAAAAAAATTTTTTTAATAATTTATTGTCAAATTGGTTTCCATACAACACCCAGTGCTCTTCCCCACAAGTGCCCTCCTCCATCACCACCACCTCTTTTCCCCCTCCCCCTTCCCCTTCAACCCTCAGTTCATTCTCAGCATTCAATAATCTCTTAAGTTTTGCATCCCTCTCTCTCCCCAACTCTCTCTCCCTCTTCCCCTCCCCCCGGTCCCCCATTAGGTTTCTCCTGTTCTGTTAGACCTATGAGTGCAAACATATGGTATCTGTCCTTCTCCGCCTGACTTATTTCGCTTAGCATGACACCCTCGAGGTCCATCCACTTTCCTACAAATGGCCAGATGTCATTCTTTCTCATTGCCAATTACATGTTATTTTAAGCCACTGCACGTGTAGTGTTGGGCAGCGATGAAAACCACCATAGATGCCGATGCTTGTGGAAGTCTAAGAATAAGCACTTTGGGCCACTTCCTTGCCTCTCCCTTGTGCCCTCCTGGACGTAACAGATTTTGGCAGCTACAGAATCTGGGAGGAGGATCCGACAGAACTAAGTCATGGCTTATGATGTTCAATTAAACCAGCACTACTGTTGGCCCCCCTTTATAAAGTGTTAAACACAAATGATTAAGAATATTTAGTGCTTGGTAGTATTGAACTACTTACATTTTATTAAAAAAAAAAACAGGTATTTTTTGTTTCTTGTTTTTTTTTTAAATACCTGTAATTCCTGGGTTTGGCCTATATCCATTTTTACAGCCATTCGTACATACAGCCTAAGAAAGTACCTCTGCTTTATTTCTGGCCATGTCTGCCAGGACACGGTAAAAACCCAGTGTTAGAGGAAAGAATTCAACAGTGATCAGGATGCAAGCCAAAACAGTCAGAATTTCCACGGGTTTTTTTTAATATAAAAATTTCAGAAGATCTGCAGCCAGAGAAATGTGGGTTTAATTCTGGCTGCTCTATAATTCACAAGGTGTAGGACTTGAGAAAATTATTCTTCTCCCAGCCTCCTGTCCCTTATCTGAAAAAGGCAGACACTAATAATGCCTGTCACATCGGAAGGTTTTCACGAAATCATACCAATAAAGTTCTCAGCACGGTCCCCGGCACAGAACATGCAGTCAACAAATAATGATGATGGAAAACGTTTAAGAAGTACCAAGCATGGGTTAGCTCCTGAACCAAAACTTTACTTCCATTAGTCCGTTAAACTTTTCTTACAAGCGTGTATTTGTATTATACCCATTTTACAGAGGGCAACAGTAATCCCTAGGGACAAGTAACTTACCCAGAGTTCTACAGATCACTAATGAATCAAAAGGAAGCAATTCAGTATCATAGCCAACTCCCCCATGCTCCTCTCTTCCTGCTGCTGGCCCACTGTTAATGACTACTGTTAAGCAGAGATGTGATTTCCTGCACTTTTTTTTTTTTAGGAACAGGCCTCTCTGCTGACGTTAGGTCCCCTGTATTATCAGGTAATCATACAAGGAAATGTGTCTCAAGTTGTCTCGAGGTTGCTTTGCGTAAGTAACTTCGGTCTCCTTAGCTTTTTTACTTTTCTTTTAAAGGGATCGATTTGGGCTTCTTCTCCATTCTAATCACTGTTCCTCTCCTCCGACCGGCCCCTCAAATGGGAGTTACAAAATATCCAAGCGGAGTCACTGGGCACCCCAGCTGAAGAGTCACCTTCACACTTGTTCCGGAGGAGACCCCGCCCCCTCTTTCTCCACTCACTCCCACCCACTCTGATTCACTCACACAGAGAAAGAAGAGTCTTGTGGACCTCACCCCACCCTCTATCTGCATCTGAATAAACAGATTCCTCTTGAGTGAGCTTTAAAGAACCAAAAAAAATGCAAACCAGGGAAGTCAGAAAGACTAACATACAATGATTTTGAATGGGAGGAGAGAGAGAGCCTGGTCCAGATAAATGTATATTAGTCTTGAGTTTCATATATATCAGAAATATTTCCTTCTGCTTTCGCCCACCGAGGTGGAAAATTGATTCACCTGCCTGCCGAGGAGCATTGGGTCTCTTCTCCGTAATCCACCGGCAATCTTAATTGATGGAGAACGGACTGCCTCCGACTGGACATATAATCAGAACCTTAGTCCTATTAAGATTTCCTGCTGCAGCAGGATGAGAAAAACAATCTGCATGTGTTACACTGAAGAATTTCGTTAAATTATCTCTCCAACCTGCCCTCAAACTAATCCAGCAGTTTATTAATTTTGTAAACGTAGATGTTGTTCAAGGTAGGACACTGAGGTATTAAATTCTACTGATCATACAGGATGAAACAGTTTAAAAAGGGTTACTTTTTCACAGGACTTAAATTCAGAATTTGCCATGAATATTTGCATCTTGCCTCCTTAGCGTTTTTTCCCCCCACCCCCGCCATTTTCCCCAACCATTAATGGATTTGAAAAGGCATCTTTTCAACTTTCCATTCTCACCATGCATGATCAATCCCTAGAACTGGATCAAACAGCCGAACTTGTCCTGAGCACACTCAGATTTGGGCATCAGGTATCTAAGCCCAATGAAAGTGACCACTGAAAGTGATTATGATCTACGATCAATGAAAGTGAATAGTGGGGCTTTTCCTAGAAATAATCGGGAGAAAGGGCTCATGTTTCTCTACTGGATTTGACGTTGGAAGGATTTAGCCTCAGCTTGTCCCGGCAACCATGCTGTAAATAAAAAAGAAAGGTTGTCTGAAAAATGGAATCAACAGGGAAGATACAGAATTGAGTGATGAAGAAACAGAAGCAAGTCACTTTTGTCAGTTTGAGTACCTGCATCCAGCCTGACCTGAACTGGATTTTGCTCTGTTCTGTTCAACTGTGTGAGCCAGTCAAGTTCATTTCCCTGCCTAGGACAAATTGGAATAGATTTTTGACACTTGACACTAAAGGAGAACTAAAAGATATAATGAATACACATAATATCCTTGTTCATTTTGATTAAAGCAAACGAACAAAAAGAGGCCCTGCTGCACATCTGGTAGGCACAGTTGGAAGCACTTTAAAAAATATATATTTATTTTTGAGAGAGGAGAGTGAGCCGGGGACACGCAGAGAGAGAATTCTGTGCTGTCAGTGCAGAGCCTGATGCAGGGCTCAAACCCATGAACTGTGAGATCATGACCTGAGCTGAAACCTAGAGTCGGACTGAGCCACCCAGGTCCCCCTGGAGTTTGTCAGAAACTCCCTACCCTCATTTCTGACTGTTCCGTCCATCTGATTCATATGTCCCATAGAGCCTGAGCTAACAGTTCAGTCTATGCAGCTAGACCAGCTGATTGAAATCCTGTTTCACTCTCCACCATGAAACCGGCAAGCCCTGTCACCCCCCCTGCACTCCAGTCTTCCCATCTATAATCCAAGCATATTCCTCCTAAGGGGGTTATAAGGCGAGAATGAGCTAATTTATGAGAACCATAGAAGTGTCTGGCATGCTCTTAATGTAAATGAATAAAATGTCAGTCTTAAAATCTCATTCACCTGAGACTTGTCATATTTATAATAAATGTTCTATATCAACTGACATGAATACATATCAACCGTGGATACCAATGTTTAAAATTTTTAAACATGTACTTCCTTGTCTAATATCATCTCTTCCTTGCTAGGTACCCATTGCCATTTGTCTCCCCATGGTCCGCCATCCCAAATTTACATCTAAAAGAAACTCCTCGAAATTGTTCCCCTGCTTCTTCCCATTCTGTCCCAAACAAATTAAACTTAGAAAGGCACTTAGAAACGGATCCACATGCCTATGAAAATAGTTGGTTGTAATTAATGCATTGACCTTACTCTCTCTGTATGTATCCATCTATTTAAAAATGAAGAACATCTCCTAACATAGAGGAATAGGTCAACAATTTTAGAGGCTGAGGGACCTGAAATAGGTTCATGGGACAGTTATTCTGTGACCGAAGGAAAGTACCGGACACAAGAAATAATTCTGCTTAACTGGTCACCGTTTTAGGGCCCACTTGGATCCACGATCCCAAACGAGATCTTTCTAGTCAAGGGGCTTCATTCACAGAGCCCTTCATTAATCATTCTATACCACAGCATTTATTAGCACCTAACTGTGTGACAGAAACTCTGAGAGGGGGCAGAGGTACAAAAAAACCCAATAGTATATAATCCTTATCATGAAGTTGTTCCCACTCTAGTAGAGAAGACAAAACCAAACTAATATGAAAGCAATGTGATAATATATCTCAATATATTCCAATTCTCTCCTAGGAGCTGTAGTAAATGCTAGTGATACAAAGATGAATTTTCACATAGATCATATCCTTGAAGAGCCGACAGCCACGTGTCTGTGACATAATGCAATACGGTAAAGCCAGATGCAGCACGCTCCCGTGGCACAGAGAAGGAAGCACGCAGTGATGTCTCTGAAGAGGAGACTGGTGGGAAGGATTGACCAAATTCTGTAATAGATTTTTAATAGGATGCTCTCTGGGGACGGGTGGTTTAAGAAGGTTTTGAGTGTTCTCAGACTAATAGGAAGACTAATCGTGACCGGATCCCTCATGTTCAGGATGGTTCTTAACAAATAAATCTCAGCTTAACATGAAGAGCACAACTGTATTTCTTCCTATCCCTGGGAGTGTAAATTTCACTGGCTAAGAGGCCATCTTTACAGAACCTGGTGAAAAGACCCACTCATGTAAATAGGTGTCAGCTTTCCTTCAAATAAGGCAGCGTCAGGGCCACAAGGCTTCCGCAGGCTGAAAATTACATGAAATCGAAGATTTCTGTAGAGCGTATCCTCCATAAACAAAACTAAAGGTTTATCACAAGACAGGGTTACATGTTTGCAGAAAGGGGCGTGGCATCCTTATAAATCAATGAGCCAAAAAGGAACACACCCGGGGGCGCCTGGGTGGCTCAGTTGGTTAAACGTCCGACTTTGGCTCAGGTCATGGTCTCACAGTTTGGGGTTCGGGCCCCGTGTCGAGCTCTGTGTTGACAGCTCAGAGCCTGGAGCCTGTTTCAGATTCTGTCTCCCTCTCTTTCTGCCCTTCCCCCACTCATGCTCTGTCTCTGTCTCAAAAATAAATAAAAAGTTGAAACAAAACAAAAAAGGAACACTCCCAGAATAGAAGCTCCAAGAAGACAGCGCATCATCTGATGCACTTATGTCCTCACTGCTGAGCCAAATGACCCGCAAAGACTAGCTTTGGTCCCTGCATAGAGCCCTGATTTTTAATCCAAATTATTGATGGTTTACAGACTATAATTTCCAGAATGAAGGGGGGAAAATGATCTCTCAAATGTCATGGTGGGAATACAATTTGATATAAACTGTAGAGCTTCACAGAGACAATTTGGCAAAATGTATCAAAAGCTTTGAACATGGGCTTCATCATCCTCTCCATCCTCCTCCTCATCACATAAGCTCAATACCTCTGGGCGGACAGGCCGGGCACTGTGCTGCCATGTACTTAATATGCATGAGCTTATTTGAGCCTAGAGTGCTAGAGAGTCCCGCTACCTCCAGGCTCATGTGCACGGAAGCGCTCTTGGAAACAGACGTGTGCAAGCAAGTGGTAAAACCAAAAGTCTAAAGCAGCCACTTCCGATTTGAGACTCAAGCATCTCACCACTATGGTACATCGTCCCTAAACAGATAATATAATGCATTTTTTATAGTGTGGACCATTCCTACTAATTAGATGAGAATAATTAAATCTGTGCTTCAAAATCCAGGCAAAGTGTAAGTCTTGCTTAACATTCTTGCCTTGTCCTTCTGTGTCTTCCTGAAATTATATTATGTGAGCCTCCAGTCCCCCCCCCCCCGCCACCTTTTTTTCTTTGCAAAAATGTTATTTCTTACTCAACTGTTGGGAGCATTTGGTTGGAGGGGGGCAAGAAACAGCTTAAAATTAAATACAAGGTACCCTATCTGCTAAAATTTACTGGTGCTCCACATCATGGACCCCTACTGGCTGTTAGCTCATCATGCCATTATTTTCTAGAATGAGCTTCTCCCATACCTAGTGACTCCTCTCATTTGCTCTTAAAGTCACACCTGCAGACCCCTACTTTTGGTAAGTAGACCATTCATTGAATTGGCTTTCAGTGAACTAGCCCATACTTTTAGTCCAGGGTCGCCAAGGGACAACATACTGAGATACTTCATTATGCAGAGCACTTGACCTCCCTCAACCCAGACACTCCATCTTAGATCGGCCTCTGGGAGTGGCTAGATAATTTACAGAATAGCAATACAAAGAATACGGTAGTGCAAATAAAAATTATATTGTACAAGAACAGTTAATAATCTGTCAAGACATTTCAGATATATTGAGTGAATAAATATACCAAAGTTACAAAAAGGATCAAATATATTACAACATTTCAAAGTAAAATTTTAAGTGGAATTTGTGTTTCTAATGACATCCATCACAGTTTTTAATAATAGTTTTTCTGCATTGTGGGATGACAGACTTTTTAAAGAGCCTATATAAATATATACATAGATATGGGCAATCTCATACCATGACAAAACCTGGAAGAAAATTCAAAATACTGATCTGTATTGTCTAATTATTCTAACATAAATGTTACTGGATGGGACATGTACAGTGTACCATGTGCCAAAAATTAATTGCAAATAGATACAAGGCTTAGATATAAAATAGGAGTCTCTTGTCCTACCTCCAGTCTATTCCTGACACAGTCCGAATGATCTCTCTGCAACACGCCTTTGGTCATATCACTCCTCTACGTAAACACTTGGAAGGCTCTCCCACTGCATTGGTATTACAGTTTAAAATGTAAAATATACTCTGCATAGCCTCAGGCTCTGCATGGTGTAGTAGCCGCCCACCACTCCAGTTCATCTTGTCCATGAACCCAATTGTATGTTTGAATGGGATTTTTCTCTCCTTCTGCAACAGCTCAAGACCCTTAGCCTTAGGGACTTCCCACACGCCATGTCCTCCTCCTGAAATGCCTCCCTCCAGAATTCTCGTAACTACCCAGTCACTTCTGATCTCTCAAATGGGATTTCCTGGATATTTGCATGGTTTCAAAGTATTACCCCCATGAAAAGGGAAAACAGTAACTCTCTAGTACAAAAGTTGGTAGACTGCTCCTTAACCAACTGGGCAAATCTTCCTGAGGGTATAGACGGAAAAGAACACAGCATTACTCCCACAGCGTTCCTAACAAATGCGCGACGTGAAGTTGATCACAAGAAAGCACCATCAAACCCAAACAGGGCTAGTCTATGTTCTCTTCAAGAACAGCGAGGACATGAAATAAAAGTACTGAAGAACTCTTTCAGAGTAAAGGAGATCAAAGAGACTTGACCAATAAATGGAATGCAGAATTCTAGACTGAATCCCAGACCAAGAAAAGGGCACTAGTGAAACAGTTGGAAGAATCTGAAAAGGCATGTTGACTAAGCTAGGTATTGCTGTTGTTAATTTCCTGGTTTCGAAATTTGTACTCTGGTTATATTAGAGAACATCCTTGGTTTTCAGAAAACACATGCTGAAATATTCGTAAGTGAAATGGCAACATTTCTTCAACTTAACTCTCAAACATTTGAGAAAACATATAAACATGCGTTACACACACACACCAGGGGCAGATCTGGATTATAAGGCAAAGTACTAAAATGTGGACAAAGGGGATATGAAAACTCTTTGGCCTGTTCTTGCAGGATTTGAAATTAACACTTTTGTTTGGATATAATTATAGATGCACGTTTAGTTGTAAGAAATGATACGGAGGGATGTCTCGCACACTTTTTCCAGCTTCCGCTAGTGGTAATATCTTTTGAAACCACAGCACAGGGGCGCCTGGGTGGCTCGGTCAGTTAAGTGACTGACTCTTAATGTCGATTCAGGTCATGATCTCATGGCTGTGAGATGGAGCCCTGAGTCAGGCTCTGTGCCGGGTGTGGAGCCTGCTTAAGATTCTTTCTCCCTCCCTCTCCCTCTGCTTCTCCCCTGCCTGCGAGTGTGTGTGCCCGTTCTCTCTCTCTAAATCATAGCAGAATGTCACAGTAGTACGGGTGCTGATACAGTTGAGACACAGAACTTTATCAGCACCGTGTTCCTCACTGACCTTTTATAGCCACGCCCCTTCCACTCACTGGCCCTCTCTGACTCCCACTAACCACTAGACTCTTCTCCGTCTCTATAATGTGCTCCTAAGAAACTTAAAAAACAAACAAACAAACAAACAAACAGAACCATGCAGTCTGCATGCTTTTGGCTTGGCTTTTCATGCTCAGCGTCATTCCCTGGAGATTCATCTTGGCCGTGGTTGACATCAACAGGGTGCTACTTTTTATTGCTGAGCAGTCTTCCATGGTATAGACATATGAGTTTGCTTAAGGTTACTGAACATTTGGGGTTTTTTTTTTTGTGTTTATATGAACAAGGCTGCTATAAACATAAATGTACAGATTTTGTAACTGAACAGAAGTCTTCATTTATTTCAGATAAATGCCCAAGAGGGTAATTGCTAGGTCATAGGATGGACACGTTTGGTTGTTTTTTTTTTAAGGTTTTTTTTTTTTAATTTATTTTGAGAGAGAGAGCATGTGTTTGTGAGCAGGGAGAGACACAAGAGAGGGAGAAAGAGAATCTCAAGCAGGCTCCCCACTGTCAGCACAGAGCCCTACATGGAGCTCGAACCCATGAACTCTGAGATCAGGATTTGAGCTGAAATCAAGAGAGCTTAACTGACTGAGCCCCCCAGGCACCCCTCACATGTTTGTTTTTTTAAGAGACCATCACATTGTTTTCCAGAGTGGCTATACCCCTCAGCAATGTATGAGCAATCCAGATTCTCCCCATCCATCCCTCTATTTGGTATTGCCACTATTCTTTTAAATTACAGCCATTCTAATAGATGTATAGTAGTAGCTCATTGTGGCTCTAATCTTCACGTCCCTAAGAGCTAATGCTGAGTATTTCTTCATATGGTTATTTTCCATCTCCACATCTTCTTCCCCTCTTTTTGACTGTTATAAACAATGCTGCTAAAAGTGTCCATGTTAAAGTCTCTGTGTGGGCATCTGGTTTAATTCTCTTGGGTGTATGCCTAAGAGCAAAATTATGGGGTCATATGGTAACCCTATGTTTAACATTTTGAGAAACTACTAAACTGTTCTGAAAGTGAACAGTACCATTTCACATTCCCACCAGCAGTGTATTAAGGTTTCAATTCCCCAAACCTTCACCAAATCCTTTTAATTGCGTGACTTTTGATTTTAGCTATTCTAGTGAGTATGAGGCCGCATCTCACTATGGTTTTAACTTGCATTTTCCTTATGACCAATGAAATCGAGCAGATAGTCATAGGCTGAGTGGTTATTCGGACATCTTATTTGGAGAAACAACTAATCAAATGATTTGCCTATTTTTAAGTGTTTTTTTTTTTATTTTTTAAAATGTTTATTTATTTTTGAGAGAGAAAGAGCATGCACAAGCAAGGGAGAGGCAGAGAGAGAGGGAGACACAGAATCCAAAGCAGCTCCGGGTTCTGAGCTGTCGGCACAGAGCCCGACGCGGGGCTCACAAACTACGAGAACATGACCTGAGCCAAAATCAGACACTTAACCGACTGAGCCACCTAGGCGTCCTTCATTTGCCCACTTTTTATTTATTTTTTATTATATATATAATTTACTGTCAAGTTAGCGAACATACAGTGTGAACATACAGTGTGAACATACAGTGTGAACATACAGTGTGAACATACAGTGTGAACATACAGTGTGCTCTTGGTTTGGGGGCTGGATTCCTGTGACTCATCACTCACATAAAACCCCCAGTGCTCATCCCAGCAAGGTTCCTCCTCCATGCCCATCACCCGTTTTCCCCCTCCCCCACCCCCATCAGCCCTCAGCTTGTTCTCTGTGTTTAAGAGTCGCTTATGATTTGCCTCCCTCCTTCTCTGTTTGTAACTATTTTTCCCCTCCCCTTCACCCATTGTCTTCTGTTAAGTTTCTCAAGTTCCAAATATGAATGAAAACATGTATCTGTCTGTCTCTGACTTATTTCACTTAGCATAATACTCTCCAGCTCTGACCACATTGTTGCAAATGGCAGGATTTCATTCTTTCTCATGGCCAAGTAGTATTCCATTATACATATAAACTACATCTTCTTGATCCACTCAGCAGTTGATGGAAATTGGGCTCTTTCCATAATTTAGCTATTGTTAAAAGTGCTGCTATAAACATTGGGGTACATGTGCCCTTATGCATCAGCACTCCTGTATCCTTTGGATAAATTCCTAGTAGTGCTATTGCTGGGTCATAGGGTAGTTCTATTTTTCTTTTTAATTTGTTTTAACGTTTTTTGCTTGTTTTTGAGAAACAGAGAGAGACAGCGTGAGCAGGGGAGGGTCAGAGAGAGAGGGAGGCACAGAATCTGAAGCAGGCTCCAGGCTCTGAGCTAGCTGTCAGCACAGAGCCAGACACGGGGCTCAAACCCACGAACTGTGAGATCATGACCTGAGCCGAAGCCAGATGCTTAACTGACTGAACGACCCAGGCGCCCCAGGGTAGTTCCATTTTTAATTTTTTGAGGAACCTCCACACTGTTTTCCAGAACAGCTGCACCAGTTTACATTGCCACCAATAGTGCAGGAGGGTTCCCATTTCTCCACACCCTCGCCAGCATCTACAATCTCCTGGTTTGTTCATTTTCACCACTCTGACAGGCATGAGGTGGTATCTCAGTGTGGTTTTGATTTGTGTTTCCCTGATGATGAGTGATGCTGAGCATCGTTTCATGTGTCTGTTGGCCATCTGGATGTCCTCTTTGGAAAAGTATCTATTCATGTCTTCTGCCCATTTCTTCACTGGATTGTTTGTTTTCTGGGTGTTAAGTTTGATAAGTTCTTTATAGATTTTTGGATACTAACCTTTTATCCAATTACGTCATTTTCAAATACTTTTCCTATTCTATTGGTTGCCTTTTAGTTTTGTTAATGGTTTTCTTTGCTGTGCAGAAGGTTTTTATGTTGATGAGGTCCTAAAAGACCATTTTTGCTTTTGTTTCCCTGGCCTTCGGAGTCATGTTAAGCAAGAAATTGTTACAGCTGAGGTCAAAGAGATTGTTGTCTATTTTATCCTCTAGGGTTTTGGTGGTTTCCGGTCCCACACTTAGGTCCTTCATCCATTTTGAGTTTATTTTTGTGGAAGGTGTAAAAAAGTGGTCCAGGTTGATTCTTCTGCATGTTGCTGTCCAGTTCACCCAGCACCATCTGTTAAAGAGGCAGTCTTTTTTTCCATTGGATACTGTTTCCTGCTTTGTCAAAGATTAGTTGGCCATACGTTTGTGGGTCCAATTCCAGATTCTTTATTCTATTCCACTGATCTAGGTGTTTGTTTTTGTGCCAATACCACACTGTCTTGATGATGACAGCCTTGTAGTAGAGGCTAAACTCTGGGATTGTGATGCCTTCTGCTTTGGTGTTCTTTTTCAACAAAACTTGGGCTGTTTGGGGTCTTTTGTGGGTCCATACAAATCATAGGACTGTTTGTTCTAGCTTTGAGAAAAATGCCAGTGCAATTTTGATTGGGATTGCATTGGATGTGAAGATTGTTTGGGGTAGTACTGACATTTTAACAATATTTGTTGTTCCAATCCATGAGCATGCCCACATTTTAAATGGGTTACATATCTTCTTATTATTGAGTTGTAGGAATTCACTATATATTCTGGATTCAAATCCCTTAGTTATTTGATTTGCAAATATTTTCTTCTAGTACATGATTTGTTTTACTTCACTTTCTTGATTTTAGTCTTTTGAAAGTCAAGCATTTTGAATTTTTATGAAATTCACAGGTATTATTTTTATATATTTGTAAAATTTATTTGAATTCAAGTTAGTTAACAACACAGTGTAGTCCTGGTTCAGGAGTAGCATCCAGTGATTCATCACTTACACATGACACCCAGGGCCCATCTGAGCAAGGTCGTCCTTCCTGCCCGTCACCCATCTGGCCATCCCCCACCCACTGCCCCTCCAGCAATCCTGTTTGTTCTCCGTATTTAAGAGTCTCTTGTGGTTTGTCTCCCTCTCCGTTTTTGTCTTATTTTTCCTTCCCTTCCCCCATGGTCATTTGTTGTGTTTCTTAAATTCCACGTATTTGTGAAATCATTTGTGGGAGGCGGAGGCAAGATGGCACCTTGGCAATCCGCCCAAGCACATGACAAAGTATGGCCCGCCTGCCTCTGGTGTACCCACCTCCCAGCCAGATACCGCGATAAGTGTACGACCAATGCAAAGCCATGAAATTGGTTAGCCCTGTTGCTGTCAGCCAATCATGAGCGGCGGCGTAGCCTGGACGGCCTGTATATATGGGAGAGCAAGCAGCGGGGAAGGGGAGAGAAGAAGAAGGAAGAAAAGAACCAATAAAAGTCTCTGCAACGAATCCCGGTGTCGTCAGTTCTTCGAACTGCGGGCAGTTTGAGCGGCTCTGGCAATCATTTGTGAAATTTCTCTGCTTGACATTTGCTTAGCATAATACACTCTATTTCCATCCATGTTGTTGCAAATGGCAAAATTTCATTTTTTTATCACCAAGTAGTATTTCATGGTAGGTAGGTAGGTAGATAGATATACACCAGATGTATTTTTAATTTATATATATATAAGAAAATACATATATGTAATTTATATATGTATATATATGAGAAAATAACTATTTGGAAAAGATAAATATAAATGTGTGTTTGTGACAAACTTGGCTTAGGATCACACAGCTGAAACAAACACAACATACACCTAGTAATACGGGAAGCAGTCATAAATAGTATCCTTATTAAAGTATCCATTCTAAGCCTCATTATGAAATATGTAGCCTTACTATTTATATACACAAATCCCTAAGACTGATATAATATCATTGTCCTACCAGTTAACTTGAGGTCTCACCAAGTTTAAAAGTTAATCTTCTATGTGAACCATAAGGAATGACATGTATGAGGACCACATGGGATACTATGATGCCAATGTAGTGAGTAGAGATATTTTTGTTATCATTGAAGTCCACTGAGACATTCTTATTTTATATACATATATATTACATTCATTTTATATTTGAGAGACAGAGAGAGAGACAGAACATGAGTGGAATAAGGGCAGAGAGAAAGAGGGAGACACAGAATCTGAAGCAGGCCCCAGGCTCTGAGCTGTCAGCATAGAGCCTGATGTGGGGCTTGACCCCACGAACCGTGAGATCATGACCTGAGCTGAAGCCAGAGGCTCAACCGACTGAGCTGCCGGGGCCCCTGTTAGGTCATCTTTTGAAAAAGCTGTGTATGAAGTGAAAAACAAAATAACATTTCTCTTATTAAAAAAAAAAAAAAAAAAAACCTCCCAAAATGGAAAAACACCTATCACAAATGAAACCTAATAAAAAATTATATTTCAAGTCCAATTTATGAAAACCTCTAGAGAAACAATGTTCTTTATGTTGTTTTTAAATGAGTAGCAAACTGATGTTTCAAATACCACACCTATTTTCAGAAATGAATATATACATAAAAATTTGAACCCTGAAAATAATGGAAAGTGGATATTTAAAAAAAAAACATGTAGAACATTAGCCTTTAGAATTGGTTTTCCTCAGAAAAATCATCTTGAACCATCAATGAAGAAGTAATGTTGCAGCCCATCTTTTCTCAGCACGTAATGAAGAACTAAGCCAATGTTAGTTCCATGAAAGAGATGTAAAAAGCCAAGTTAGAGGGGCGCCTGGGTGGCTCAGTCGGTTAAGTGTCTGGCTTCGGCTCAGGTCATGATCTCACAGTTCATGGGTTCGGGCCCGCGTAGCGCTCTGTGCTGACAGCTCAGAGCCTAGAGCCTGCTTCAGAGTCTGTGTCTCCCCCTCTCTCTGACCCTTTCCTGCTCATGCTGTCTCTCTCTGTCTCTCAAAAATAAAAAAACATTAAAAAAAAAAAGCAAGTTCAAGTTAGATGAAAAATTGGCTACCTATAGATGGTCTCATCTAGAAGAAGGCTACTATACCCTAAAAATGAAAACCAGGCTAGAATTCCACTAGAAAACTGCTCAACTGATCCCATCAATAATTTATACACTATGAGGTTGAATGAAATATTTTAACAAAGAACACTTGGTGTTGCATGTTTAATAAGGAACGAGCATATTTGGATACGTTATAAAATGTTATCCTACATTGCCTTGTTTTTTTCTCTTCAAATAGTTATTAATAAATTATTACACTCACTTAAACAGAACATCAGTTTACAAAGTTCCAATTATTAGAGTAATTATTTTGGGATAATCCCTGGATATTTGCTGACCTGGAGATTCAATATTTGCTCAGTGAGGCAAAGTGGCATTGTCCTAGGATGTGTCTTTCAAACATCTACAATTTGAGATGAAGTATTTCCCCTCTCAAATACTGTTGGCTATTTGAAGAGCAAATTCCTTAGTCTTAGCAAGCATTAGTCTTGACTGCCACCTTTTCAGTCTGGTATTCAACAATTCATAAAACACTAAGTACCTGGAAGTGTGCCTGTTTCCAATGCTTGTGGAAGACTTACAAATGTAACATTTTAAGCACTACGTATATATTCATACAATAACTCTGAATGAAAACTAGGCACTGCATTTTAAGAGAAGGAATTTGAAGCATAGAGAGAATCATTATCTTTCTCAAGGGTCACACCTAGTAAATGGTGAAGAAGCATTTTTGTCTTTAGAGCTCAAGTCTTAACAACCACACCATACTGTCTCCTTATTAAAAATTTAAGTGTCTTGCAAGTAAATGCAAGTCTACAGTCCTTTCTCTGAAACCCAAGGGGCTGAATTTGATTCTCTGTTGAGAATTTTGTCACTTCCAGAAGAGTAACTGAGTTGCCCACTTACCAATCACCTTATTATGTCTGCAGTCAAATGGACAAATGAAGTTTCCTCTTGGCTCAACTCAGCTTAGGCTATGTTTTACCAGCCCATGAATTTTGGCTACAATTTAACCAAAAGCAAAAAGGTTGATGCTCAGAGCCTTTTGTACTTAAGAATTACAAGTTAGGGATTTGGGGGCCCGGTTTTCAAGTCAGAAGTGCCAACTTAGTGTTGCACAGAGTTCGTTCTAGAAGCACATGACACATTCTCAGATCCCGTCTGCCCCTCCGAGTTGACTCTCCCACACACCACAGCCTTCTCCAGAGAGCTTGCTGCCATCCACACTCAGATTCTGAGTTTCCACAGTCCGCGGACACAGCCCCGGGTCAGGACACATCCTCGGACAGGAAGTATCTGAGGCAACATGAATTCAGGGGGGAAAAGATTCTCATGATCAAATTATTTTTTTAAGTAAAAACTTCACAACTTATTTTTAAAAAGAAAATGCTTACACTCATACAAAGAACGAACGAATCTTACCTTAGTCTAAAAGTACACCCACAATTAAAAGAGAAAAGGCAGAAGCAGATAGTAAATCATTAGCAGGCTGCTATTAACCATAATTGCTCATTTTACTTTTCCATATACATTTTTTTCAGTTTTCCATACACATTTGCTCTCGCCCAGTAAACATTTTGGAGCCCCCTTCTGTGTTACTTGCTGTTCAGTAAATGAATGAATGAACACTGGGTGCCTGGAATACAAGAACTTCCTAATGTCCACAACCGAATAGGAAACCAAGAATGAATTTCACTAAGAAAATACATAGGCGGGGCGCCTGGGTGGCTCCGTCAGTTAAGTGTCCAACTTCACCTCCCGTCATGATCTCGCGGTTTGTGAGTTCAAGCCCCAAAGTTGGGATCTGTGCTGACAGCTCAGAGCCTGGAGCCTGCTTTGGAGTCTCCCTCTCTCTCTGCCCCTCCCCCACTTACATTCCTTTTCTTTCTCTTTCTCTCTCTCTTTCTCTATCTCTCTAAAATTAACATTAAAAAAAAGAAAATACATAGGAAAAATGCAAAATGTACTTTATTTTTTTAAGATTTTTAAGTCATTCTATACCCAACATGGGGCTCAAACTCATAGCCCCGAGATCAAAAGTTGCATGTGCCACCCACTGAGCCAGCCAGGCACACCCCACAAATATTTTAAAATCAGTAAACCTGGGTGGCTCAGTTGGTGAAGCATCCAACTTTGGTTGAGATCATGATCTCACGGTTCCTGAGTTCAAGCCCCACACCGGGCTTGGCACTGACAACATAGTGCCTGCTCAGGATTCTCTCTCTCCCCCTCTCTGCTGCCTCCCCTACTCACACTTTTTCTCGCAAGATAAATAAACTTTGTTTAATTAAAAAAAAAATGGATACACCAAGCTCTCACTAAATTACTTAATACTAGTAGTAAATAATGACAAACACGAATTAATTTAAATTTATGTCTCTTATAACTTGGAAAATGTTTACGGCTTCACAACTTTCAACAGTCTCTGCTAGTATTACAAAGGGCACAGAATTTAAAAAGCTAAGATTTTAAGTGTAACTGAAAAGTTTTAGTACATTCCAGGAATATAAAAGCTATTGCATTGGACAATTGATTAAAATATATTTCAGTTATTTATCTTCTTTCATTACTAATTTCCTTTACAAACCCCTTTATAAAAATGGTGCAGAGGTGCCTGGGTGGCTCAGTCAGTTAAACATCCAACATCAGCTCAGGTCATGATCTCACGGTTCATGAGTTCAAGCCCTGCGTTGGGCTCTGTGCTGACAGCTCAGAGCCTAGAGTCTACTGCAGGTTTTGTGTCTCCCTCTCTATGCACTTCCCCAACTCATGCTCTGTCTCTCTCAAATAAATTAAAATGTTAAAAAAAATTTTAATTGTGCAAAAATATTTTTTTTTACCACATAGGCCTGAAAGATGGCAATTTTCAAAAGAATGAACTCCAGGACACCTGAGTGGCTCAATCGGTTAAGTGTCTGACTTCAGCAAGGCTCATTCATGATCTCCAGGTTCCTGAGTTGGAGCCCCCCATTAGGCCCTGTGCTGACAGCTCAGAGCCTGGAGCCTGCTTTGGATTCTGTGTCTCCCTCTCTCTCTGCTCCTCCCCTGCTCATGCTCTGTCTCTTCATCTCAAAAATAAATACACATTAAAAGAAAAAAAAATGAATTCCAAATTAATATGGAACTCAGTATCATCTGCTTAACACCTAGGAAGTGATCCGTACCCACTGAATAAACCAAAGTATAGCTACAGCACACCATGTACAGTTGGCCCTTGCACAGAAGGGTTAGAAGCACTGACCCTCCACACGGTTGAAAATCTGCAATTAACTTCTGACTGCTCCAAAACTACGAATCGTCTGCTGTTGACTGTAAGCCTTAACTGATGACATAAATGCTAGACCATTATAAATGCTTACATAATATATACTGGATTCTTAGAGTAAGTTACACAAAAGAATGTCATCAAGCAAATCATTAGGAAGAGAAAATACATTTGCAGCACTATACCATATTTATATATATATATGTGTGTGTGTGTGTATACATATGTATGTGTGTATATATATATATATATATATATATATATATATATATATATATATAAACCTACGTGTAAATAGACCCACTCAATTTAAATCCATGCTGTTGGAAGATCAACTGTGTAGTACCTATACTGGAGGCCGTGCCGTCACTGCAAGTGTCAGGCAGGAGGTATTACATCCAGCAACAGACAACTGCAGTGTAGGTGAAATGACATCTTGAACAGACTCAGTAACAGTCTCCGGGCCCTAACCTAAAATGCAGTTTCTCCGTTCATGGTTTTACAATACTTGATCAAAAAATTCAGTCAAAACTCTATCTTTGATCTTGAATGACAACAATTATATATTTTATTTATTTATTTATTGACTTATTTATTTATTGAGAGAGTGCACACACAAGCCGGGAAAGGGCAGAGTGAGAGCAGAAGAGAATCCCAAGCAGGCTCCGAGCTGTCGGTGCAGAGCCCAATTCAGGGCTTGGACTCATAATCCATGAGATCGTGACCTCAGCTGAGACCAAGAGCAGAGATGCTTAGCCAACTGAGTCAGCCAGGCGCCCCCACAAAAAAACAAATAGTTAGAGCGATTGACCCTTTTTTAATTTTTTTTACTGAACTGACCACTTTTTTACCCATTTGTGGTCAACTGCACAATAGGAACCATTGTTTTAAATGATGAATTCACTGGAAAATGTGGATACGATTTCTTTCTTCCTGAGCAATGATGACATGCCGGAACTATTCTAATATTACAGAGGATTGTTTCACGTAAACTACAATGTAACCCTATCGCTGAGCAGACGTTTTTATACAAACTATTTTACAGTCAAGGAATCTGACATACAGAGAGTTTAAATAACTTGCCCAAATTATACCACTAATAAACTGTGGGATTAGATTCTAAACAGAATTATTCCAAGTAAATTACTTATTTAATTTGTAAATCAGCTGAGAGGAGCTGAAAACAGAAAACTAAAAAGGGTTTAGTATAATCACTTTAGGGAACTGTCTAGACATCCTCCCTACAATCCCCCAGAAATCTGCTTTTCTTGATTCTGAAAACAATCAGGCCCTTAGACAAACTGAACACTGTTCTACTCCTCCCCCAAAACAAGGTAGATATCATGCCAATTTATTAATTTGAGAGAAAAATCCAACTGTCAAATAAATGATGAGTGCTTGGCTTGATAAGACAAGACTGTTTCCTTTGTGGCCATATAAAAATCAAGCTTCAAGTAAAATCAAGTCATGATCAGAAGACATTTGAAGTATATGTCATGAAAAATTATTCTCATATAGACTGGAATTATTCAAATCCGTATGTTGAAACCTTCAACAGATTACAGAGAAATTACAATATTGTTGATAATAATGCAATAAATGAGTAGTGCTAGCTGAATGAAAAATGTGTCGGCACCAACTAAGATTCACTTAATTCCATTAGAATTGACTGGAGTCCAGCAATATGAGAGAGACTGAGATTATGACAGTGAACAGCACGTACTAAACCTGATAGAGATTTAACCTGGTGTCTGACAAAGACATAATGAATTCCTTCCACCCAACAGATGATTTTACTTATTTAATAACGACTTACGTAAAAGACATTGTAACTAAATGTTTTACAAATATTGTCTTGTTTATCACAACCATCTCACGAGGTAATGTTAAAGAAAAAATTATTCACAATCCTTGTTAAAAGGATAATTATTTGGGAGAACTGGTATACTGTGGTTTTGTAGCAGAGGAGAGAGATTAGGCTCAGTTTTGAATACAACAAGGAAAAATGGGGATTTATAGCCAGGGACCAGAGTGGGGAGGGGTAGTTGGCAGATGGCAAGTTACTGAGGGATTAGGGTAATCCTTGCTAAGTAACCTAACAGGGGAAGCAAGTCAGGGTGGTAAGATATTAAGATATTCCTGGGGGATGAGGAATTGGCAGACATCAGGGAGATCATGTATCAGGGATGGGAGATTCTGGCTAAACTGACTTAGCAAGATTCTTGCCCAGGGTAGAGACGAAAGATCAAGGTCAGGCAGAGGGCTCAGCAGAGCCCTACTAAAGTTTGGCCAAGGAGAGAATCTTTATTGGTAGGTATTATTATAATCCCCATTTTACAAATGAGGAAACCAAGGCAAAATGTTGTTAAGTAACTAAGTTAATATAAACAGCCAATAGATAATGGAGCCAGGAAATCACTCTTAATGCTGCGTTAACAGTAGAACTATATGGGTGGAGCCTCCGACTCTTGATTTTGGCTCAAGTCATGATCTCACAGTCATTGGATTGAGCCCTGCATCAGGCTCTGTTCTGAGCACTGAGTGTGGAGCCTGCTTGGGATTCTCTCTCGTCTTCTCTCTCTGCCCCTCCTCTGCTCGTGGGTACTTGTGTGCTTGCTCTCTCTCTCTCTCTCTCAAAATAAACAAACTTAAAAAAAAAGAAGTGAAGCGTATATTCCTTTGGTTCCCTTTCCCCCAACACACACACACACACACACACACACAGTACATCATCTTCCTATAAATGCATGAAGCCCTTTAATTCAGATTTCCTCTCCTGGGCAGTTCTTGGGGTGGGAACTGTCAACATTTCTCATGAACAATAGTTTTACTGTTTCCTCTGCTTGCTGACATTTTCTTTATTAAATAAAATAAATCAAGTACCTAATCTGAAATGAATTGCCATTTTTTTCTGGCCTGTCCAACACCATGTCGATGTTACATGTTCAGAAGGCACTGTTAGTTGTATACAAGTATCTTTCCACTGAATTTGTTGATAAAAGGGTCACAAACACTCCCCACCAAACTCTCTGGTGGCGGCCATGGACATGCGACGGGATTCTCATTCATAACACTTCAGTGGGAATCTCCTGCATGGAAAGTATGTTCCTGAGAAGCATGGTGGACATGCCTGGCTCTTGCCTTGTGTCCTCTGTAGCCCTTCCCCTGTCTTTGCCTGGAACGCATGTATCTTGGCCATGGCTTTGGCAGCCATGCTGAGACCGTGGGCGGAGGCCACATGACTGAACAAAGCACAGATGCGACCTGGATGCACGCCAGCGTCATGGAGTTCCCATTTCACCCTTGGATTTCTTCTCCTACCCACTTACTGGGTGAGAAAAATGAATGCTCATTGGAGGGTCTACCGTAGGCTCTGCATGGCGTGCAGCTGAAAACAAAGCAGAAGTGAAACATGCACCAACTTTGAAATGGAAATTATTGATGTGATTTCCTCATTCTTAGTGAACATCTTGCTATTACTCTTTTCTTAATGTTATTTATTTATTTTTGAAAGACGGAGAAAGACAGCACTAGCAGGGGAGGGGCAGAGAGAGAGACACACAGAATTCGAAGCAGGCTCCAGGCTCTGAGCTGTCAGCACAGAGCCCGACGCCGGGTTTGAACCCACAAACCATGAGATCATGACCTGAGCCAAAGCCGGATGCTTAACCGACTGAGCCACCTAGGCACCCCAATCTCGCTATTACCCTTAAGTGCTGACAGTAAATATTACCACTGACAAAATTTTATTCAATAAAATGAGAGATATATTTTAAGCAATAACATGCAAAGAAAAAAAAGATGCTTTGAAATTGTTTTCCCTATTATTTCTAGCACTATTTCTTCTTCTGGTTACTTTGGTTATTCTATCCGATGACTTTCTAGAGAAATAAAAGTTGCATTTTGAACTTATGCCCTTTGGCATTTTGATCAGTTACTTGGGACAATGGTGACCCTAGAAAAATAAAAGTGGAGGCGACAGAGATTCGTATTCTGAAATATCTTTGGAATAAAATGCAAATTGTGCAGCCTCAATCTCACATATAATCTGACCCAAATTCAAAGAACCTGAATGGCTACTTAAATTAATTCTCTATAAAAAGAAGTATGAGATTTTCAAAAGATAACACGTCCAACTATACGCTCACTTTTCTGAAAACCCACTCATTATTTTGCAAGTACTTTGCCTCAAAACCAGCCATTTCTAGAAATGTAGTCTTCATTTGTGAGTGGTTTTATAGCAATGATTAAGGAAAGGAGATCAGAAAAATCCAACTGTCCAGATTATTTGGGGAGAGAGGTGGCATGAAAAATGGTCCCTGGCATAATATTTCACTTTTGAGAAACAGAAAACCTAGAGGGGAAGAAGAAAATACAGACGCTAAGGTCTCTGAACTGCCTCAGAAAGAGAAAAACAGTTTAGATTACTCTGCTGTGAGAGCAAGCAGTGGAGTTTATTGTTCTGTTTGCAGACTGAGGTCTGCAGAAAATACATTTCTGTAGCAGAGGAAATCCAGAGATAATGAACATCCAGAAGTGCGACTACACCCCAAGGTATTTTAGGAATCGCCTTTCTGACAGAGAAGAAAGGAGATAAAGTAGCAGAAGAGAAATCTTAGCGGTGGTAAAACAAAGCAGGAGAGGTTCCGAGAGAGAGCAGTTGATGGGGAAGGAACAGAATTCCTTCCCCAACCAGCAGCCACATCCACTCAAGGTTTCTTCAAGAACAGGATTCTCTTAAGTTCTGCCATATGGCTTTTAGCATCGGGGATGCTCATCGACCAGAGAAACCATTAAAATTCCACCAAGTTGAACTGCATCCTGTTTCACTCTCTTCCGTCAGCTCCATCCCCTTGCAGAGAGCCCTGCAAGACCGACCATCACACCCAGGAAGGTTCCACCCATATTTATTTTCAGAGAATGCTTCTAAGTGAAAGGTAGAAAAGAGCTGGTGGTACTAGGAAACTCAAGCCGGTTGAGTTGGTTCCTCTACTCTTATGTATCACTCTACCACATGATTTTTAAAATAATGTGTTGGAGCTTTTGTTTGTTTTTAATTCATGTCTCAGGTCCCAGATTATTTCTAATACCTTGGCAACTAACATGGAACATCTGGGTTCTTGGGTGTTCTAGAAAGCAAAATGTTCATATTCTAAGGTGAGGCCGAGTCATCGCAAATTGGCGAAGTGTCTGATGAATCAGGTACCTATTCAGATTGCCTTTATTCATTCATATATGGGGGCGCCTGGGTGGCTCAGTCAGTTGAGCGTCCGACTTTGGCTCAGGTCATGATCTCACGGTTCGTGGGTACGAGCCCCGGGTCAGGCTCTCTGCAGACAGCTAGCTCAGAACCTGGAGCCTGCTTTAGATTCTGTGTCTCTTTCTCTCTCTGCTCCTCCCTGTTCATGCTCTGTCTCCCAAAAATAAATAAGTGTAAAAACAAATATTCATTCATATATGAATTTATTGATTCCACAAATGTCTACCTTGTACCTCCTTTACCCAAAGCATTCTTCCAGGTGCTGATCCAGAGAGGCAAATGGACTAAACACAGGATGTATAAGATATGGTAGAAGGGGGAGATAAGTATATGTGTAAGGAAGGAAGTAAAAAGTAGATGACTTCCATGATAGAAAACTATCTGGCAAACGAGGATGGGGACCTTCACAGCTAGGAAACAAAGGAAAAGTTGATGGACGCAGAGTGTGAACTTGACCTTCATGACTATTTGGACTTTGAGATAGGAGCAAGAGAGAGAAAACAGAAAGCTGAGACATTATACCTGGAACATGTATTGTTCATGGAGAAAGGTCAGTCTATGTTGGGGGGAGTAGCATTCCTCAAAAGTCAGAAAGTGAAATCCTACCTTCTGATTTGCTTCGTTATTATGCAGTTAGACCAGTATTGCCCATAAGAAGTGTGCAAATCCACTCACTTTCCCGGACTTAATATTTCTTTGTTAAACTGATCCATCTTTCTAAACAACACTTTATACTTCACTTAGGAATATTACAAATAAGCAAAAAAAAAAATCAATATCATTTGCCACAAGTAGAAAGCAGACATACATAAAGTTTAACTGAAAATAAAGCAACATTTCTCCAGGCCTTATCAGTTGTTTACGGTCTGTTGTCAATGTTAAAAATGGAGATTAATGAGAGTTATGGAGGGATCAGTACCTACCAGGACCAAACCAGGAGTTTCTCCTCGACACAGTGCAGGAAACGGAACCAAAAGTAAAAGAAACCAACGGTCTCAGCGTTGAATGCTGTCCAGTGTTATGTTTGAGTTCCACAAACGCACTTGTGTGTACCAAAGATGTATGTGGCACGCTGGGAAAATCAACCTACAGGAAGGCTTGGGTTCAAATGTAAAATAACTAATAATTCTATGGGCTAAACTTCTTGAAAAACTGTCTCTTTCTCTCTCTCTCTCTCTCTCTCTGTCTCCTCTCTCTCTGTCATATATGGATGTGTGTATAATATATATGATACATATCATTATATACAATTATATATAGCATTATATATACTAATTTTATGAATAATCCATATCATATGCATGAGTATTTAAATACTGATGTATATAGAGATAGTACCTATATACATAGATACCTAACCTGGTAGCAACATAGGTTGGAACTATGCAGATCTACTTACATTTGAATTTTTTTCAAAAACAAAAAAACAGCACAGTACTGTAAAGTATTTTCTCTTCCTTTTGATTTTCTTAACATTATCTTTTGTCAGGATGCCTGGGTGGCTCAGTCAGTTAAGCGGCCAACTTTGGCTCAGGTCACGATCTCATGGCTTCTGGGTTCAAGCCCCACATCAGGCTCTGGGCTGACAACTCACAGCCTGGAGCCTGCTTCAGATTCTGTGTCTTCCTGTCTCTCTGACCGTCTCCCGCTCATGCTCTATTTCTCTCTTGGTCTCAATAATAAAATAAAACATTAAAAAATCACACATTATCTTCTGTCTAGCTTCCTGTGTAGTAAAAATACAGTATGTAATCCATATAACATAAAAACATGTGTTAATTGACCGTGTATGTTATCAGTAAGCCTTCTGATCAACAGTTGGCTCTTAGTAGTTGAGTTTGGGGAAAGTCCAGTTATATATGGATTTTTGACTATGGGTTGGGGGGAGGTAAGGAAGAGGAGCACTCACCACCTTTAACCTTTGTGTTGTTCAAGGACCGACTATACATATAAAAAGAAAAAGTGACAGAGACAGAGGAAGACATCTAAATGTATATTTATTTATATCTATATCATTTAATGTCAATATGTATTACAGGTATGTATATATATATACACATAAGTGTGTGTGTGCATATATATACATATATATGTATATAAAGAGAGAGACATATAGAGAGAGACAGGTAGAGAGACATCTAAATGTACAGCTATCGATTTATCTGCCAGAGAGAGAAAGAGAGAGAGAGAAGCTGGTATATACTAAGTCTGCAATATAGTATTACAATCCTAAAAATAAAGTTAGGTAAAAGCTTGGGATCAAACAATGGAGCTTCAGACAAGACATCACGGAAAGTACATATTTCAGAAAAATGAAAGTACATCAGCATAGTACATTGCCATAAATAAGAAAAAATGGACTTGGATAGTGCTAAAAGGAACACAAAATGTCATCTGAATTCCAAATTTACAAAATTCAAATTTAAATGCTGGTGAATATTCACGTATTGTTTGTGTGTACATGTATTCATGTACATGTGTGCGTGTGTGTGCGCGCGCTCATGTATTGTTTACATATATACAAACGTATACAAATTTATTTTAATTTCAGAAAAGCTTGAAAGAGGTTATATATATTTATCTAATCAAACATCTAAAGTAATGCTGTAAGATCTCCAGCAAAAAGGGAACGATTCAAGTAACCATCTGCAAACCTCATCAAGTGATAATTTTGTCCTTTTAGTGGGGGATGGGAGTCCCCCAGAGATTTTACTGATCTCTTTTCTGTTTGGCAAAATGACTAACTATTTGAGTATTCCAGCAAAAGAACATAAATGACTGTTGCTTACAGTCAAGATTCAATTATCTATATGCAAATAATTTCCTATGTGTTCCTTATCCCAGTCTGCCATTATCCTTCTGCCAAGAAGAGTTTTCTAGGCCAATTTTCCCCACTGCTGATTGGGATATACTTAGAAAATTCACAGAAGCTTCAGCATGAGCCTCAGCAAACCATAATTAGGTGAGTCTGCTGAAACAAAACACAGCCAAACTAAATAATGCATTCCGAGACCAAGTATCAATTACAGTGGATGATATAAGCCTATGAGGCCATCCATTGGCACGGATAAATGAAAACTACACTTTATCTTCATTTTATACTTGAGTCTATATGAAAATGGAGGACTGAAGTGCTTGGTTCTCACATTTGCCCTTCACACCCTAGGTATTTGTTTATAAGAGAGAGTTGAGAAACTATTTATATGCCCAGAGGAAATCTCTCTGTCTGTGTTGTTGATAAGCCCAACTTTATCTTCTAATTAGAGAAATCCTACCTTTTTGCCTTCCATTTCCCCTCACCTCTTTCCCAGGGGAAATAAAAGCAAAAGAAGATGGATCCCATTTGTTGATATGAGTTTATAGTTCACAGGTTCATCAGTAGTTGGCTTGTCCACGTAGTAATTCTAATTGAAGACAAAATGATGGCGCCCTTAATTGGAAGAACACATTGAACACAAGTTATAGCAAGTTTCCTTTTCGGAGTATTATCTCAGCCTTTACTATGTGCCAGACACTTTGCTAAACTTTAGTAAAATGAACTGTGCTACGTAACACAACATTCTAAGGTAGGAACCATAGGTATCCTCATTTTCTGCAAATGAAGAAACATATTCAAACATATGAAGTTCCTTGTCCAAACACGAAGTGAGGAAGTGGTAGAGATACGGCCTGACTCCAATGCCTACATTCTTCTACCTCCTTGTTTATTCCCAGATCCACAGACAGGATGGCACTAAAAGATCACAAGCCAGAAGAGTTCACTATGATCAGTAACAGTTAGACCCAATGCGATTTAAGCTTGGAGTCCTCACAAAGCAGAGAACCAGAAGTTGGAAAAGAGCTGGTGGCTAGAGGACAATGGAAGAAAGACCAGAAGCCAGAAGGTCATGTCATCCCCCGATGCAGAGTTCAGCTGTTTCAAAGTTGCTGCTTAATGTTGTTGTCTTTTCTAATCTATTTATTCAAGAAAGGTCATTTCAAACTCAATGTCTTCTTGATGGTGACATACTGATCTTTATCAGAATTCCCAGCTGGATTTACTGAAGCCTGAGAAGGTCAGTGGGACTGAGTCACGGTCTCTTGGCCACCCTGGAGTTGAGACTACTTGGCTCGCTTCTCTGTGCTCTTTCACTAATCACTCCTGCTATTTGTTTAACACTGTGGTTCGTCAGACAAAACTCCTCGTGTCACATTGAAGGACTCAAAGATTCAACACTTCCTCCCATCTGATGCCTGCTGTAATCAAGTTTCAATTCAATAAAATGCACAAGGAAGATAGGAAACTGTATTTTATGTAAGAAACATCTCATGTATTAAATTTATTTTAAAGGAGTGCCAAAGACTGTGCCAGGTGGCACATAATGAAAAGCCAGAGAGATAAGTTTTCTGTTCACATGGAGATGACATGCTGGAGGGCATCCCATGCCTACCCGGTCCCCTTTACTCTTTCCCTTTACTGAAAACGGACTGTCCTTTCAGGAACCACTGCTCTGCCTCTCTGAGTCCATGGGGTTTGGGCCATGCCTGGCTGCTAAGAAGGGTGGCAGATGAAAAAGGAAGAAGCACATGACCCGTCCCTGGCCAATCAGCACTGTCCTCTCCATGAGCCATCTGATGGGTTCCAAGACTGGTCGGCGACCCAAGTGGGGCAGATGAGACTTATTTTAGAACGTCTGGAATTTTGAAAACAGCACCACTGCTTAATAGATAGGAGAATGTAACCCTGGAGCAGCTGGTAGCCATCTTGCCACCACAAGGAAAGAGACCACCTGAGGGAGAAGATTCCAAAACATAGACACACAGTAAAGAGAAGTAGAAACATTCCTAAGATGCTGTCTGAGCCCATAGATCCAGCTGAAGTTGGTTCTACCTCTGTGCCTCTGAAAGTTCTAAGATAATGAATTTTCCTTTTTTCTTCTTGGGCTGTTTTTTTTTTTTATGTTTTTTAATGTTTCTTAATTTATTTTTGAGAGACAGAGAGAGGCAGCTCGAGCAGGGGAGGGTCAGAGAGAGGGGGAGATACAGAATCTGAAGCAGGTTCCAGGCTCTGAGCCATCAGCACAGAGCCCAACACGAGGCTTGAACCCATGAACCTTGAGATCATGACCTGAGCCAAAGCCGGATGTTTAACCACTGAGCCACCCAGGCGCCCCTCTTTGGCTCTGTTCACTTATAAGCCTAAGAGTCCTGATTGATAACTGTAAGAATAATTTAGATTTTATCTTTTTAAGGATATTTCTAAAATGAAGAGTTCTACCTTCCTGCCATAATAAATATGGGTATCATGAGCTTTCTTGCCTAAGTTAGGATCTTATCCAGAAAATCAAGTCTCAATCTTCCAGATGAAGGGGGAGGAGGAAAAGATTGGATACAATAATTTTTGGCTCTAAGCCACCCTGGAAGTAAGGGATTATAAAATAAGTAGCTGATACCCATTTATTTCTAGTCATTTTCCTTCTTCTCTAAAAATCAAAGGGAGTATTAAAAATATGTGTGTGTGTTTTATTGTTATATATAGGCATATACACATATACATATACCTATATATACATATATATATATACACACATATATATAATTGATAAATGAGTTTTCTGATTGAGAGAGACAGAGGCAATTTTATCAATGGGTCTTGAAAGCCTATCTCTGACTTTGGCAAAGCTAGATTACACCGAACCTGATTTGTCCTCTGAGTAACATGCTTTCTTCCATGTCCCAACTTCCTAAAAGTTAGAGTGGCTCGTGTCATATGTAGTTCGGTGAAAGGGAAACTGGAAGAAGATACAGCACAGGCCAATTACCTAAGGTCCTAAACGAAGATCTGTAATTGTTTTTCTCTAGTCAACCAAACCAACCATTGAAAGCCAAATGATGGGAAAAGCAAAGAAAGAAAGAGGGGGGGGGATATCTGGGGTAATAGACTGTCTCAGCCTCAATGGCCTCAGGGACCACCTAGCTCAATGGCTTCATTCCACCACTTTGGCTCCATACAGACCATTTTCCATTCATCAGCAGAATAACTGAAGTGAAATGAAAGAATACAATAGAATAGAATAAAACAAGACAACAAAATCTTGTGATACGCTATTGAAAAACCTCCAATACTTCTCCACCATGTTTAGGATAACATGAAAACCCTAAATCTGGTCTATCAGATGGCCCATGGTCTGAATCATTCCTACCTGTTCTCTTCATCTCTCTAGGCTGTCCTAACTGTCCCACTCTCTGGTTTTTCTCATTTTCTCACATGAATTCCTTCCAGATGCAGGCCTGTTTACTTTATTCCCTTTAAGCCCTTTCATTGGACTATTCCAATTCTTCCCGCAATCTGGACTTATAATTTATTTAGAAATTTTCTTTGGAATTACTAAAATAATTAAGACCTCTCATTTAAATGTTAATTGAGCATGCTATATATTCTATTATGTGTTTATTTTTGGTTTTTTACTGAAGATTTTATTTATTTATTTTAATTTTAAATTTTAGTTAACATCCAATGCAATATCGGTTTCAGGAGCAGAATTCAGTGATTCATCACTTACATCCAACACCCAGCGCTCAGCCCAGCAAGTGCCCTTCTTAATGCCCATCCCCCATTTAGCCCTTCCCCCCAGCCACCTCCCCTTCAGCAATCCTCAAGTTTGTTCTCTATACTTAAGAGTCTGTTTGTTAGGTTTGCCTCCCTCTCTGTTTACATTTCCCATAATCCTTCATTGCATAGATAATGTATACATCTTCCAGTGTCTGTTCGTCCACCAGTCTTTAAGCTACGAGGTCAGGGAACGTGTTTGGTTTACAACAAGCTAATGGTCCTGGCATATAGCAGGTATTCAACAATGTTCTACAAAGAATCAATAACATAAGTGGGAATGTCTAGAGAAATGAAATAACTTGTCCTTAGATGTTTCCATATTTTTGACCCATAGATTCTAAGAACTCTTTAGCATTTGTTTTTGGTGGTAATGAGATATTGGCATACATGTGTAAATCAATGGATATTTATATACACTGTACTTTTGTTTCAATTTTCTGCTAGCTATATTAATATGCAACTGTGAGTTGTTAACAATATCATGATATGAAATAAAATACAAAGAAAACATAACGGAAAGTGTCAGAATGCACTGATGTAGTAGGGTAGGGGTTACCACACACATTAATGTTTTATACAGAAGAGACATGTGTCTATTACACATATACACACACACATACATATATACACACACATACACATATGCCCCTATGCGCGCGCACACACACACACACACACATCTATACACACACGTATGGGTATAGTAAGTCACCATACAAAATGTATTTCTCATGAATTGTAGTCAAAGTGCCTGAAAACCACTAAATTTGTCTTTCAGTGATAAACCACTACTAGCTTCTAACTCTTCCAAAGTATTTTTTTCTCTAGCCTACCAGTACACTTCATAAAGTCACCATTGGCATCCTATCTTGTCTTTTGCGTCATTTGTTACCCAAATTGGTACAAAAAACTTGGGATTCACAGCCAACTAATATTCATGGAGAAAAAGCTTGCATCCTCATTGTTGGAAAGTACCTTTCAGTATCGTGAAACCACAGCAGGATCAATAATGCAATCCACACATTCCCAGGGTGCCTGGGTGGCTTGGGCAGTTGAGCATCCAACTTCAGCTCAGGTCATGATCTCATATCTTGTGGGTTCAAGCCCCACGTCTGGCTCTGTGTTGACAGCTCAGAGTCTGGAGCCTGCTTCAGATTCTGTGCCTCCCTCTCTCTCCGCCACTCCCCCACTCACACTTTGTCTCTCTCGAAAATAAACATTAAAAAATTAAAAAAATAAAAGATAGTAAAAGCACACATTCCCAAATCCATCCAAAGCCTCATAAGTCTAAGTTTTCTAAAAGAAAACTTATACACACACACACATACCCTCGCACATACATATATGTCAATATCCCCCACCTCACGTGCACATCACACACACACACACACACACACACACACACACACACACACCACTCAATATTTCTTCTCCCTCAGTCCCTCAGGGAGTGCCTGCCCACAGAGAAACTAGTTCATTGCTCTACTGAAAAAAAAACACAGACCTGTAAGTCCAGGACACAAGTACTTCTTAGGTGAAGTTTGGGAGAACTCAACAAGGAATTGCAAATAAAAGAAGAACAAAAATCCTGTGCCAGAAAATCTTCTAGGAAGCTGGTTCCCATTTCCACTTAGTCTTATGTCTCTATGCTCTTTAGAAAGCAGGCTCTGGACGCTGACAGATCTCAGTTAATGAGTTGTACCTGGACCTTTAGTCCAGGAGAATACATGATGGAAAGGAAAGAAAATTAGCAATGGCAAAGAAGGTACTTTCTTAAACCAAACAGCCTGAATTTAATTCCAATTCTGACTCTTCCACGAGGGAGATCTTCAGCAAAGTGCTTACACTCCCTGGTCTCAGAGCCCTCATCTGTACAGGGGACGTCACAGGTGCCTTGCCGTGAGAACAAAATGAGGACAGCCAGGTAAAATGATAGCGGCTGGCAGTAGAAAGACCCAGTGTGTATTTGCTACTGCTGTTATTTCTTATACATTTATGACTATCAAAATTAACCGTAGAGTCTTCCCTAAGACTCAAATTAGCTCCTCTAATTTGTCACTGTGTCTGCATATTTAAATTTAATGTGTCATTTTCTGTATATTGGTAGATCTAAGTTCCAATTCTCTTCCATTCAATACCAGTATTCAGTATTTTTTGAGGATCTACTAGGTATAAAATACACTACGTAATAGTGATACAGACATGAAGAAGACACAATATTTTTGAGAGACAGAGCGTAAGCAGGAGAGGGGCAGAGAGAGGGAGACACAGAATCTGAGCTGTCAGCACAGAGCCTGATGCGGGGCTCAAACTCACAAACCGTGAGATCATGACCTGAGCCAAAGTTGGAAAAGTTAACCAACTGAGCCACCCAGGCATCCCAATCCTTATTTTCTTAAAGATTCTCTTTAGCACTAAAAAAATTTTTGGTAGGATGGGTGGTGATACTTTCTATGTCCACAGTTTCTTCTCTTTCAGAAAGGCTGACTCTTAGCAAATATCACCATAACGTATTAGCCACATAACAACCGCATAATAATCCTGATGGCCTCAAGAAGTAAACAATTGATTACTACATTTTAAGCAAAGCTTTACTAACCACAAAGTTAAACATCCTCTGTTATCAAAGCCTATCTTCTCAAAACCATTAAACCCAAATGAACAAAAATATTTTTAGGTGATTATGTGTTTGCTTTCATCAGACTAAAAAAAATAATAATAATAAAACGTGTTTGAATTAAATTTTACCAAGAGAAATGATATCTGAAGGTGACTTTGCCCATTATGGGATCTCACAGAAATAATTCAGAGTTTATTTCTACAACTAGTTTAAAAAAGAATTTAAGCACTTATTTAAAAATAAAATCTACACAGTTACTTTTCAGTGGGTCATTCAATTGGACTGAGGGTTTCAATATCCTGGAGTCAATCTACGATGCTGAAAGAGTAAAAATAACTGAGGAGGTAAAAAAAGTATATGATTAAACACATCACTTACTTCTAAAAGGGTCAGAAATCAGTTTCTCTTCTGTATTTCCATTTTTTTTTTTAATTGGAGAAGTCGAACCAGAGGGAAACATGGTATGCACTGCTCTCATTCAGAACAGAGACGCTGGCATTTCAGTCTTCACCTTGATCCCCAGACTGCGTGTGGTATGACTGGGCACTGGGTTCTCCTGAGAGGCAGAATGCAAGACCAGGGCTTTGGAAACAGCGGTCCTATCCCAGACTCCGTAGCTGTGACCTAGCCTTGTCACTCAAACTGTGCGACACGTCAAAAATGTTGCCAGTCTCTGTGCATAGAAAATACCCAATGTGTTTAGGCTACATTTTTACTTAAAATGAGCCGTGGTTTTAGAGGTTACTATAGTTGGATTTTCTATATTCCTGAGCACGGCTTGACCCTCTTTGGGAGTAGCCAATTGCGGAGGGGAAAGAAAGAAGCAATCAATTAAGTTGGAAGTGGCCACAGTGCAAGGGCTCAGGCCAGCCTGAAAAGCCGCTAAGATACTGACATACACCGCCGTCCACATCAGGATTCCCGCCGCCTGGGAAAGCCCCCACTGGAATAGATGACAAACCCTTATATTTCCAACTAAACCGTTCCCTGTGCCCTCCACCCAAACTTCCCCCAAGCTTCCTCCACCGCGGTATTGGCCAGAATCCTCATCACCATACCCAAGATCAGACGAGATCAGGCGCGTTCAGGGTGGTATGGCATAGACTCATAGCTATACCCGATGACGATTCACTTAAATTGTATGTGGCTTTTCTCCTGACAATACTGGTGTGAAGGGATCGGGGTAGGGGTGTCCCTTAACAGAGAAAAACAAGGAATTGGCTCAGTTGGTTGAGCGTCTGGCTTCAGCTCAGGTCATGATCTCACAGTTCATGAGTTCGAGCCCTGCGTCTGGCTCTGTACTGACAGCTAGCTCAGAGCCTAGAGCCTGCTTCAGAGTCTGTGTCTCCCTCTCAGACCCTTTCCTGCTTGCACTGTCTGTCTCTCAAAAATAAATAAAAAAACATTTAAAAAAATCAAATAAAAGTAAATATATACCAGGGCACCTGGGTGGCTCAGCTGGTTGAGCATCTGGCTTCAGCTCAGGTCATGATCTCATAGTTCATGAGTTTGAGCCCTGCATTGGGCTCTGTGCTAACAGCTAGCTCAGAGCCTGGAGCCTGTCTTCAGATTCTGTGTCTCCCTGTCTTTCTGACCCTCCCTTGCTCACGCTGTCTTTCTCTCAAAAAAAAATAAAAAAAAAAAAAATTAAAAAAATTTTTTTTAAAAAACAAGGGATGGGTTACACCATCTCTGCTCACCTGGACCATCTCTTCCACCTGATAGAACCACTCTTTGGCCATCATGAGACCATGACGACTTTCCAGACTCTTGATCATCTTGCTCATTTTTCTCCCCGTGTTTACGTTCTCTCTCGTTCCCTTTTATTTCAATGAATTAATATGTAAAAATCCCTGAGCATATTTAATTAATCTCATAATTACAAAATCTCATAATTTTCAAAATCCCTCACCAAACAAGGGCTCTACATGACGAGATCTGTTTTATGAGCACTCATGTGTTCAAACAATCACTTCCTACAAACTTTCATAGGTAATTGCTACCATTACTCTTGTTATAGGAAATGGAATAAAGATGCACAGAGAGGTTGAGTCACTCTCTCAAGGTCTCACAGCCAGGAAGCTTAGGTGGTTGGGATGCAACTGTGGGCATTTTGCATGTATAACCCACACCCTTAAGTGCCATGTTTACTTTCCATATATTAAGTTCCTTAATTCAAATGCGAAGGAAAATTCCAAACAGCATTATTCATGGAACATTAGGGAATCTACGGAAGGTGAGCCCTGGGAGCACACAGGGTGACTAAACACCAAATTCACACAAGGTGCATGTACAGCTGGGCGGATCAGAGGCCGCCACACGTCTGCACTAATCACTGCCCCTTGTCCTTGCTCCTCCCTGGGGAGGACCTCTTCCATCCTCTCAAAGTCCGACTCCCACCAGGCACTGACAAGCAGGCAGTCACATCGGCGTCACTGCCCCTGGATTACCAAGGATTCAAGTTAGACCCTCCAGATCCTCTACCCCAGAGATTTGGGAATTGGGTTAAAGAGACTCAGGTAAGCCCTGAACTTGAATGGGTCTGAGGTAAACTGGCACGGCCTACCTACAGAGAGCAAGTTATATCTTTTTTAAATATTTTTTTAAATGTTATTTTTGAGAGTGAGAGACACAGAATGTGAGCAGGGGAGGGTCAGAGAGAGGGGGAGACACAGAATCTGAAGCAGGCTTCGGGCTCTGAGCTGTCAGTACAGAGCCCCGCATGAGGCTCGAACTTGCCATGATCTGAGCTTACCAGACACCTAACCGACTGAGCCAGCCAGGCGCCCCAAGAGAACAAAATATATCACATAGGTAAGTAGAAATGGATTCCATTCGAACCATAAAAGATAAAGAGAGTAACTTTAGTTTTTAACTTCATAGTTTCTGGCCCATTCCTTCAAATCTGTGTATATTTCTCTTGCCTGAGTTCCTAAGACCCCATGATCCTCCCAACATAGATACCCATACACACATGCACATATATATATTTTTCTAAAACATAATCGAGTTATGTTAGGTTTCTGTTATTTGAAACCAAAAATAACTGAAAACAAAAATCAAAATTATTATAACAAAAAATAGCAATGAAGCTAATTGCTCAGTTGAGTCTACTCATCATAAGTAAAATGCTAACAGTCCTCTACAGTCAATTCAGCCAATAAAGAGAACACATAAAAAATCAAGCATCCTGCAGCACCTGGGAAACTCCGTCTGTTAAGCATCTGACTCTTGGTTTCAGTTCAGGTTATGATCTCATGGTTCATGCGTTCGAGCCCCACATCGGACTCTTCGCTGACAGTGCAGAGCCTGCTTGGGATATTCTCTCTCTCTCTCTCTCTCTCTCTCTCTCTCATGCTATCTCTCTCTCAAAATAAATAAATAAACTTAAAAAAAACTTTTTTAATTAGTGGCACCAGGGTGGCTCAGTCAGTTGAGCATCCAACTTCTGCTCAGGTCACGATCTCACAGTTCATGGGTTCGAGCCCCGCATCAGGCTCTGTGCTGACAGCTCGGAGCCTGGAACCTGCTTCAGATTCTGTGTGTCTCTCTTTCTGCCCCTTCCCTGCTCGTGCTCCATCTCTGTCTGTCTGTCTCTCTCTCTCAAAAATAAACATTAAATTTAAAAAATTTTAATTAAAAAATCAAACACCCTACAATATGCTTTGGCATCTAAATTGGCCACATCTATTATTGCCTCTTATTTTATAAAATAGATAAATTTTGTTTTGCTTGCTTTGGTCCACTGGGTAAGAGGTCTTCGTATAGCTTAAGAGTCACAGATTAGGACGAGGAGGTGATACGGTCATGTATGAGTCCCACATACTCAGGACCAAGAGCCACTAAGTCAGACATCTGAAGTCAGGGATCCAGGTTGACCGCAAGAGTCCTGCGGCCCAATGCCCTGTGGGACCCTGTAGGTGTCAGGCTCCTAAGATGTTAGTCACAGATCACAATGGGAGGGCTCAGGAAAGACAGGTTTCCCTAGCTAAAAATGCAAAGTTCTCTTAAGAGTCTGTGCTGCTCCTTTAGCCATCAAATGGATCAGATCCTTGAGTGAATGTTTACTTCCATATCAGAGAATGCGCTCCTTAAATGTAATGTAGCCACAACCACCGTGAAGGTAAGAGCAGAATTCTCTGGCACCAGATGGACAAGAGCGTGATGTCGCCGCCCCTTTGCGAGCTGCAGGCATTTGAGCAAATTGCTGGACTCCTGTGACCATGATCCTCATCGCAGCAAAATGAACAGAAGGAGAATCCCCTTCACAAGGCGGCTGTAAAGATTAAATACGATGACGTTTTGAAAGTTCCAGCAGGAGACCCCCGCCCGGAATAAGTGACCATAAACGTGAGTCATTATCACCTTCTGCCCAGTTCAGAAGCCCCTCTCCCATCCCAGCTCTTCCTTGTAGCTCCTTAGATTCCGGAAGTAAAAAGTGTCCCTCTCTCACTGTTAATGCACTTGGATCCACTTATCTATGTTGTGTATGATTAAGAGTTATAACCATGCTTTTATTGTGATCTACACATTCAAGACCAAAGGCTCTCGTTTTTGAGCTCCCGGTTCACATACATCCTATTTCCCACCCCCTCAAATCCTAGATTCCTAGCAATTTGAGTCTCGTAAGACCAAGAAATCCTAGAGGACTGATGTGGAACTAATTGGGCTTTCTTGTGTCTCTTTTGGAGAATGCCTCTTGCCATTAAACTTACCGATGGGCCATCTTTGATTATTTCTTAAGCAAGTGTTGTCCGATTAAAATAAACATGCTGGCTTTATGGGATGTGATGTTTGAGATCTGAAAGCAGGAAGCCCAAAACCACTTAGCTGTATCAAAGGCAGTATTGACACTTGGTGGGGGCTGCCCTGGGGACCTAGAAAACTGACCTCAGGACAGGAACTCCCAGAGTAGAAAAAATACATAATTTTAGAGACTGTATCCTACAGACGCTGTTGACCATGTTCAAACTTTACATTAGGGAACAGCTTTCCTGCATTTCCCTGTGTGATTCGCTCATGTCTTCTGGTTAATACTTGTAAAGCTTCCGTGGTTATTCTGAAAGCCAGGGGTGAGGTGGTAAGGCACTTACACAATGAATGACATTTTGCTGCTTTAATCGCCAGCATATTCCCCAATTAATGTGGAAGGTTAGGTACGTGAGAAGACATTTTCTAAGGGAAGCCGGTGATAATCATTTCACAGATCTAGTCTGAAGCTCATTGGCTTTATCTCATTCAAATTAACTATTTTCTTTTTCTTCCCATATTGCTGCAAAACAAAATTCCTTTCTTGGGTTGGGGGCAGTTGAATATGATCCTCAATGCGCCAACTCCACTGTTACCAGCTAGGTCGATGGGATTACCATCCCCCTTCCCACCTTTCAGTATGAGTCTGCCTATAATTGTTCATTCACAGGTGACCTTCTGAGACACAGGAAACTAAACGGGAGCAAATGGAGAGGTAGGAGCAGGGTAGGGCTTGGGTGGAAGAATCCATTTCTTTACTTTTTTTTTTTTTAACATTTATTTATTTACTTTTGAGAGAGAGAGTGGGGAGAAACAAAAGAGAGAGGGAGACAAAATCCCAAGCAGACTCTGTGCAGAGCCCAACATGGGGCTCGATCCCACAAACCATGAGATCATGACCTGAACCAAAATCAAGAGCCAGACACTCAACCAACTGAGCCACCCAAGGGCCCCTGGAATTCCATTTCTGAACAAACAAATGACACAGTGACTTAACATATCCCATTCCCTCATCTCCATTGTTGCTGGGACCCTAACAGGACACAGAGTTTTTCTTCCATCCAGAGTAGCTTATGTTTATGCAGAAAAATGAATGAATGGAGGAGTTACATCAAGGAACTAGAGTACGCTATTGCCCCCACTAAGGTACCTCTTAGATAACATTAGTATGTTTGACGTCTTAGCCAATTAGACAAAGTGAGTCCAATGTGCCACTCAGAGGATTCACTGAAGGTCAGGATTCAGGATATTTGACAAGCTCCAAGAGGATTAGGAGCTAGAAGTGAGGACTGCATCTTGCTGGGAACTGTTAAAGAGGAACAGACATTTTCTAGCAAACAGGCAGAGAATGAAACTATGTATCAAGGATGATCACCACGAACTTCATTGTTGTCGCTACTGAACCTATCACCCAAGACTTTTAAAGTGGTGTTAGTCACGGACTAACACCGGATTATTTCATGGTTATTGGCAAGGGTCCACAGCATAGCAACCCTTCAATCTTCTGTACCCCCTTTATTGTGGATGTCTCAGCAAAGAAAGGAATGTGACCCAGTCAAATCTCCTTGAAAATATGCTAAAGACAGATCAAGCTGAAAAATCAGGATATTCACTAGTGGGAGAATCCTCATCCATGAAATGCTTTCAGATATACCTGGTCTGTTTGGGGTTCTTAGTGGTGGACAAATCTGGACTCCATGGATCTATGGGAAACGGCTCCCTGAAAAATGCTGCATGAGCTATGTAGCTATCAGAGTATAAAACAGAGGTGTTTGTGTAAGTCATGTACCAGCAGACATTTCTGAGGCGCCCTGCATGTGAAATTTGCCTACAGCGTGCCCAGATATATGCAGGATGGACTGGGGTGCTTCTGGACAGTCCGTGGCTTCTCCTTGCTTTGCCTACACTTGGCGATCAATTGTATCCTTGACATAATTAGGAAAGCTTGACACTGAGAACTTTGTTTCTGAGCTCACTTCACAATTTAACCCATGCCTCAATATGCATAAATAAATAAACATAATGACTGTACTTTAATGAGTTACATTATTGGGGCATCTGGGTGGCTCAGTCGGTTAAGTGTTCGGCTTCAGCTCAGGTCATGATCTCACAGATGTGGGTTCAAGCCCCGCATCTGGCTCTGTGCTGACAGCTCAGAGCCTGGAGCCTGTCTTCAGATTTTGTGTCTCCCCCTCGATCTGACCCTCCCCTGCTGGTGCTGTCTCTCTATATATCTCAAAAATAAATAAAAAACATTAAAAATATTACTTATATTAATATTTTATATATAAATTCAGAGTGAAACGCAGGTTCAAATCATTAAATTACAGAATTTAATATACACTAAAATACCATTTATCAGAATGTACACATACACTCTTCTAAGTACTTAGGAAATAATCTGAAAGATTACATATATCAAACTGTTGTAAGTAGGGGCTGTTGCAGATGAAAATTGGGTGGAGGAGGTTTAAAAGTCTTCCTCTTCTTCCTTTATATACTTTTCAGGCATAATCATGTATTACCGAACTAAACGTCTAAAAGAGACGCATCTAAAGTAAAAGAGTTAAGTACTTTTTTATGCAATGCAATGGCTTTGAAAAGCAGACCACAGTCACACTGGTGACTAGATAAGGTAGCTCTAAGTCTGTGATTCTCATCACCTAATTGATTTTTGGGTTTGTTTTGTTTTGCTTTGCTTTGTTTCCCATTGCAGGCCCTCCATTATCATATCAATCCTGGGTCACCCAGATAAGCAGACCCAAATGAGAAGCACTTTTCCATTTCCTTTCAAACGTTAGTATCAACGGACTCATTCCAAAGCCTAAGAATGAGGTAGAGATCATAGTTGTTTCAAAGTGGAAAATTAAGAATCCTAATCAATGCTTGATGTTTTACAAAGAAATATAGAAGACAAGGGAGTCTAGGCCAGCAATTCCATTCATACGGGTGGGTCCTGAGAAGCTGTCACCCATTTGCCCAAGGAGATGTTCCCCACAATACACATGCGCCCATCTCTGTAAGAACGAAAGACTCTGTAAACTTCTACGTACATCAACTGAGAGAAGGATCAATCCATCGGGATATACTTGCAACAGTATTACTGCACAGCAGTTAAGTAAATAAAATAGGAATGCTCTATCAGTCTGAATACATCGCAAAAAAACATTGAGTGAAGGAAGGAAACGAACAGAGGACGCTGCAGGAAGACGTATGGAGCGAAGTGTTACTTGCCGTGCTTAACAACAAAGATATGATACTGCATTTTCTGTTTTTTAACTTAAAAACTTTTTAAAGTATCAGCCTGCGGACCATGCATTTATGTTAAAATATTAAGATCACGGAGGTGGAGAAGGTGCAGCAGGTTCAGAATGGCATTCACTGGAGGTGGGAAGGAGCCGCACAAGGAAGGAAGTAGAGGGTATTGTGTGCACAGTGTTTTCTTTCTTTTTTTTTTTTAGTTTATTTATTTATTTTGAGGCAGAGAGAGTGTGTGAACAGGGGAGGAGCAGACAGACAGGGAGAGAGAGAATTCAAGCAGGCTCCACATTTTCAGCACAGATCCTGAAGCAGGGCTCTAACTCACAAACCGCGAGATCATAACCTGAGCCAAAACCAAGAGTCAGACACTAAACCAACTGAGCCACCACGTGCCCCCATAGTGTTTTATTTCTTTAAATTTTTTTAAAAATTGGGGTTCCTATGGGGCACTTGGGTGGCTCAGTTGGTTAAGCCTCTGACGTCGGCTCAGGTCAGATCTCACGTTTGTGGGTTCGAGCCCCGCATCAGGCTCTGTGCTGACAGATTGGAGCCTGGAGCCTGCTTCCGGTTCTGTGTCTCCCTCTCTCTGCCCCTCGCCCCTCATGCTCTGTCTCTCCCTGTCTCGAAAATAAATAAAACCTTAAAAAAATATAAAAATTGGGGTGTCTGGGTGGCTCAGTACCTTAAGCATCTGACCCTTGATTTCAGCTCAGGTCATGATCTCACGGGTGGTGACATTAAGCCTCACATCAGGCTGTGTGCTGGCAGCATGGAGCCTGCTTGGGATTCTCTCTCCCTCTCTCTCTGCCCCTTCCCTGCTCATGCTCGCTCTCTCTCTCAAAATGAACTTTTAAAAAAATGAAATAAGCTTTTAAAAGTTAATATTATATCTGGGTAATACATATATAGGAACTGATATACTGTTATTTGAATCTTTATTTTTGAGATACTGTACATCTCAAATGACATAAAAATGGTATTTTATACAAAATACAAGTATATAAAATATATGTATTTCTAATGATATGTATGTATTTATAGATTATGAAACTATTAATATATTGTAAATGTTCATATAATTTTAATCTAGAGAGAAATACTTATAAAAATATTTTCTGTATGAAAGATACATAAAATATATAATATATTCAATAAATACATATAATTCAAAAACAAAATTACAGTGCTTGCTTCAGTGCACATACACTAAAATTGAAATGAAACGGAGCAGATTAGCATGGTCTCTGTGGCAAGGAAATTCGCGAGGCATTCCCTTTAGTATACTTTTTGTGACAAGCACTGAGTAATGTATAGAATTGTTGAATTACTATATTGTGCAGCTAAAATTAACACAATGTTAATTACACTGAAATTTAAAAAAAATAAATGCGAAGGAAAAATCACAGAATATAGGACATAATACGGGTCACAATCGAGTGAGAAAAGTAGGAAACACCCCCAAAATGATACAGTAGCATTCTGACATAGTATACATTTCCTTGTTACTGCCTGGCCTTCCCCAATAGCTAAAAATACATGCAGTATCCGAGATATAAATGGTGAGGGCAGAGTCTCAAGCTTTCCAAATTAACAGCATGTCCACAGAAAGCTCACCCAGGTGAGTGAGGCAGGTTGAGGCTGAGCGCCGGAGCAGACACGCTAACACGTCAGACCTGACCTTTACCTTGCGCTTCCAGGCGCCAGCCTGTTCTAAGGGCTTTACAGTCCATCCCCTTCTCACACAGCCGCTTGAGCTAGGTTTTATGACTGTGCCCAGTTCCCAGATGGGGAAGGGCATCACAAAGAACACAAGCAACTTTCCAGCTCACCCAGCGGGGAAGGGCCCAGGCAGCATCTCCAGGCCCTCCGGTTCCCGAGCCTGAATTCCAAGCTAACGTGTTAATTTGGCCATAGACACTAAGGTGTCAGTATTGTCCAAAGCCAAAGCTCCCATCGAGGAATGCCTGGGTGGCTCAGTCGGTTAAGTGACCAACTTCGGCTCCAGGCATGATCTCACAGTTTGTGGGTTCGAGCCCCGCACCGGACTCTGTGCTGACCACTAGCTTGGAGCCTGCTTCAGATTCTGTGTGTGTCTCTCTCTCTCTGCCCCTCCCCTGTTCACGCTCTGTCTCTCAAAAAAAAAAAAAAAAATGTAAATTTAAGAAAAAAAAAAGAAATGAACGTTAAAATTTAAAAAAGAAAAGAGAGCTTCCGTCTAAAACACACTCTAGTATACCCACTTTCATTGTTTTCAAACTGTCTCATGCAAGTTAAAAATTAACACTGGGGGGCGCCTGGCTGTCTCAGTTGGAAGAGCGAAGGTTTCTTGATCTCAGAATTGAGTTCCAGCCCCACCCTGGGTGTAGACATTACTTAAAAGTAAAATCTTAAAAGTACACACACGCACACGGCATGTTTTCACAGCCCCCCCTTAAGCAACACTGAAAAACAGAAAAAATATGACAACGCCCGGCGGGAGTCTGACGTCGGGAAGGTAAACCCTGAGTGAGACCTTCCTGAATCCCACCTTCAGGAATCACAACTGGCACCCCTACCCCTACCCTGCCCCGCGCAAAGGCATCCCCAGCCCGGGCGTGTTCTCGGCTTGAGCACGGGCTGGCCAAGCTCCAGAACCTCCAGAACGGCGCGCTGCGGCGCTGGGGAAGCCCGTGACCGTGGCAGACGGAGGCCCGCACCCCGTGACCCTGCGGGGCGCAGGTGCTCACCGGCCGCTGGGCAGCTCCCTCCCGCCGCGGGCTGCGGGCCTCCATGTTCACTTCCAGCCTCCGAGGAGCGGCCAGGCTCACGGGGCCCTTCGGACCCGCTCAGGGGTCTGGAAAGCGTGATGCCTGTCGGCTGGGAGGTCACTGCCCCTCCGTGACCTCCGACCTCAGCTGACGCCGGCGCCGCACTGGAGGCTCCCCGCTCCTGCCTCTGCAGACATTGACAAGGTCTGCCTGCCAGCAGGAGTGAGGCCCACAGGGTGGAGGCCCTCCCGCTGGGCCCAGTTGGGGCCTCTATGAACTTGAAGAGGCTGGAGGGCAGGGCAGCGCTGACGTCGCCTGGGCTCCAGCTCAAGAGGAGCCTCATCTTCAAGTTGCCACACACACCGCCCCCCCCTCAACCAGCACCCGGAATCCGGAGGGGCTCCACTTGGGCCGGAGGAGCCTCTCTGCTTCCTGCCCGCCCTGCCCCCCAGGGCGGACTGTTTCCCCCTTGTCCCACTTGTCCCACCTCCGAGGTTAGGTTACCCCCCCACCCCCACCCCCGGTGGAGCAGATGCCCCCAGGGAGCAAGGCCGGCAGGTACAGAGCTTGTGGACCCCAGGACCGCCCTACTCCCCCTGCCGAAGATGCTCCTGTCGTTTAGCCCCCCTGCGTCATCTTCCATATCCTTTTCCACACTCTCCTTTCCAAGCGCCTTCTTGCCCTGTGCCTCCACTTGGAGTCTTCGCCACCTGCCTTCTCCGTGTTCTCCGCCATGCCAAGCCTTTCTGACGTGAAGAATCTATGGGACCCGTCACTAACTCCCCGGCGCAGAGCATCCTCCTCGTTGGGACTCCTCCAGACAGGCGGTCCTGGAGGCTGCCGGCCCTTCTCCCGACTTGGCCACTTCCCGTTGATGTCAATTTAGGAAGTTACTTACTCCCCTGTGCCTCAGTTTCCGTGGATGTCAGAGAGGAGTCACCCCAGCGGAGTGTGTCAGGGAATGATGGAGGGGAAGGTATTTAGAATCGTGTTCAGGGGGTGTGGGCTGCTGTGTCCTATGCCTGAACCAGGTTGCCCAGGCCTGTCCCAGTTCATACTAGCTGCCCCAGCATTGTTAATAAAGGCCCTTTCTCTATTGGCCTCATTTTGGCCATAATGTATTTGGGCAACTTCCCTGTGCCCCTCTTATATTTACTTTTGATCAGACATCGACCCCTCGTCCAAGTGGAGAGGGCTGGGAGTCCTGGTCCCATGGCTGTGGCCCAGGAGCCCTGCCCGCTGTTTCGTGGATAAGGGCCATGGAAGGATAACGGATTCTCAACATGTCACAGACTCCTTTCTGTGACACCCGTGGGTAGAACAAAGCACTAATACCAATTCTCAAAGGACAAGCGCTTTGTATAGAGAAGAAACAAGACCGCATTTATCCCATAGAATATATCCTTCCAGACCTTTTACTTTTTTTTTAACGCCCTTAAACTTTTGTGTTTATATCAAAAAGAGGGGGCCTCGGTTCCTCTTGGTTGAGCCGAAAAATTATAAACCATGCCTGGATTGTCTTGCCTCTCTGATTGATTAACTCTGGCTCTTCCTAAGGCAAAGCTAAGGTCCCGATGACCTTTCTCCTAGCCCTGGGCTTCTCCAGGCCACGCATGGAAGAAATCAAAAGCAGAGAAGAAAATGTAACTTGACAGTCTCTCCATGCAGAAGGCTAAGAGGGGCTCCAAGTTGCTCTTCAACTGTTCAAGACTTCCGGATTCCAGATGGCCAGATCTGTGCGAGCCAGTCTCATTGGGTACTTAGCTTGCCGTGTTCCTTTGGGTCAAAGGAAGTTTCCAGAGAAAGATCAACAAAGTCATTGCCTTCGTGCCAAGGTTCAAGACACCAGAGTGAAAATAACCATCTGCACTTCTTTATTGAGCTGGGGAAAGTCGCTGGAGGAGAGGGTGGCTGCTGCGTTTGCTGTCCAGAATGCACTAAGCCGGCAGACACACATAGAGTCTTGAAGTTCATTTTTCTTCCCGTGACTGACACATGCTGTAATGATATCCTGCATTTACTAGAACGCAATAGCAACGTTCACACGTACGAAGAATGGCTTTCACATACCAGACAAATTTCTAAGATTTGGGAGGCTGGCGGGGGGGGGGGGGTGGCAGTGGGAATAGGGAATTCCTGGGAGCAAGGATTCAGCAGCTAAAAGAGCCGCTAAAATAATTGAAACGGGTGTTTTTACGCATCTGCAAAGAAGTATTGAAAACACTATGCATTATTTATTTTTTTTAATGGTGTATTTTTTATGGTGTCAGCTAAAAAAATTTCTCCACAGGGCAGACAAAACAACAAACGCTACCACAGAAATGATCCTTCACAGAATCAAAGATATGAGGAACAGAGGAATCTGATTATGGTGTCTAGCTTTCAAATTCTTGCTTCAAGATTGCACTCCGTGCTACATTTGCATGATCCAAGTTCAAGTGATGAGAAGGCAAATAAGGAGGATCCGAAAAACTGACTTTTGTCCATTTGCTTTGTGACTTTGAGATGTGCCCCTCCTCAGCCTTGATTGATGCAGGCTAATCATATCCGTTAGGGAGAATTTGAAGGGGATGACAAAACTTATATGGAAGTCAAGATGCTTGAAAAGGTGAGGCGTGCCTCACTGTCTGAAATATTAAATTCCTGCGGGGGGGGGGGGAAACACCCAAAACAGCAGTGTCTTAACCACTTGGTTAGTTATTTCTCTCTTTGTGCATCCAAATTTCCTTTTTAAAATTTTTTCTTCAATGTTTATTTATTTATTGGGGGGGGGGGGCAAGCAGGGGAGGGACAGAGAGACAAGGAGACACAGAATCCAAAGGAGACTCCAGGCTCTGAACTGTCAGCACAGAGCCTGAGACGGGGCTCAACCTCACAAACCATGAGATCCTGACCTGAGCTAAAGTCGGATGCTTAACCAACTGAGCCACTCAGGTGCCCCCAAATTTCCTCTTCTTATAAGGATACCAGTCAGACTGGATTAGGACCCACCTATGATGTCATTTTAACTCAATCCCTATCTCAAACACAGTCACACTCTGATATGCTGGGAGTTAGGGATGGAACACATGAATTTAGGGGCAGGGGAGAGAGACACAAGTCAGCCCATAATGGGTAAGTACGAGATGAGCACCCAACACGTATCGCTGGCCTCCTGTTCTTCAGCAAAAGAATGGATTCTTGTTTGGAGTCCTCTTTCTCTCCCTCTGGGTCTGCCTAGGTTCAGGAGAGGTCCAACACTGGTTCCATCACCCCACAGTCTCCAGGCCATGGCAATGGGTTCAGGCGTAGGTCCAATCAGAGTGGATCTGGAGAATTCTGTAGGAATGGGGCAGGAGTGGGGAGCTTGCTATTTCTGGCTAGACTTTAATCTGTGAGGTTATATGGTAGTCAACTTGCCATCGCTGAGGGAGAGCCTGGAATGGGGTGGTGGGAGGCATGGCACACCACATGGACATTGATCATGGTGTCAGTCCTATTGAATGAAGACCCAAGAGATGGAGAGAAAGTTCTGTTGATATCACATGAATCCAGACTCCAGCCACACATCTAAAAGCAGCATGACCCTCAACTTTTCAGTTGTTTTCTAAAGTGAATTGGGGTTGTTGTATTGTTTGTGTGTTTGTTTTTCCTCTTGGAGCTGAGAAAGTCCTAACCAATCTAACAGGTTCCCTATATTATAGAGATGTTAAACATTGAGTTGCCCTGACATTCCCTTTCTTAGAAACAAGAGGGAAAAATGAATGATATGTTCATGTCATAGAACAAGTTAGGCATTAAAATAGTTGCTGAAGTTCATCACAAAGTCATCCTCAACTCTTCGAAGCCATGAAAGATCAAAATGCCCATCTTTCTAGTAGGTAGCAAGCATTTCACTCACCAAACTTTAAGACCACCACACCTCATGACATGGAGCCATTCTGAGGACTATTTTTGCCCCCTCCTCAAATGGTCAACGATTCTGTAATTCTCCCTGGAGTGTTCGGAGCAGGCTACAATTCTCTACGAAGCATAGCATCATGTTATTCTTTCATCCAAGGTCTACGTTTTGGGCAAAAGGCTACAGACACATTAAAGGTACCATTCTAACAACTTCAAAACCAAAGATACTGCCTTAAAAATGAATATGCAGTATTGTACACACACACACCTAGCCTATGGCTCTGGAAACTTAATGAAGATCAATATCATTGTTAGGAACTTGGTGTCGCACTCAGCTGCAGAACAACGCATTTCTTGTATAAGCCAAGTCCCGAGTGTACATCATGGGAGGCTGTTTATTTATGATGCACTTCAACCCCATCAGAATGCCACGTGGGCACTGTCAGTCCCTAGGAGAAGGAGACCTCAAAGCAGTGGTCTCTACAGACTTAAAAAATAAATGAAATAAAATGAAATCCTAGAGTCTCTGCATATTATATGTGTGTGAGAGAAAAAACACACCCATTAAACTGCAGCCTTTCAGAACATGATGTCACAAGTCAGATCCTATTAAAGGAAGGAGAAGACGAATGTTTGCTCTAGGCAGCTGGAAGGAGTCAGAAAGAAAATACATTGTAAATCTTTCCACTGCTTGCCTAAATTGTAAAAGATGATTTTCGGCATCACACAGACTTCTCCCAAAGAATAACTTCTTCCCAAGGAAGAAATTCCAAGCAGTCAGTAACTATAATATATAGCTAGACTGATTAGCAGAAGGGGACTTGTATGTGACACAGTCTACTGCCCTAAGTCAAACCTTGACTGAATTTTGAGGATGAAGAAGACAATGTCTGGGGAGGGAACAGAGAGGGGTTAGAATCCACACCAGGCAAAGTGGATGGGTTGAGCATTCAGCGTAACTTCATTCATATAGACACCCACTGAACACAACAATTTTTTTTAAAGTGGGGATAGACTTCTGATATTTCCCCCCAATCAGACTATGTGTACTATTACCCCATTACTCCGCTTCATGTATCACCTCTGTGACCTAGAGAATTAGTTTCCTTATCAGTGCATGATGTTAACGGTGTTTTATCTGGGAAAGATTTAAACATTAAAATTAAGAATGACATCAAGCATCCCTCCAGCACAATTTTGTAGGCACACATGGGACAAGGTATGTACCTGACACCGCTAGTGTGACAAGGGAAAAAAACTGCCAGGGAGCAAAGAAGAGCCTCTAGTGGTCCAATATACAGAGGAGGGAAGCCCTCTTTGGAACTGGACCAAGAAACAAAAATCAAAGCTACTTTATAATTTCAAAATACTGCTAACTGTCTCTCGTATATTATATACCCAGACATCGACACGCATCTGGGCAGACAGCCACAGCATATGTCTTTACTTCCACAAGTGCACCACAATGATATATGCCACAGAGCGGCTTAGGTGAATGCAAAATAAAGGAAAGACAAAAAGAGCGGGAGCAGGAAGACAAGAAACCTAAAAGAAAAAGGTGAAGAGGAAGTATGTGGAGAATGTAAGTATTGAGAAAAGGAAATGGATGGAAAATGACAGCATTGCCAGTTTGCTTTAAATGTCATTTGGCATGGCTCCAGATGAGAAATCCACGCTCTACTGAGTTGAAATTAATGAATGACGGCCATATTGGACTGCAGAGGTATTGAATATTGGACAGAAAGTTAGGTTGAATTTAGAGTGGGAATTTAGTGCTCCAATTTATCATTCTAGGATAACAGAATTATCCTCATCCCTTAGACATATTGATTGACCTTAACATCTTTTGGGAGGAGGAATTCTGCATTATAGATTTGCATACAGCATTGATTACAACAACTTTCTAGGTATCAGCCTTGAGATTTTAGAGTGGCTGTTACAAGATAGAATTTAGAGGGAATAATTTTTTGCAAAACTCTCAGAGTTTATCCTAGTAAGTCTAGAAGTATCTCCCCCCTTTTTTTAAGTTTATTTATTTATCTTGAGGGTGGGAGGGAGAGAGAGGGAGACGGAGAGAATCCCAAGCAGGCTCTGCACTGACAGTGCAGAGCCCCATGCAGGGCTCGAACTCACAAAACATGAGATCATGATCTGAGCCAAAGTTGGATGCTTATCTGACTGAGCCACCCAGGCCCCCCTAGAAGTATCTTTTTAAAATGATAATAATTTAATACATTGATAAAGTGTAAAGATTTACTATATAATATTTGATAAAAGAGTGACATGTGGGCAGATAACTAAAAACAAAGGACCAACAATAACAGAATCAAACCCTGGAATTTAAAAATCATCTACAGATTCCTGTGGGAAGGAACTCTACAAGTTGTCTCACCCAAGCATGACAAATATTATTGACATCCTATGTCAAATCTAATTCCAAGTCGTTACCCATGTTGATGTATCTGAGACTAAATGGAAGAACAGGTGGTGTTCCTCTCCCCACACCACTTATAACATCAAATGTATGGGGTTTGATTGTTTTCCCCTTCAAACTCACCAACTTTTGAACACCAGCTGCGTGTCCTACAATTCAATTCAATTCTGACATCACCTACCTGGAGTTAACATCAGATCCCACAAGTTAAGGGCTTAATCCTAAAGTTGGCCTCTACTTCAGATGTTAATCAAAATTTAGAGAGCCTTCCATACTTCTGACCAACTGGCTATAAATTACAAGTTCCCAGGATCCCCTCCTTTGGTTGTTATAATGGCTCAAAAAACTCAGAGACTGACTATTTACATTTATCAGATTATATAATACAGGAAATCATAAAGGTTACAGATGAACAAAGAGATATACAGGGTGGGGTCCAGAAGGGTGCCCGACTCAAAAGCTTCTGTCCCTGTGGAGTTGGGGCACATCACTTTCCCCAGATGGATGTATTTGCCACCCTGGAAACTCTCTGAACTCAGCACTTCCGGGATTTTCATGGAGGCATGACTGATTATTAACTCAGTCTCTAGCCCTTCTTCCCCGCCCTGGAGGATGGAGGGGGAGGAGGCTGAAGTTCCAAGCTTCTCATCATGCTTAGTCTTTCTAATGAATAGCTCCATCATGAAGCCATCTAGCAGTCACCTAATGAAAACAAAAGACACTCCTATAACCTAAGAAATTACCAGGGTTTTCAGAGCTCTGTGTCAATAACCATGGTCAAAGACCAAATAATAAAACAAAAGATGTTTCTAGCACCTCTATCACTCAGATTATAAGGATTTTAGGAAACTGTGTCAGGAACTGGGAGATACAGATGTAGATAGATATCCATCCTTATTCACAAAGGCCCAAGAGGAAAGAATATAGTCATTAATCTAGGGAAGAGACATCTCCACCTCATCCCCAATTACACAGCTATTTCTGCTGAAGATATAGAAACTGAAGCATTGGGCTTGAAAAAGTTTAAATAATTTACAAAATGCTTCAAAGCGAATTACTAGAAAATCTATTACAAGAACCTAAGTTCCTTGGTATTCTCACCATCATCAGTATAGCATTTGTCACCACGCTGTGTTACCTCCTACATGATGGTCTGGTACATTAAATACAGTTGGATCAAAAATGAAATCAACTGAACACTTAAGACTGCAGATGACCCGTTATGAGCAACCAAGTTATGAAAATTTAACCCAGCCAAGCTGTCCAAACGATGATCTCACGGACAAGATGGCTACCAAGTATGCTTCCAAGTTACCATCTTGAGGAGGAAAATTCCCAAACCACAGGTGAGTTCCAACTCTCCCGTTTCTTTGCAGTTTCCTAAATTGCAGTACAAGGAATTAGAAGGAGAAAAGGAGGCATTCCCACACGTCTTCAAGCAGAAATGTGAACCCGTTGGCTAGTTGTGAGTTTGTGATCAGCCATACCCGCCTCACCATATTTTGAAACATAACAGAGAGAGAGAGAGAGAGAGAGAGAGAAAGAGAGAGAGAAATAAAAGGGCAGTTGTGCTAAGAACTTTGCCATCCATACAGGTTAATGAAGGAATCTGTTTTAACCTAATTTAAAGATTAGGCTATTTAAATTTAAAAATTGAACTTTTGCTTTTTTTTGCCTATTCCATGGGGTCCTTTGGTTTGGATCTACCATTTTATAATCTGAGGTATTCAATGTGATTCTTTTGGAAACTCTTACTGAACTTGGGTCATTTAAAAACTTGGGAAGCATGGCTTTAGAATTCAAGTGGACATTTGGGTAAAAAGGCAATTTAGAAGGCGGATCTGGCATTTGAGCATCTAATTCAGCATTAGTTTCATAAGATAAAAGAAGTTATCTTACACCATCAATCCAAATGGGACTCATCAATTAAAGCACATTGGCCGTTGTTGAGATAATCATACACTTCATATTTGTGCTATTATTTAGCCAATTTCTTCCTTTTGTCCAGTAGTTTATGTTGAAATTTTGTGGCCAAGCATTTCCAGCAATCTCAATATACCTTCTATCTATGCCACTCATCTGTTTTAATAATTTGACTTACCATTTTTTAAAGTTTGACATTTATTTTTGTTAACTCACACTAGGGAGTAATCAATTTTTAGTGTGCCTGCTTGTTTAATAATATGTTCTAATATATTCCAGTGATTGATCTCAAAATTCTGGCCTATGGTTCCCAGAAGTGACAATTTACCACCTTTTAGAAAATTACTGCACGTGTCTGTCTCCAAATCGGATCTTTCACTCAGCCAATACCATCTGTTACAGATTGATGGCAGGATGGTTCCTTAGCCACATGTCCAAGTTCTTCGGTGTGTTACTATACTTCATAGTAGGGAATGTCATCTCACACTGAAAGTGATTGAGTGATCTCTTACTTCAAGGCCAGGAAACTATGGTCCACAGATCACCTCTGGCCCAGCACATTCTTATAAGGCTCAACAACTAAACATACATATGTATTTTTTTTCATTGCTAAAAGGTTGAAAAACTTAAGAGTAGCAGAACATTGCATGACATGTGAAAATGGCATAAAATTCAAATTTCAGTTTCCCTGAATTAAGTCCCACTAGAACCCAGCCACACGTACTCATTTACATATTATATAGGCAGCGTGTGTGCTGTACCCGCACAGCTGAGTAGTCAGAGATGAGGCCCCCAAAGCTAAAACCATTTCGAGGTTCTAGGCCTTTACAGAAAAACATGCCAGCCACTGACTTATTTTAATGTTGTGCTGCTTTAATCCTCCCCTCAATGACGCTTGCTGGATACTTCTAGACTGAAGATCAGATTTCTTGGTAAAGAAGTCTGGGACAGAAGGAGGATTGAATGGCCCCTGTCACCATGCCCCAAGCAAAGGTGTCCCTTCCGATTTGTCTTCTTGCCTCACAGATCACGATGAAGCATTTTCCCCTTTTGATATTTCCATGAGGTTTAATGTGTCACGACCTTTGTTCTCCCTAAACCTATTCCTATAGATCTGTGATGACTTCCCTCCTCGGCTCGTGTTCCCAAACGCTTTATAAATCTACCTCCTCTACACATTGGCCTCTTCAGACCTTTCTACATCTGACCAAATAATCCCGTATGCAGTTTAAGAGCTAGTGATTTTCTTGGGATGACAGTATGTTTTTGAATCTCTTTTCAAGTGATTTTACTAGTTCTACTCTTTTTAATCTGATTTTATAAAGACAAGAATGGGAATTAAATTTATGTGACTTGAGCCCGCCACTCTATAATTCATATGTCGGGGCGCCTGGGTGGCTCAGTCGGTTAAGCCTCCAGCTTCGGCTCAGGTCAGATCTCACATTCGTGGGTTCGAGCCCCACATCAGGCTCTATGCTGACAGCTAGCTCAGAGCCTGGAGCCTGCTTCCGGTTCTGTGTCTCCTTCTCTCTCTGCCCCTCCCCCTCTCATGCTCTGTCTCTCTCTGTATCAAAAAAAATTATAATTCATATATCACTGACATTGCTGCAAGTTGAACGTGCAGGGCACCTGGGTGGCTCAGTCGGTGTCCAACTTCAGCTCAGGTCATGATCTCATGGTCCGTGGGTTCGAGCCCCACATTGGGCTCTGTGCTGAAAGCTCAGAGCCTGAAACCTGCTTCAGACTCTTTGTGTCTTTCTCTCTGCTCCTTCCTCACTCACACTCTGCCTTTCTCTCAAAAATAAATAAACATTAAAATTTTTTTAAATAAACAAAAGTTGAACATGTTGTGCTTAACCCGCAGCCCCAATGTGATCTTAGACCTCTGATTGAGTAGGAGATTAAGAGACCAGAGTCTGGAAACTCTGGGTTAATCTCATATGAGTCTAAGAAGCAAAAATCCCTCATTCAAAATTGGAATTTGGCGCTTTTCTTCTGTGAAGGGACTGATAGTATTTACTGAAAGTTGCAAAGTTTTTGAATTACACATCTGGTTCACTGAAGTTCTATACCCTCAAGACATTTAAAAAAAATAAAATACAGGGAAAATGCCTGCTCAAGATTTGGTATATAGTCAGTGGAAATTTTAAAAGTCAAAATGTATTTGTTAGGAATGTAAACTTTATCTCTCAGTGTAAGAACATGAGAAAATGCATTCTGATAAGAGACTGCTTCCAGATTGCATATACATTTTCTGGTGAAGAAAAAAAAGAAGGCGTTTGAGGAGAAATTGATCCAGATTCTCAAGTCATTCTTGAGAAAAGGAGACATCTAGCTGCCCATCCGAGGGCTGTGCCATCTGTTGTAAACACATTCTGGAAATGATGAATGACAAAGCTTTCTTTTTTCCTTTTTAAAAATTTCTCTCTTATAAGCAGATGTGTGATACGTTCACTAAAAGTGTACAAAGCAAAACTCTCGTCTATTCATCAAGCATTTGAAATTATGGATATTTGACAATTTTTGATCATCACACACTATAATTTAATATTTAAATCTAATATTTTGGAATGACCTAAGTATGAGATACAAACCTAAAATCATGAATGAATGAAGCTCAAAGTGAAAAATCGTAATGACAGCAAAATATAAGTAGAGGTTTTTTAACCAAAGGATAATTTTAGAATCCATGCTTGCTACCAGTTTGTGAAAAATCCCATCTTCATTTCTTATTACTAAACAGACCCCTATCAGTTCAATTATTCCATATAAGAGTTTTTTAAAAATTAGAAATATTTAAGTTTATTTGGGGGCCCCTGATTTAGGTTCTTTGAAACAGATCCTAAAAATGTGATAACAGGCCTTCATGTAAGGATGTATCCTAATGACAAGCATCAATCACCCACCAAGATCAGCATAGAAATACCCCATGAAACAAGTAGCTTCAGCATCGGAAATTAAGACAGTTGTCATCCAAATATGCAGAATCTCCAGAAATTACTGGGAGACAATGTGGAGTCAAGCACAGAAGCCTCAGAAAACCATCTGCCTCTGTGAAATATTACTGCTCCCTGGGATATACCAGGAGGTGGTCCTGGGAAAATCCCACTAACAGGAAGTCACAGGATGTGCTCACTGAGCTTCACAACTTAAATGTATTCGCTGGATGGAAGATGGAGAGAAGGGGAAGAAGACAGAAAGGTAGGAAGAGAGGAAGAGAAGGAAAGTGGAGGATTAGATGGATGAATTACAACATCAAAAGGAGGGGCACCTGGGTGGCTCAGTCAGTTGAGCATCTGACTTCGGCTCAGGTCATGATCTCCAAGTTTGTGGGTTTGAGCCCAACGTCGGACTCTGTGCTGACAGCTCAGAGCCTAGAGCCTGTTTCCAATTCTGTGTGGCCCTCTTTTTCTGTCCCTCCCCTGCTCATGATCTGTCTCTCAAAAATAAATAAATGTTAAAAAAAATTCTTAAAAAAACATCAAAAGGAACTAAAATCAAGAAAGGGAGTAAAATAATGTAACATGGCTACCTTAAGAACTACGAAAGATTAGTGAGAGAAATCCAAGAGCTAGACAAACGGGTATAATACCACTACTTATAGGGTAAGGCACTCAACAGTATTACAACAACCCCAATCATAATTCTATTGGTTTTTGGGGCTTGTGGGGTTTGGGGCTTCGTTGTGGGTTTTTGTTTTCATTTCTTTTTTTTTTTTTTTGTAGACATTGAGCTGAATCTAAAATTTATGTGGAAATTCAGAAACCTTCTTAGGATATCCAGAGAAATCTTAAAAATTAACAAAGCGAGAGAACTATTACTTGACTTCAAGGCTTATTATAAAGCTGGAGTACTCAAGATCATGCTGTAAGGTCAAACGTGACTATGATTCACTTGGTCAATGAGCTATTGGTCCACTCATTCATCATCTATTATAATGGACACACTGAATGGGGCATTGGATACACAAAGAATTATACATGATCTAATTGTCAAAGAGTTCTCAGTTTAGTGGGTGCTTTAAATATGGACAAAATAATTAAAATACAAATATATATACATGTATAGATGAGTTTATAATCACGGTACTGAGGAAGTAATACAAATGCCTTAAAGTGTATCCAGAAAATGGACGAGGCATGGAAGATACGAATAATGGAGAGAAGGTACCTCCAAAAGAGAAATTAGCCTGGCAAAATATCATAGCCTATGTTCACGGAGCAATGAGGAGTTGGAAAATCCATACAGAAGAAAGACAAGGCTAGTAGTAGGATGGGGCCAAGACACAGAAGGCTGCAGAGGTCCTCAAAGAAGTTTTATCCAATGCTTAGTTTTTCTGTTTGTTTGGTTTCATAAGCAGATGACATAATACAGTTGGTTTTGTACAAAGATAACTTGGTAGGGTGAATCAGCAAATTTGCATAGAATGGTTAGAAACAGGAAATCAGTTATTCCATTTAGCAGGTAAAAATATCCCCTTGATAGATTTCCTTACTTGAACACCGGCAAGACCACGGATAACCACCTAGAACTCGGGAAGAACTTTATTTCCCTAAAATATGTGACTGGGCCATCGGTCAGTGGAATACGGAATGATTGATTATATTTGTAAATTATCCTGTCACTGTGCAGCCATCAGAAGAGATTTCTGAAGCATATTCCCTATTGGAGGCTTATAACGAATTATCAGTGTGTCAGTACACTGTGGTAGCCATTTCTTTGCCCATAATCCAGCAAAATTAGTGTGAGCAACACGTACTTAGTCTACCATCGATGCTTAAAGACCACTAGCAGGGAAGAAATACAACATGAAAATATGTTCAAATTAACTCAATTAGCATTTTCCACTTGCCTTCTGGACCCAGATTTTTTTTTGCATATGAAAACGTACATAAATAAGCAATGAAAACATTAAAAATGACTTAGATCTATCAGTCCTCATATAGACACTAGAGCAACGAATTCTATCTAGGGGCCACCTCAGTCCTTCTGGAATATATCATCACAGTCTGTGATATAGAAACAGAATGCACGCTGTCTAATGCAGCCAATCTTCAATTATCTGCTCTAGTGAAAAGGATAATCAGCTTTTGTGTTAGCTTGTAATTGATATCTTTACATTCTGTCCCAGTTAGACTGTGGGGAGCTCACGAGATGGGAAGAATATCTTCATGAAGTAAAAAGAACAAGCATTTTGGGGGGCCTGAGGGGCTCAGTTGGTTAAGCAGCTGACTTCGGCTCAGGTCATGATCTCATGGTTCGTGAGTTTGAGCCCCGCTTTGGGCTCCGTGCTGACAGCTCAAAGCCTGGAGCCTGCTTTGGATTCTGTGTCTCCCTCTCTCTCTCTGCCCCTCCCCTGCTTGCACCCTGTTTTTCTCTCTCTCAAAAATAAAATAAATGTTGGGGGAAAAAAAGAGCATGCCTTTTGAAGACAATATTGAGAGACTGCCTTTACCACTGTTAAGGGTATCTTTGTTTGTCTGTTAATCCTCATCATCCCTTTTCTGGCTATTTCACCCAATTTTTGTGTTCTAAACCACCCCCTTTTACACTCTGCCCCATAAGATGGTTCATTTCCACCCTTCACTTTTCCAACTCCGGGTGTAGTCATACAACTGAGATGTGATCCATGTTCCCTGTTACCATGGTTACATAAGAAATCTCCCCCCAAACTTAGTGGCTGAAGGCAACAAAAGCATCCCTTTTGGCCCACAGATGTGCACTTTGGGCAGGGTCCAAAGAGGGTAGTTCATCTCTGCTCCACTCAAAGTCAGCTGCAGGGAAGGGCCTGGGATGATCTGAAGTCTTACTCCTGTAAAACTGGTACTTGATGCTTGCAGTCAAACTGGGACCTTAACTTTGTTGCCCAGAATTCCTGCATGTCAGCCCTGCGTGTGGCTTGGGCTCCCTCATTCCATAGCAGTCTTGTGAAAGGGAGTATCTTTAAGAGACAAAGATCAAGGTGAAAGCATGCTCACTTTTCATGATCTAGCCTCGGATGTCCTGAAGCATCATCTCCACCATTGTCTCCACTGAGACAATCACAAAGACTCACCCAATTTCTAGAAAGGGATAGACTGCCTTTCAATAGGTAGTAGCAAGATTCTTGAAAGAGCTTATCAGAACACACTACTGTTGTGGAAATTTCTGGAAGATACCATCTCCCACAGCAGCAAGTTGAATTTTTCTGACCTTGGTTCAGAAATTCCACACCAGCAAGACCCAGACCTGTGACTTTATAAAATAGATGGCCTTCCTCCATCCCAGATATGCAGACAAGCTAGGAGGGATGTTGGAAATGTGCATGCTGAATCAAGCTAATCCAGAAGAACCAAGAAATATAGAAAGACAGAGATCTAAAACCATGGCCCCGGGGTCTAGTCCTAAACTTCTCAGTTTCACAAAGTAACATGGTCCTTTTATTCTCTCAATCCAGAGGTTTTTTTTTTCCTCCCCCTGTTTGTTTCCAAAGCTTCTTGATTAATAAAGCCATTGCTAGGTGAGTAACTTCAAACAAGATATTTAGCTTCAGTTTTTATTACTTACTGCAGATGGAGGGCACAAATCTCTATCACACAGAGTAGTTTTGAGGATAATATGAGAAAATAAACATAACTTATGTAAATTAGTCATAGACAATGACCCTCACTTCTGGATACAGCCACAGGAAGCACCTTTTCTCTGTTCAGTTCAGGGCACTTGGTTTGAAATACACAGAAATCCAAAAGGATATTATGATTTAGATGGGAACTCTTCCCCATACCCACAAAACCTCAATTAATCTCCATACTACAAATGGAACCTCGGTGTAGGAGGCATGGTGATTAGGAAACCAGGTATGTTTCCTTCACTTGCTAGACCATCAGCTCTATGAGTGGATGTTGACTTTCCTTGTTCATGCCCACATCACCAGCCCCTGGATATACTTATTGTAGCATCGGTACTTACATGCCACTAGGATGGGCTAATGATGGGCTAAATTCTCAATCAACTCATTTAAGAAAAGCCATTTTAGAGGCACCTGGGAGGTTCAGTCGGTTGAGCATCTGACTTTTCATTTTGGCTCAGGTCATGATCCCATGGTTGAGGGATCAAGCCCTGCATTGGGCTCAGTGATGAGCATGGAGCCTACTTGGGATTATCTTTCCCTGTCTCTCTCTCTGCCCTTCTCCCCCTTTTGTGCTCTGAAATTTAAAAAAAATAATAATAAATTCAAAAAAGGATTTTAGAAGAATAAGAGAGACACAAAAATCAAGATGCATTTGGTTGGTGATTTACTCAAATATAACTTGTAATGGAGCCACTGAACTCAGTATATTTTTATTACTGTGCCTTCTGTCCTCTCTCCCTGTGGTCCTGTTCAGTGAATATTTCTATTATTCACTGGTTGGATATCTGCCATGAGCCAGGCTCTGAAAAAGACTCTGCCAGAATAATCCTTAAAAAAAAACCACAAAAAACAGGTTGACTGAAGTTTCAAAAACTCATGGGTCAGTTGAACAGACTAACTCTGTGACTGGGGTGTGTGATGAGCTCAGTCGGTGCCCAGACCGCCCACGCTAGATCTTGGAACAAGAACCACAGAGTTCCAGATGTTACACAATGTTCAAGGACGTCCATCTTGAAGTCACGTTGGACTGAACTTCTCTATGATAAGTCATAGATACCTTTACTGTACGTCCATTAAGATAAGCTGTGACTGTTAGAAAACCCCATGTGAAAATCCAAATTTTCAGCTTCTCTTGAAAAATTAAAAGATAGACAAACTGGTTCCCACACTCCCAAAAAACAATAATCAGCTAGATTCGGGGGCGGGGGGGGGGCTTCCCCTACTTAGAAATACAGCCCAGTTGGCTACTGGCTGACTTCACACATATAGTTAGCTGCCTAGCCCTGGAGGCATTACAGAACACAGCCACTCCATACAGAACGGGGGACATACAACTGTTAAGTACACAGTTTCTGGGCTCCAGAGACCCACACTTGCTTCCCAACCATGCGTCACACTGCATTGTTTCCCCTCTCTAAGCCTCGGCCAACCTGTCTCTAAAGTGGCAGTAATAGAAATCCTGTAGGGATGCTGGGAAGATTAAATGAGCTAAACCAGGGGCACCTGGGTGGCTCAGTCGTTTGAGCGTCCAGCTTTGGCTCAGGGCATGATCTCACAGTTCATGGGTTCGAGCACCGCATCAGGCTCTGTGCTGACAGCTCAGAGCCTGGAGCCTGCTTCAGATTCTGTATCTCCCTCTTTCTCTGACCCTCCCCTGCTCGTGCTCTCTCTGTTTCTCAAAAAAACAAAAACAAAAACAAAAAACAAAACCATAAATGAGCTAAGCCGTAAAAATGTGCTCATTATGGGCCATATTAGTCCTCAAGCGCTGTTGTAACAAAGTGTCACAGACTGGTGACTTAAACAACAGAAACCTATTTTCTCACAGTTCGGGAAGCTGGAAGTCCAAGGTCTGGTGCTAACATGGTTTCAGATAAGGCTTCTCTCCTCATCTCAGATGCTGTCGCCTTTTCTCTGAGCTCACGCACTCCTGCTGTCTCTTCCTTGTCTCTAAGGACACCAGTCCTACTGGATGAGGGGCCCACTTATGGCCTTAGTAACATCAGAGTTCAGGGCTCCCACCTATGAGTTTGGGGGCCGTCTGGTGGGGGGAGGGAAGCAATTCAGCCCATAACAGGCACTTTACACAAATCAGCTTAAAACAAGATGGAAAACATTTTGCTGAACATTCTACAGACAAAGAAACAAAGACATGGGCCATGAGGTTGTTTGCCTAACGCTATACGCTAGCAAGTTGGAGGGGGGGAATGGAGTTGAAACTAGGTCAGCCGGGTTCCAAATTCTGCCATCCTTCCCTTCCACAGGCCTATCCAAGCAGCTCCTTCCTCTTTTTTGTTCTCATTATATCCGTTTTCTCTTTCTACATTTACAGGAATCTGCGTGAACATGTCATGCTGCTATTTGGAAAAGAATCTCTTTTCAGTTTCCTTTAAAAGGGCAAAGAGGGGAGCGCCTGGTGGCTCAGTCAACTGGGCATCTGACTCATGATTTTGGCTCAGGTCATGATCACAGGGTTGTGAGATCGAGCCCCACATCAGGCTCCATGCTGAGTGTGGAACCTGCTTAAGATTCTCCTCCCAACCCCGGCCCCTTAAAAAAATAAAAAAGGAAGACAGGATAAGGAAACTAGTGGCTCAGGCTAACCATGAGAAATACCGGCGCTGTCCCTTTTACACCACACTTTTTAGGCACCACTGGCTTCATGAAAGTGTTGTGCCCAGATTGCAATATCCCCGAAAACCAGAGACCACCGGGGAGACTGAAATACGTATGCCGAAGCAAAGGGAGTTTATTCAGGCTTAAGCTCAGACTCTCAGACCTCACCAATGCAATGGATCCGTGCTGAGAGCCCCAAAGGCCGGGTAGCATTTTTATGGGGTCTGGGAAAGGGGGGGTTACAGAAAATTACAACATAGGCACAGTAATCCAGTCATCATCCTATAACAGCATTTGCAACCATTGTAATCATACACATTGTCCAGAGTGTCCGTTACTTTGGTGGGACCCAATCACGACCTTTAGTGTTTCTTTGAAAATAACCAATTACAGGGTGGGCCAAGGACCCCCACATGGGTTGAGTAACTGGTTAATCTAGCATTAAGCAACAGGTAACTATCTATAGTTTCCATCTACAGGCCTGGTCTTAGGAATGTTAAGTGTGGTAGTGGCCGCTTCTGATTGAGTGCTGCAAAGGTGGTCTCTTGTTGAGCAATATGTGCCCTTTGCCTGTTATTGTCTAATGATTCTGGGAAACCGAAACTTGGGCCTTTAAGCTCAGAGAGGAAACTTAAAGCATGTCGTGGAGTCAGTTTGGTTCAGACCTCTGTCCTTTCAAAAGATGTAAGTGACCAGTATGCTGTGGAATGAGCCACTGAGTTGGAAAGACAAGGAAAATGTGTTAGTATTACAGTTACACAAGAGTCATGAATGAAAGCAAGTGCTTATTCACTTCAAATACCCACCCGCTATAACACTTATCAGTTTTGGATTTCTATTGTTAACAAATTACCGCAAACTCAGAGGCCTAAAGCAACCCCCACGATCATCCCACAGTTTTGCAAGTCAGAGAGGGCTGGGCAGCCTCCCCTGGCTTTTCTGCTCCGAGTTTCACAAGGATGGAGTTAAGGGTCAGCAGCTGGGGATCTTATGTGGCAGTTCTGGGGGACAGTCCGCCTCCAGATTTGTTCAGGTTCCTGGCAGAACTCAGTCCCTTGTGTTTGTATGACAGAGGCCCTTGTTTCCTTGCTGACCAGCTTCCAGAATCTTCTGTCTACATTCCTGGACTCTTAGCCTCCTCCATCTCCCAAGCCAGCAAGAGTGTTTCCAGTCCTCTTGCTTCCCATCTTTCTGAATTCTGTTTCTGCTCTGAACAAGGAGAAAGCTCTACTTTAAAGACCCGTGTGGTTATCCAGGGCTAACTCAGATATTCCAAGATAATATCCCTACTTTTAAGGTCAACCTTAACTGTATCTGCAAAGTCCCTTTTACCACATTACCTAACACACTCACAGGTGTGAAACTCAAGATATCACAGGGCCCAAAATTCTGCCTACCACACCCGCCCAACACACAAACACATAGGAGTATTAGGTTTTCACCAGTCATTTTAACCGCTAACTTATGGAGTTGATGACAAACATTGAAATGCAGATAAAACTAGAGGGGAATGTATCACCTGTTTTCCAGAATTACTTTTGTTTCTTTAATGTTTAAGAGAGCTGATTCCTGGTATGAAGGAAATGCAGGAGGCCTGTGTGATGGCGGGAAAGGTTAAATGGACACTGTGCAGTAATCACTCGCTCCAAGAAAGAGGGTGGTGGGCTCTGCAGAGGCTGGACTCTTCCCCCGAACCAAGGAGAATCTTATATATCTACAGTTCTAGAAATTTCCATAAAGTTTGTGGACCACAGGCCCTCTGTCCAAATATATCTACAAGAATAGGGCTGTTTTCATAACCCTATTTAACCACTATTAGACTAAATAATGACCCTCTAAAAGTGTCCAAGTCCCAATCCCCAGGACCCCTGAATGTTTTACCTTATAAGACAAAAAGGACTTCACAAATGTGATTAAGTTAATGGCCCTAAGAAGGGGAGACTATCCTGGATTATCGAGTTGGGTCCAATGGAGGGTCAGAGACAGCGATGAGAAACAGAAGCAGAAGTCAGAGAGAGAAAGCTCTGAAGATTCCAGGCCACTGACTTTGCCGATGGGGACAGTGGCTCTGGGCCAAGGAAAGCAGGTGGCTTCTAGAAACTGGAAAAGGCAAGGAGACAGATTCTCCCCTAGGGTCTCCAGAAGGAACCAAACCTTGTTGACACATTGATTTTTGGACTTTGGACTTTCCAGACTTAAAATAATAAACCGGTGTTGCTTTAAGTCACCGCATTGGTGGTGAATTGCTATAGAATTAATAGGAAATAAGTCCTTCTGGCCACAGAGCTGAGCTGCGCAAGTTCCTTAGCCTCTCACCCCCCATGTCTTCATCTGTTACGATGGGGAGAGCGTCTCCCCACTCGGGATAAGCGTGGAAATGAAGTATTTCGAGGTAGATGCTGGATTTAAAAAAAAAGTCCATCCCCTTGCCTGACAGCGAGCGCTCAAACAGAGGTCACCTGCCTCTCCAGGGCGCTTTCTTTTTTCTCTTGCAACTGCATGTGTCGGGAAGATATATGGAACAGGAGGGGAGACAACAGACTCCAGAATCTTGTCTCTTTGATTGAAACTGTTTTTGATGGATTCTAGCCCTTTTTTAGTCGACACCCCTAAGTCAGTATCGATATGAATAAGTGAAGACAGGATGGTGCAAATAAAATAATGGGAAATTAACATTTTATTCCATGTAAGAGCACACAAAGGCCACATAAAAACCATCGCCTGAGGGGCGCCTGGGTGGCACAGTTGGCTGAGCATCCGACTTCAGCTCAGGTCATGATTTTACTATTCGTGAGCTCAAGCAAGCCCCGCGCCGGGTTCTGTGCTCACAGCTCAGAGCCTGGAGCTGCTTTGGATTCTGTGTTTCCCTATCTCTCTGTCCCTCCCCTGCTTGTGCTCTCTCTCTCCCCTGCCCCGCTCTCAAAAATAAATAAGTGTTTAAAAAATCTGCCACTTGAGCACTAAATATCTGTGCAAAGTACAGGATATAACGGGGCAGGTTCCTTGAAAACACAATGGCCACGCCTGGAAGCTGAAGCCAGAAAAAGAAACAATTGTGCCAGCGGTTATACTACTGAAGCTTGCTGAAATCTCTTCCTGGGCCCTCTGGTCTTAAAAAGTCTCTGCTGAATCTTGAAGACTCATTTAGATTGCATTGCTTTTTGTCCCTGCCTCCAATTTATGGTCCCCTCGTAGCAGAAGCTGAAGTGACAAACTCAGCTTTTGCTGCCGCACCTTCCCGTCCGGTGACAGCTGACAAACTGCAGCGGAAACTTTCTTACCATGAAGTTTATGCTCTCCTGATGGCTCTATTGTGCTTTAATGCACACCAAGCTGAAATTACAAACAGAAATGTAGCCCAGGTTCTGTGAAATGACATTTTATTCTTTGGCTCTTCTCTCTGATAACTGTTTTTGTTATCCTATTAGCCAGATGCAGACAGACTCTGAAATCTTCTACACAATGCTCATATCCTCGTATCTCCTTTGTATGAAAACAGTTTTCGCTCCCTTCTTTGTGTGAGGGAAAAAGATTGTATTAACAGTTTTCGACACGTCTGTGGCAAAAATGCAGAGAGGCCACAATTAAACTTGAGTCGAGGATAATAATCTGGAAGTTGCAAATAAAAAGCACCCCACACCCTCACGGATAAGGAACGGGGGTTGCAAATCATCTTCAGAAAGTTGCATTCTCTGTAACTTGGGCTGGACCAAGGCAGATGACTCCATCTTCCTCAGCAGTAGCTTTTCTTTTCTGCTTTGATTTCGGCTGTCTGGTTCACAGTCGTACTGATAACAAAAGATTTGCAATTTAAAAGCTGAGAAATTCTCAGTTGATAGGGCCTGGGAAGCTCTAACTGGTGAATCTCATTGTGTTACAAACAAGTTCACTGTCAAAAAAAGAAAAAGGCATGCAAAAAAGTAGCTACCTTTTATAT